>NC_068438.1:41889151-41971713 GCF_023373465.1 Oncorhynchus keta
TATTATTCAGTCGACTCACACACGCTGTCATCAATACAAGTCAATCAACGTGTCTCCTAACGTTTCACTGTGTCCTCAGTCATATGAGTTGCATCAGTAGCTGGACGTCTGTTCCACTCCAGTGGATGGTGGTGATGAGGTCTCTCTCTGTGCAGGTCATGACTAAACGCCAGTGGCCACCCGTCATTCATGGCAGGTGGAGCCCCACATTTTTTGTCTGTTTTTCTGGGGGATGCATTTAATAAAGGTATCACATATCAGTTTGCAAAACAATGTGAAAATATATATACATGTATCATTGAGTAATTAAAGCTGTTATTAAAGCTGCGTACAAACGTGGTCTCTGTTTTCTTTTCTTGAGTAAGGCAGCTCCAAAATGCAGGTGTTCCAGCTCAGTGCTTTCAGAAGTGCAAAACAAATAGTTATACTGACTTCGTCCGTCCGAGCTCGCTCATTAATGTCTTCATCAAAATTACGGATAGTCTCTTATTCGCTTGTCGTGCCCTTGTGCAATTGTTTGTACGTCTCAATTGTCATTAGAAACCACATTTGTTTAAGCAGGTCTGCCATATCAGCTATATGTTTTTTAAGTAAATGAGGCTGAATGAACTGTTTCGCTACCAGACAAGGCCCCGCTGATAGCCAGGTGGAGCAGTGGTAAGGTGTTGGGCAGGTGAAGCAGTGGTAAGGTGTTGGGCAGGTGAAGCAGTGGTAAGGTGTTGGGCAGGTGGAGCAGTGGTATGGTGTTGGGCAGGTGGAGCAGTGGTAAGGTGTTGGGCAGGTGAAGCAGTGGTAAGGTGTTGGGCAGGTGAAGCAGTGGTATGGTGTTGGGCAGGTGGAGCAGTTGTAAGGTGTTGGGCAGGTGAAGCAGTGGTAAGGTGTTGGGCAGGTGGAGCAGTGGTATGGTGTTGGGCAGGTGAAGCAGTGGTATGGTGTTGGGCAGGTGAAGCAGTGGTAAGGTGTTGGGCAGGTGGAGCAGTTGTAAGGTGTTGGGCAGGTGAAGCAGTGGTAAGGTGTTGGGCAGGTGAAGCAGTGGTAAGGTGTTGGGCAGGTGAAGCAGTGGTAAGGTGTTGGGCAGGTGAAGCAGTGGTAAGGTGTTGGGCAGGTGGAGCAGTGGTAAGGTGTTGGGCAGGTGGAGCAGTGGTAAGGTGTTGGGCAGGTGGAGCAGTGGTAAGGTGTTGGGCAGGTGAAGCAGTGGTAAGGTGTTGGGCAGGTGGAGCAGTTGTAAGGTGTTGGGCAGGTGAAGCAGTGGTATGGTGTTGGGCAGGTGGAGCAGTTGTAAGGTGTTGGGCAGGTGAAGCAGTGGTAAGGTGTTGGGACTGCTGTTAAGACAGCTTTATGTAGGCCATTTGTGGGCATCGTTTGTCCCAGTGCAATGACTTATTGTTTAGAACTATGTTGTACAGTGGCTTTGCTGACATCCCACTATTGTTTTTTGCCCCACCAATATTTACATGCTGAAATCGCCACTGCTTGAAAATAAAAGAGAGCCGCACACTCTTGGAGCTCAGATGCAAAAATGTCCACTGCTAACTGCTAATTAATTAACTGAGAGACATCACTGGAAAAGACTGTATTTCTCAAAAATCATTTTAAAAAATGTTTCCCTCTCACTGGAAGCTACAGTATATGTCTGTATTATATTTTTCATTTTTATTTCACCTTTATTTAACCAGGTAGGCCAGTTGAGAACAAGTTCTCATTTACAACTGCGACCTGGCCAAGATAAAGCAAAGCAGTTTGACACTTACAACAACACAGAGTTACACATGGAATAAACAAACATACAGTCTATAATACAGTAGAAAAAGTATATATCCAGTGTGTGCAAATGAAGTAAGATAAGGGAGGTAAAAGCAATAAATAGGCCTTAGTGGTGAAATAATTACAATTTAGCAATTAAACACTGGAGTGATGGATAGTGCAGAAGATGATGTGCAAGGAGAGATACTGGGGTGCAAAGGGGCAAAAAAACAAAGAAACTGTATGGGGATGAGGTAGTTGGGTGGGCTATTTACAGATGAGCTATGTACAGGTGCAATGATTTGTAAGCAGCTCTGACAGCTGATGCTTAAAGTTAGTGAGGGAGATATAAGTCTCCAACTTTAGTGATTTTTGAAATTCATTTCAGTCATTGGCAACAGAGAACTGGAAGGAAAGGCGGCCAAAGGGGGAGTTGGCTTTGGGATGACCGGTGAAATATACATGCTGGAGTGCGTGCTACAGGTGGGTGCTGCTATGATGACCAGTGAGTGGAGGTAAGGCAGGGCTTTACCAAGCAAAGAATTATAGATTACCTGGAGCCAGTGGGTTTGGCGATGAATGTGAAGCGAGGGCCAACAAGAGCATACAGGTCGAAGTGGTGGGTAGTATTTGGGGCTTTGGTGACAAAACGGATGGCACTGTGCTAGACTACATCCAATTTGCTGAGTAGAGTGTTGGAGGCTATTTTGTAAATGACATCGCCGAAGTCAAGGATAGATAGGATATTCAGTTTTAAAAGGGTTTGTTTGGCAGCTTGAGTGAAGGATGCTTTGTTGCGGAATAAGACGCCAATTCTAGATTTAATTTTGGATTGGAGATACTAAATGTGAGTCTGGAAGGAGAGGCGCTGGCCTCTTAACAGTCTAACCAGACACCTAGGTATTTGTAGTTGTCCACATATTCTAAGTCAGAACCGTCCAGAGTAGTGATCCAAGACATGCAAGTGGGTGCGATCGGTTGAAGATCATGCCTTTCGTTTAACTTGCATTTAAGAGCAGTTGGAGGCCACAGAAGGAGTGTTGTATGGCATGGAAGCTCGTCTAGAGGTTTGTTAAGACAGTGTACAAAGAAGGGCCAGAAGTATACAGAATGGTGTCGTCTGCGTAGAGGTGGATCAGAGAATCAGCAGCAGCAGCAAGAGCGACATCATTGATGTATACAGAGAAAAGAGTCGGCCCGAGAATTGAACCCTGTCGCACCTCCATAGATACTGCCAGAGGTCCGGACAACATGCCCTCCGATTTGACACACTGAACTCCATCTAAGAAGTTGTTGGTGAACCAGGCGAGGCAGCCATTTGAGAAACCAGGGCTGTTGAGTCTGCCAATAAGAATATGGTGATTGACAGAGTCGAAAGCTTTGGCCAGGTTGATGAAGACGGCTGCAGAGTATTGTCTTTTATCAATGGCGGTTTTGAAATCGTTTAGGACCTTAAGCGTGGCTGAGGTGCACCCATGACACGCAGATTGCATAGCAGAGAAGGTACGGTGGGATTCGAAATGGTCAGTGAACTGTTTGTTAACTTGGCTTTCGAAGACTTTAGAAAGGTAGGATAGGATAGATGTAGGTTTGTAATATTTTGGGTCTAGAGTGTCTCCCCCTCTCTCCACTGGCTTCCAGTTGAAGCTCGCATCCGCTACAAGACTATGGTGCTTGCCTACGGAGCTGTGAGGGGAACGGCACCTCAGTACCTCCAGGCTCTGATCAGGCCCTACACCCAAACAAGGGCACTGCGTTCATCCACCTCTGGCCTGCTCGCCTCCCTACCACTGAGGAAGTACAGTTCCCGCTCAGCCCAGTCAAAACTGTTCGCTGCTCTGGCCCCCCAATGGTGGAACAAACTCCCGCACGACGCCAGGTTAGCGGAGTCAATCACCACCTTCCGGAGACACCTGAAACCCCACCTCTTTAAGGAATACCTGGGATAGGATAAGTAATCCTTCTCACCCCCGTAAAAGATTTAGATGCACTATTGTAAAGTGGCTGTTCCACTGGATGTCATAAGGTGAATGCACCAATTTGTAAGTCGCTCTGGATAAGAGCGTCTGCTAAATGACTTAAATGTATGACCGCGGAAGCTTTCCAATCTTTAGGGAACTCAGATGATACGAAAGAGAGGTTGAACAGGCTCGTAATATGGGGTTGTAACAATTGCGGCGGATCATTTTAGAACGAGAGGTTCCAGCATGTCTAGCCCAGCTGATTTGTAGTGGTCCAGATTTTGCTGCTCTTTCAGAACATCAGCTATCTGAGTTTGGGTGAAGGGGAAATGGGGGAGGCTTGGGAAGTTGTTGTGGGGGATGCAGAATTGTTGACCGGGGTAGGGGCAGCCAGGTGGAAGGCATGGCCAGAAATAGAAAAATCCTTATTGAAATTGCTGATTATCGTGTTGTTGTTATTTTGTCTTTTGTTGTGTGTGTCCGTCTGAACTCTTCGTTAGCCCAGTCTATGTGGTATTAATTTGATCCCAACACTCTACATTCAATTCACAGAACAACACACACACACACTCCTGAGTCGCTTGGCAATGAGCATCTCATCGGCCACCAATATGGGCAGCATTGCGAACCCCCACAGGGCAACTCGAGAATGCTGGGAAGAGAAGAAAGTTAGAGCAGAAAATGTCTTCCCACTCTCCTCTCGCTAAAAGTGCCCGGCTGGCTAATGTGAGAGAGCTGGGAGAGTATCTGGGAGAGGATATTTATTGAGGCTGGAGGCTAAACCACATTTCAGTATTTGCTCCTTAACTTGAGTGTATTTTTGTGCGCTGGAGTTCCCAAGCTTGTTTTGTGAAAGACTCCTTTAATAAAACCTTGTGCTTTATGGTTTTAGTTTAGTTTTATGAACAAAATGTGTACTGCAGGTTAACAGTTTTTACAGTTCCAATAAAAACTAAAGGTAAAAGAGGGACCACTAAGAGTATACCAGCTGTTAGCCCATTATACCACCACACCATTATAACCCAGACCATTAGAACACCAGACCATTATACCACCACACCATTAGACCACCAGACCATTATACCACCAGACCATTATACCATCAGACCATTAGACCACCACACCATTAGACCACCAGACCATTAGACCACCAGACCATTAGACCACCAGACCATTAGACCACCAGACCATTAGACCACCAGACCATTAGACCACCAGACCATTAGACCACCAGACCATTAGACCACCAGACCATTAGACCACCAGACCATTAGACCACCAGACAATTAGACCACCAGACCATTAGACCACCAGACAACTAGTACTTTGGACCACACGGTCCATTTCCCAGAACACAGAGCAGGTAAGGAGGCGACAGCAACACACATCTGGTGTGTTTATTGATTCTGAGTGACTCTGACACTGCACTTTATGGGCCCAATAAAGACAAGTTATTAAATCATCCCATCATCTGGTCAAAATAGCAGGCAGCAAGCCATACAGGCAGCAAGCCATACAGGCAGCAAGCCATACAGGCAGCAAGCCATACAGGCAGCAAGCCATACAGGCAGCAAGCCATACAGGCAGCAAGCCATACAGGCAGCAAGCCATACAGGCAGCAAGCCATACAGGCAGCAAGCCATACAGGCAGCAAGCCATATAGGCAGCAAGCCATACAGGCAGCAAGCCATACAGGCAGCAAGCCATACAGGCAGCAAGCCATATAGGCCTACAGTGAGTCACCCGCATGCACAGAGACACCCAGATCCACAGAGTCACACACACACAGCCACATTGAGGTGGAAAAAATGACAGATAACCAATGATAGAGAAATGCACTCTCAAGAACAGTACCAGCCAAAAGTTTGGACACACATACTCATTCAAGGGTTTTCATTATTTTTACTATTTTCTACATTGTAAAATAATAGGGAAGACATCAAAACTATGAAATAACACATATGGAATCATGTAGTATCCACCCTTTACCCTGATGACAGCTTTGCACACGCTTGGCATTCTCTCAACTAGCTTCACCTGGAATGCTTTTCCAACAGTCTTGAAGGAGTTCCCACATATGCTGAGCACTTGTTTGCTGCAGAATGCTGTGGTAGCCATGCTTGTTAAATGTACCTTGAAATCTAATTTAATCACTGACAGTGTCACCAGCAAAACACCCCCACACAATCACACCTCCTCCTCCATGCTTTACGGTGGGAAACACACACACAGAAATAATCCGTTCACCTACTCTGCATCTCACAAAGACACGACATTTGGAACCAATAATCGAACATTTGGACTCATCAGACCAAAATACATATGTCCAAAGGTCTAATGTCCATTGATGGTGTTTTTTGACCCAAGCAAGTCTCTTCTTGTTATTGGTGTCCTTTACTAGTGGTTTATTTACATCAATTCGACCATTAATGCCTGATTCACGTAGTCTTCTCTGAACAGTTCATGTTGAGATGTGTCGGTTACCTGAACTCTGTCAAGTATTTATTTGGGCTGCAATTTCTGAGGCTGGTAATTGAACTTATCCACTGCGGCAGAGGTAACTCTGGGTATTCCTTTCCTGTGGGGTGAGAGACAGTTTTCCTCATGAGAGCCAGTTTTATCATAGTGCTAATTGATTTTTGTGACTGCACTTGAAGAAACTTTAAAAGTTCTTGAAATGTTCCGTACTGTCTAGTCTTCATGTCTTTTACCAAATAGATATATATTCTGTACAACACTATCTTGTCACAGCACAGCTGATTGGCTCAAATGCATTAACTTATTTTAAACTCTTAAGGATCTGCCCCTTTTTTCCATTTTCGCCTAAAATGACATATCCAAATGTAACTGCCTGTAGCTCAGTACCTGAAGCAAGGATTGCAAATTCTTGATACCATTTGAAAATAAACACTTTCAAGTTTGTGGAAATCTTAAATAAATGTAGAATAATATAACACATTAGATCTGGTAGAAGATAAAACGAAAGAAAAAAACATGGTTTGGACAATCATCTTTGAAATGCAAGAGAAAGGCCAAAATGTATTACGCCATCCCAGGAGCAATTTAGATTTTGGCCACTAGATGGCTTCAGTGTATGTGCAAAGTGTTAGACTGATCCGATGAACCATCAGATTTCTATTCAGTGTTTTTAATCAAGACTGCCCAAACGTGCCTAATTGTTTATATAATACATTTTCAAGTTCGTAATTGTGCACTCTACTGAAACAAATAGCACGGTACAACACCAAGGTAACCTGCCTAAATGACTACCGACCTCGAGCTCTAACGTCTATAGCCATGAAGTGCTTTGAAAGGCTGATCATGGCTCACATCAACACCATTATTCCAGAAACGCTAGACCCACTCCAATTTGCATAGTGCCCTAACAGATCCACAGATGAGGCAATTTATATTGCACTCCACACTGCCCTTTCCCACCTGGACAAAAGTAACACCTATGTGAGAATGCTATTCATTGACTACAGCTCGGCGTTCAACACCATAGTGCCCTCAAAGCTCATCCACAAACTGGATCCAGGACTTCCTGACAGGCCGCCCCCAGGTGGTAAGGGTAGGTAACAACACATCCACCACGCTGATCCTCAACACAGGGGCCCCTCAGGGGTGCCTGCTCAGTCCCCTCCTGTACTCCCTGTTCACTCATGACTGCACGGCCAGGTACGACTCCAACACCATCACCAAGTTTGCCTATGACACAACAGTGGTAGGCTAGATCACCGACAACAATGAGACAGCCTATAGGGAGGAGGTCAGAGACCTGGCCATATGTTGCCATGACAACAACCTCTCCCTCAATGTGATCAAGACAAAGGAGATGATGGTGGACATCAGGAAAAAGAGGACAGAGCACAGACCCATTCTCATCGATGGGGCTCCAGTAGAGCTGATTGAGAGCTTGTCCACATCACCAACAAACTAACATGGTCCAAGCACACCAAGACAGTTGTAAAGAGGACACTACAAAACCTATACCATCTCAGGAGACTGAACAGATTTGGCATGGGTCCTCAGATCCTCAAAAGGTTCTACAGCTGCACCATCGAGAGTATCCTGACTGGTTGCATCACTGCCTGGTATGGCAACTGCTCGGCCTCCGAGCTACAGAGGGTAGTGCGAACGGCCCAGTACATCATTGGGGCCAAGTTTCCTGCCTTCCAGGACCTCTATACCAGGCACTGTCAGAGGACGGCCCTAAAAATTGTCAAGGAATCCAGCCACCCTAGTCAGAGACTCTTCTCTCTGCTACCGTACGGCAAGCGGTACCGGAGCGCCAAGTCTAGGTCCAAGAGGCTTCTAAACAGCTTCAACCCCCAAGTAATCAGACTCCTGAACGTCTAATCAAATGGCTACCCAGACTATCTTTTACAGTGCTGCTACTCTCTGTTGTTATCATATATGCCAAATCCAAGATGGTGTAGCAGTCAGGCGTCTTTTGTCTTCATCTTGTCGTGTCCCATGTATATATCTTCACACACACACACACACACACACATATATATATATATATATATATATTTTTTTTTTATTTATTTTTTTTTATATATTTTATCGTCGCATATATTTTATTATATACACTGCTCAAAAAAATAAAGGGAAAACTTAAACAACACAATGTAACTCCAAGTCAATCACACTTATGTGAAATCAAACTGTCCACTTAGGAAGCAACACTGATTGACAATACATTTCACATGCTGTTGTGCAAATGGAATAGACAACAAGAGCAAATTATAGGCAATTAGCAAGACACCCCCAATAAAGGAATGGTTCTGCAGGTGGTGACCACAGACCACTTCTCAGTTCCTATGCTTCCTGGCTGATGTTTTGGTCACTTTTGAATGCTGACGATGCTTTCACCCTAGTGGTAGCATGATATAGAGTCTACAACCCACACAAGTGGCTCAGGTAGTGCAGCTCAAACAGGATGGCACATCAATGCGAGCTGTGGTAAGAAGGTTTGCTGTGTCTCTCAGCGTAGTGTCCAGAGCATGGAGGCGCTACGAGGAGACAGGCCACTACATCAGGAGACGTGGAGGAGGCCGTAGGAGGGCAACAACCCAGCAGCAGGACCGCTACCTCCGCCTTTGTGCAAGGACGAGCAGGAGGAGCACTGCCAGAGCCCTGCAAAATGACCTCCAGCAGGCCACAAATGTGCATGTGTCTGCTCAAACGGTCAGAAACAGACTCCATGACGGTGGTATGAGGGCCCGACGTCCACAGGTGGGGGTTGTGCTTACAGCCAACACCGTGCAGGACGTTTGGCATTTGCCAGAGAACACCAAGATTGGCAAATTCGCCACTGGCGCCCTGTTCTCTTCACAGATGAAAGCAGGTTCACACTGAGCACATGTGACAGAGTCTGGAGACGCCGTGGAGAATGTTCTGCTGCCTGCAACATCCTCCAGCATGACCGCTTTGGTGGTGGGTCAGTCATGGTGTGGGGTGGCATTTCTTTGGGGGGCCGCACAGCCCTCCATGTGCTCGCCAGAGGTAGCCTGACTGCCATTAGGTACAGCGATGAAATCCTCAGACCCCTTGTGAGATCATATGCTGGTGCGGTTGGCCCTGGGTTCCTCCTACTGCAAGACAATGCTAGACCTCATGTGGCCGGAGTGTGTCAGCAGTTCCTGCAAGAGGAAGGCATTGATGCTATGGACTGGCCCGCCCGTTCCCCAGACCTGAATCCATTTGAGCACATCTGGGACATCATGTCTCGCTCCATCCACCAACACCACGTTGCACCACAGACTGTCCAGGAGTTGGTGGATGCTTTAGTCCAGGTCTGGGAGGAGATCCGTCAGGAGACCATCCAGCACCTCATCAGGAGCATGCCCAGGCTTTGTAGGGAGGTCATACAGGCACGTGGAGGCTTCACACACTACTGAGCATCATTTTGACTTGTTTTAAGGGCATTACATCAAAGTTGGATCAGCCTGTAGTGTTTTTTTCCACTTTAATTTTGAGTGACACCAAATGCAGACCTCCGTGGGTTGATAAATTTAATTTCCATTGATCATTTTTGTGTGATTTTGTTGTCAGCATATTCAACTATGTAAAGAAAAAAGTATTTAATAAGAATATTTCATTCATTCAGATCTACGATGTGTTATTTTAGTGTTCCCTTTATTTTTTTAATCAGTGTATATATATTTTTTAGCTACTAGTTAGTAGTCAGCTATCGGTCATCAGCTAACCTTTAGCCAGGACAACTCCTACCAGTCTGCACAGCGTGTTTCAACCCAGGACTTTTTGGACTCCTTTTTCTCCATATCACCAGATTCCAAGCTCTGAACCTCTTCGCCTGGATCATCGCAGCTATCTAGCTGCTATCCGATTGGCTTCTCCTGGCTAATTTCTCTGTCCCGATGCAAGCACCAATTAGCCTGGAGCTAGCCTATGCTAGGCCCATCTCCTGGCTAGCTGAAGAGGTTCATCAGTCACTCCTTGGGCTACAATACCTACTTTGCCAATTAGCCTGGACCCCTTTTATTGCCGATACAGAGCCCTGCCGATTCATCACGACTGGACAACCGACGTAATCCGCCCGAGGGGCTCATTCATCGCGACATCCCCTGAATGCCATCTGCTAACCTGCTAGCTGCGGCCCGCTAGCTGTCCAGAGCATACCAGACTGTTAGCTGAAGTGGTCCATCAGTCAATTTTCTTTGGCTACTACAACTATTTTGCCAATTGACCTGGACCCTTTTACTACACAAACCCCTGCTGATCCATCACAACTGGTTTGTCAACGTACGCGCACGAGGTGGCTACATCAACAGACTTCTTCCGTCGTGGCGTTCCTCTAAGGACCTTCTCCTAGCCTGCTAGCCCCGTCCCGCTAGCTGTCTTAATCACCGTGTCTCCAGCCCGTCTCGCTACTCATAGGACCCTATGATCACGTGGCAATGCATGCCTCTCCCTAATGTCAATGTACCTTGTCCATTGCTAATTTGGTTAGTGATTATTGTCTTATTTCACTAACATGCCTCAGCTAACCCTCTTGTCCCACCTCCCACACATGCGGTGACCTCACCTGGTTTAATAATGTCTCTTAATTGATGAGACAATACCTCTCTCATCTTCACTCAATGCCTAGGTTTACCTCAACTGTATTCACAACCTGCTCCTTTTACTCTCTGTTCCGAACATACTATATGACCAGTTCTTATAGCCCTTAGCCGTACCCTTATCCTACCCCTCCTATGCTCCTCTGGTGATGTTGAGGTTCATCCAGGCCCTGCAGTGCCTTGCTCCACTCCCATTCCCCAGGCCCTCTCATTTGTTGACTTGTGTAACCGTAAAATCCTTGGTTTCATGCATGTTAACATTATAAGCCTCCTCCCTAATTTTGATTTAATCACTGCTTTAGCACACTCGGAAGTCCTAGCTGTGTCTGAATCCTGGCTTAGGAAAGCCACCAAAAACCCTGAAATTTCCATTCCTAACTATACCGTTTTCCGACAAGATGGAACTGCCAAAGGGGGCAAAGTTGCAATCTACTGCAGAGATAGCCTGCAGAGTTTTGTTTTAGTATCCAGGTCTGTGCCCAAATAATTTGAGCTTCTACTTTTAAAAATCCACCTTTCCAGAAACAAGTCTCTCACTGTTGCCGCTTGCTATAGACCACCTTCTGCCCCCAGCTGTGCCCTGCACAGATAAAAGTGCTTTCCTCAAAATCTTAAATAAGCACGCCCCATTCAAACAATGTAGAACCAGGAACAGATATAGCCTCTGGTTCACTCCAGATCTGATTGCCCTTGACCAGCACAAAAACATCCTGTGGCGTACGGCATTAGCATCAAATAGCCCCCGAATAAGACCTATTTATAAATAAGGCCTATTTATTGCCTTACAACTTCTCAAGGAAGATAGGAACCAATATACACAGGCAGTTAGGAAAGCAAAGGCTAACTTTTTCAAACAGAAATTTGCATCGTTCAGCACAAACTGATACTGTAAAGCACCTCCTCCCAGCTGCCCACTGCACTGAGGCTAGGAAACACTGTCACCACCAAAAAGTCCACAATAATTGAGAATTTCAATAAGCATTTTTCTACAGCTAGCCATGCTTTCCACCTGGCTACCCCTACCCTGGTCAACAGCCCTGCAACCCCCACAGCAACTTGCCCAAACCTCCCACATTTCTCCTTCACCCAAATCCAGATAGCTGATGTTCTGAAAGAGCTGCAAAATCTGGACCCTTACAAATCAGCTGGGCTAGACAATCTGGACACTTTCTTTCTAAAATAATCTGCCAAAATTGTTGCAACCCCTATTACTAGCCAGTTCAACCTCTCTTTCGTATCATCTGAGATCCCCAAAGATTGGAAAGCTTCCGCGGTCATCCCCTTCTTCAAAAAGGGTGAGACACACTAGACCTAAACTGCTACAGACCTACAGTATATCTATCCTACCCTGTCTTTCTAAGGTCTTTGAAAGCCAAGTTAACAAATAGATCATCGACCATTTCGAATCCCACCGTACCTTCTCCGCCATGCAATCTGGTTTCCGAGCGTGTCATGGGTGCACCTCAGCCACGCTCAAGGTCCTAAATGATATCATAACCGCCATCGATAAGAGACAATACTGTGCAGCTGTATTCATCGACCTGGCCAAGACTTCGACTCTGTAAATCATCACATTCTTATTGGCAGACTCAACAACCTTGGTTTCTCAAATAACTGCCTCGCCTGGTTCACCAACAACTTCTCAGACAGAGTTCAGTGTGTCAAATCGGAGGGCCTGTAGTACGAACCTCTGGCAGTCTCTATGGGGGTGCCACAGGGTTCAATTCTCGGGCCGACTCTTTCTTCTTTATACATCAATGATGTCGATCTTACTGCTGGTGATTCTCTGATCAACCTCCACGCAGACGACACCATTCTGTATACTTCTGGCCCATTGTGTTAACAAACCTCAAGACGAGCTTCCATGCCATACAACACTCCTTCCGTGGCCTCCAACTGCTCTTAAATGCAAGTAAAACTAAATGCATGCTCTTCAACCGATCGCTTCCCACACCTGTCCGCCCCTAAAGCATCACTAATCTGGGCGGTTCTGACTACCTAGGTGTCTGGTTAGACTGTAAACTCTCCTTCCAGACTCACATTAAGGATCTCCAATCCAAAATTAAATCTAGAATTGGCTTCCTATTTTGCAACAAAGCCTCCTTCACTCATGCTGCCAAACATACCCTCGTAAAACTGACTATCCTACCGATGTTTTGACTTTGACGATGTCATTTACATCACAGTGCCATCCATTTAGTCACCAATGCCCAATATACTACACAACAGTGTGACCTGTATGCTCTCGTTGGCTGATCCTTGCTTCATATTCGTTGCCAAACCCACTGGTTCCAGGTAATCTATTAGTCTTTTCTAGGTAAAGCCCCGCCTTATCTCAGCTCACTGGTCACCATAGCAGTCCTCACCTGTAGCACGTGCTCCAGCAGGTATACTTCACTGCTCACCCCCAAAGCCAATTCCTACCTTTCACCGCCTTTCCTTCCAGTTCCCTGATGCCAATGACTGGAACAAACTGCAAAAATCACTGAAGATGGAGACCCATGACTACCTCACTAACTTTAAGCACCAGCTGTCAGAGCAGCTCACAGGTCACTGCACCTGTACATAATATTTCTGTTAATAGCCCATCCAACTACCTCATCCCCATACTGTTATTTATTTTTTACTGCTTTGCACCCCAGTATCTCTACTTGCACATTCATCTTCTGCACATCTTTTACTCCAGTGTTTAATTGTTAAATTGTAATTATTTCACCACTAAGGCCTATTTATATCCTTACCTCCCTTATCTTACTTCATTTGCACACACTGTATATAGACTTTTCTTTTTCTATTGTGTTATTGACTGTATGTTTGTTTATTCCATGTGTAACTCTGTGTTGTTGTTTGTGTCGCACTGCTATGCTTTATCTTGGCCAGGTCACAGTTGTAAATGAGAACTTCTCAACTATCCTACCTGGTTAAATAAAGGTGAAATAAATAAATAAATAACAAACTGTGCATAGTCATTTTCATAACTCTACCTACATGTACATACTACCTCAACTAACAGGTGCCCCCGCACATTGACTCTGTACAGGCACCCCCCTGTATATAGTCTCGCTATTGTTATTTTACTGCTGCTCTTTAATTACATGTTACTTGTATTTCTTATTCTATTCTGTATGTTTTGAAACGTCATTGTTGGTTAGGGACTCTTAACTAAGCATTTCACTGGAAGGTCGACACTTGTTGTATTTGGCGCATGTTACTAATACAATTGGATTTGATTTGATTATTCTTAGCTACTGTAAATTGGACATTGCAGTTAGATGAACAGAAATGTAAGCTTTCTGCCAACATCAGATATGTCTATGTCCTGGGAAATGTTCTTGCTACTTACATCATCATGCTATTCACAATAGCCTACATTAGCTCAACCGTCCCGGGACCCAGCGAACCTTCAGAGGTTTAAACAAGGCACACCTGTTAATTGAAATGCGTTCCAGGTGACTACCTCAAGAGTGTGCAAAGCTGTCATCAAGGCAAAGGGTGGCTACTTTGAAGAATCTCAAATATAAAATGTTTTGATGTGTTTAAAACTTTTTTGGGTACTTCAAGATTCCACATGTGTTAATTAATGGTTTTGATGTCTTCACTAATATTCTACAATGTAGAAAAATAAAGAAACACCCTTGAATTAGTAGGTGTGTCCAAACCTTTGACAAACCCATATGCACGTTCACACACATCCGGAAACAGTCACCCACTTGCAACTTCTGCATCTCTCTCTATCCTCCTCTCTGTTTTTAGAGTTCCATAACTCCTTCTGCATCTCTCTCTATCCTCCTCTCTGTTTTCAGAGTTCCATAACTCCTTCTGCATCTCTCTCTCTATCCTCCTCTCTGTTTTTAGAGTTCCATAACTCCTTCTGCATCTCTCTCTCTCTATCCTCCTCTCTGTTTTTAGAGTTCCATAACTCCTACTGCATCTCTCTCTATCCTCCTCTCTGTTGTTTTAGAGTTCCATAACTCCTCTCTCTCTCCTACTGCATCTCTTCTGCTATCCTCCTCTGTTTTTAGAGTTCCATAACTCCTACTGCATCTCTCTCTCTCTATCCTCCTCTCTGTTTTTAGAGTTCCATAACTCCTTCTGCATCTCTCTCTCTCTATCCTCCTCTGTTTTTAGAGTTCCATAACTCCTTCTGCATCTCTCTCTCTATCCTCCTCTCTGTTTTTAGAGTTCCATAACTCCTTCTGCATCTCTCTCTATCCTCCTCTCTGTTTTTAGAGTTCCATAACTCCTTCTGCATCTTTCTCGCTATCCTCCTCTGTTTTTAGAGTTCCATAACTCCTTCTGCATCTCTCTCTCTATCCTCCTCTCTGTTTTTAGAGTTCCATAACTCCTTCTGCATCTCTCTCTATCCTCCTCTCTGTTTTTAGAGTTCCATAACTCCTTCTGCATCTCTCTCTCTATCCTCCTCTCTGTTTTTAGAGTTCCATAACTCCTTCTGCATCTCTCTCTCTATCCTCCTCTCTGTTTTTAGAGTTCCATAACTCCTTCTGCATCTCTCTCTATCCTCCTCTCTGTTTTTAGAGTTCCATAACTCCTTCTGCATCTCTCTCTCTATCCTCCTCTCTGTTTTTAGAGTTCCATAACTCCTTCTGCATCTCTCTCTATCCTCCTCTCTGTTTTTAGAGTTCCATAACTCCTTCTGCATCTCTCTCTCTATCCTCCTCTCTGTTTTTAGAGTTCCATAACTCCTTCTGCATCTCTCTCTATCCTCCTCTCTGTTTTTAGAGTTCCATAACTCCTTCTGCATCTCTCTCTATCCTCCTCTCTGTTTTTAGAGTTCCATAACTCCTTCTGCATCTCTCTCTCTATCCTCCTCTCTGTTTTTAGAGTTCCATAACTCCTTCTGCATCTTTCTCTATCCTCCTCTGTTTTTAGAGTTCCATAACTCCTTCTGCATCTCTCTCTCTATCCTCCTCTCTGTTTTTAGAGTTCCATAACTCCTTCTGCATCTTTCTCCTCTGTTTTTAGAGTTCTCTATCCTCCTCTGTTTTTAGAGTTCCATAACTCCTTCTGCATCTCTCTATCCTCCTCTCTGTTTTTAGAGTTCCATAACTCCTTCTGCATCTCTCTCTCTATCCTCCTCTCTGTTTTTAGAGTTCCATAACTCCTTCTGCATCTCTCTCTATCCTCCTCTCTGTTTTTAGAGTTCCATAACTCCTTCTGCATCTCTCTCTATCCTCCTCTCTGTTTTTAGAGTTCCATAACTCCTTCTGCATCTCTCTCTCTATCCTCCTCTGTTTTTAGAGTTCCATAACTCCTTCTGCATCTCTCTCTCTATCCTCCTCTCTGTTTTTAGAGTTCCATAACTCCTTCTGCATCTCTCTCTATCCTCCTCTGTTTTTAGAGTTCCATAACTCCTTCTGCATCTCTCTCTATCCTCCTCTCTGTTTTAGAGTTCCATAACTCCTTCTGCATCTCTCTATCCTCCTCCTCTCTGTTTTTAGAGTTCCATAACTCCTTCTGCATCTCTCTCTATCCTCCTCTGTTTTTAGAGTTCCATAACTCCTTCTGCATCTCTCTCTATCCTCCTCTCTGTTTTTAGAGTTCCATAACTCCTTCTGCATCTCTCTCTCTATCCTCCTCTGTTTTTAGAGTTCCATAACTCCTTCTGCATCTCTCTCTATCCTCCCTCTCTGTTTTTAGAGTTCCATAACTCCTTCTGCATCTCTCTCTATCCTCCTCTCTGTTTTTAGAGTTCCATAACTCCTTCTGCATCTCTCTCTATCCTCCTCTCTGTTTTTAGAGTTCCATAACTCCTACTGCATCTCTCTCTATCCTCCTCTGTTTTTAGAGTTCCATAACTCCTTCTGCATCTCTCTCTATCCTCCTCTCTGTTTTTAGAGTTCCATAACTCCTTCTGCATCTCTCTATCCTCCTCTCTGTTTTTAGAGTTCCATAACTCCTTCTGCATCTCTCTCTATCCTCCTCTCTGTTTTTAGAGTTCCATAACTCCTTCTGCATCTCTCTCTATCCTCCTCTCTGTTTTTAGAGTTCCATAACTCCTTCTGCATCTCTCTCTATCCTCCTCTCTGTTTTTAGTTTTTAGTTCCATAACTCCTTCTGCATCTCTCTCTATCCTCCTCTCTGTTTTTAGAGTTCCATAACTCCTTCTGCATCTTTCTCTCTATCCTCCTCTGTTTTTAGAGTTCCATAACTCCTTCTGCATCTCTCTCTCTATCCTCCTCTCTGTTTTTAGAGTTCCATAACTCCTTCTGCATCTCTCTCTATCCTCCTCTGTTTTTAGAGTTCCATAACTCCTTCTGCATCTCTCTCTATCCTCCTCTCTGTTTTTAGAGTTCCATAACTCCTTCTGCATCTCTCTCTCTATCCTCCTCTCTGTTTTTAGAGTTCCATAACTCCTTCTGCATCTCTCTCTATCCTCCTCTCTGTTTTTAGAGTTCCATAACTCCTTCTGCATCTCTCTCTCTATCCTCCTCTCTGTTTTTAGAGTTCCATAACTCCTTCTGCATCTCTCTCTCTATCCTCCTCTGTTTTTAGAGTTCCATAACTCCTTCTGCATCTCTCTCTATCCTCCTCTCTGTTTTTAGAGTTCCATAACTCCTTCTGCATCTCTCTCTATCCTCCTCTCTGTTTTTAGAGTTCCATAACTCCTTCTGCATCTCTCTCTCTATCCTCCTCTCTGTTTTTAGAGTTCCATAACTCCTTCTGCATCTCTCTCTCTATCCTCCTCTCTGTTTTTAGAGTTCCATAACTCCTTCTGCATCTCTCTCTATCCTCCTCTCTGTTTTTAGAGTTCCATAACTCCTTCTGCATCTCTCTCTCTATCCTCCTCTGTTTTTAGAGTTCCATAACTCCTTCTGCATCTCTCTCTCTATCCTCCTCTGTTTTTAGAGTTCCATAACTCCTTCTGCATCTCTCTCTCTATCCTCCTCTCTGTTTTTAGAGTTCCATAACTCCTTCTGCATCTCTCTCTATCCTCCTCTGTTTTTAGAGTTCCATAACTCCTTCTGCATCTCTCTATCCTCCTCTCTGTTTTTAGAGTTCCATAACTCCTTCTGCATCTCTCTCTATCCTCCTCTCTGTTTTAGAGTTCCATAACTCCTTCTGCATCTCTCTCTATCCTCCTCTCTGTTTTAGAGTTCCATAACTCCTTCTGCATCTCTCTCTATCCTCCTCTCTGTTTTTAGAGTTCCATAACTCCTTCTGCATCTCTCCTTCTGCATCTATCCTCCCATCTGTTTTTAGAGTTCCATAACTCCTTCTGCATCTCTCTCTCTATCCTCCTCTCTGTTTTTAGAGTTCCATAACTCCTTCTGCATCTCTCTCTCTATCCTCCTCTGTTTTTAGAGTTCCATAACTCCTTCTGCATCTCTCTCTATCCTCCTCTCTGTTTTTAGAGTTCCATAACTCCTTCTGCATCTCTCTCTATCCTCCTCTCTGTTTTTAGAGTTCCATAACTCCTTCTGCATCTCTCTCTATCCTCCTCTGTTTTTAGAGTTCCATAACTCCTTCTGCATCTCTCTCTCTATCCTCCTCTCTGTTTTTAGAGTTCCATAACTCCTTCTGCATCTCTCTCTCTCTATCCTCCTCTCTGTTTTTAGAGTTCCATAACTCCTTCTGCATCTCTCTCTATCCTCCTCTGTTTTTAGAGTTCCATAACTCCTACTGCATCTCTCTCTATCCTCCTCTCTGTTTTTAGAGTTCCATAACTCCTTCTGCATCTCTCTCTATCCTCCTCTGTTTTTAGAGTTCCATAACTCCTACTCCATCTCTCTCTCTATCCTCCTCTCTGTTTTTAGAGTTCCATAACTCCTTCTGCATCTCTCTCTATCCTCCTCTCTGTTTTTAGAGTTCCATAACTCCTTCTGCATCTCTCTCTATCCTCCTCTCTGTTTTTAGAGTTCCATAACTCCTTCTGCATCTCTCTCTATCCTCCTCTCTGTTTTTAGAGTTCCATAACTCCTTCTGCATCTCTCTATCCTCCTCTCTGTTTTTAGAGTTCCATAACTCCTTCTGCATCCTTCTGTCTCTATCCTCCTCTCTGTTTTTAGAGTTCCATAACTCCTTCTGCATCTCTCTCTATCCTCCTCTGTTTTTAGAGTTCCATAACTCCTTCTGCATCTCTCTCTATCCTCCTCTCTGTTTTTAGAGTTCCATAACTCCTTCTGCATCTCTCTCTCTATCCTCCTCTCTGTTTTTAGAGTTCCATAACTCCTTCTGCATCTCTCTCTCTCTATCCTCCTCTCTGTTTTTAGAGTTCCATAACTCCTTCTGCATCTCTCTCTCTCTATCCTCCTCTCTGTTTTTAGAGTTCCATAACTCCTTCTGCATCTCTCTCTCTCTATCCTCCTCTCTGTTTTTAGAGTTCCATAACTCCTTCTGCATCTCTCTCTCTCTATCCTCCTCTCTGTTTTTAGAGTTCCATAACTCCTTCTGCATCTCTCTCTATCCTCCTCTGTTTTTAGAGTTCCATAACTCCTACTGCATCTCTCTCTATCCTCCTCTCTGTTTTTAGAGTTCCATAACTCCTTCTGCATCTCTCTCTATCCTCCTCTGTTTTTAGAGTTCCATAACTCCTTCTGCATCTCTCTCTCTATCCTCCTCTCTGTTTTTAGAGTTCCATAACTCCTTCTGCATCTCTCTATCCTCCTCTCTGTTTTTAGAGTTCCATAACTCCTTCTGCATCTCTCTCTATCCTCCTCTCTGTTTTTAGAGTTCCATAACTCCTTCTGCATCTCTCTCTATCCTCCTCTCTGTTTTTAGAGTTCCATAACTCCTTCTGCATCTCTCTCTATCCTCCTCTCTGTTTTTAGAGTTCCATAACTCCTTCTGCATCTCTCTCTATCCTCCTCTCTGTTTTTAGAGTTCCATAACTCCTTCTGCATCTCTCTCTATCCTCCTCTGTTTTTAGAGTTCCATAACTCCTTCTGCATCTCTCTCTATCCTCCTCTGTTTTTAGAGTTCCATAACTCCTTCTGCATCTCTCTCTATCCTCCTCTCTGTTTTTAGAGTTCCATATCTCCTTCTGCATCTCTCTCTATCCTCCTCTCTGTTTTTAGAGTTCCATAACTCCTTCTGCATCTCTCTCTCTATCCTCCTCTCTGTTTTCAGAGTTCCATAACTCCTTCTGCATCTCTCTCTATCCTCCTCTCTGTTTTTAGAGTTCCATAACTCCTTCTGCATCTCTCTCTCTATCCTCCTCTCTGTTTTTAGAGTTCCATAACTCCTTCTGCATCTTTCTCTATCCTCCTCTGTTTTTAGAGTTCCATAACTCCTTCTGCATCTCTCTCTATCCTCCTCTCTGTTTTTAGAGTTCCATAACTCCTTCTGCATCTCTCTCTATCCTCCTCTGTTTTTAGAGTTCCATAACTCCTTCTGCATCTTTCTCTATCCTCCTCTGTTTTTAGAGTTCCATAACTCCTTCTGCATCTCTCTCTATCCTCCTCTCTGTTTTTAGAGTTCCATAACTCCTTCTGCATCTCTCTCTATCCTCCTCTGTTTTTAGAGTTCCATAACTCCTTCTGCATCTCTCTCTCTATCCTCCTCTCTGTTTTTAGAGTTCCATAACTCCTTCTGCATCTCTCTCTATCCTCCTCTCTGTTTTTAGAGTTCCATAACTCCTTCTGCATCTCTCTCTATCCTCCTCTCTGTTTTTAGAGTTCCATAACTCCTTCTGCATCTCTCTCTCTATCCTCCTCTCTGTTTTTAGAGTTCCATAACTCCTTCTGCATCTCTCTCTATCCTCCTCTCTGTTTTTAGAGTTCCATAACTCCTTCTGCATCTCTCTCTATCCTCCTCTCTGTTTTTAGAGTTCCATAACTCCTTCTGCATCTCTCTCTATCCTCCTCTCTGTTTTTAGAGTTCCATAACTCCTTCTGCATCTCCTTCTCTCTATCCTCCTCTGTTTTTAGAGTTCCATAACTCCTTCTGCATCTCTCTCTATCCTCCTCTCTGTTTTTAGAGTTCCATAACTCCTTCTGCATCTCTCTCTATCCTCCTCTCTGTTTTTAGAGTTCCATAACTCCTTCTGCATCTCTCTCTATCCTCCTCTCTGTTTTTAGAGTTCCATAACTCCTTCTGCATCTCTCTCTATCCTCCTCTCTGTTTTTAGAGTTCCATAACTCCTTCTGCATCTCTCCTCTCTGTTTTTATCCTCCTCTCTGTTTTTAGAGTTCCATAACTCCTTCTGCATCTTTCTCTATCCTCCTCTGTTTTTAGAGTTCCATAACTCCTTCTGCATCTCTCTCTATCCTCCTCTCTGTTTTTAGAGTTCCATAACTCCTTCTGCATCTCTCTCTATCCTCCTCTCTGTTTTTAGAGTTCCATAACTCCTTCTGCATCTCTCTCTCTATCCTCCTCTCTGTTTTTAGAGTTCCATAACTCCTTCTGCATCTCTCTCTATCCTCCTCTCTGTTTTTAGAGTTCCATAACTCCTTGTTTTTAGAGTTCTGCATCTCTCTCTATCCTCCTCTGTTTTTAGAGTTCCATAACTCCTTCTGCATCTCTCTCTCTATCCTCCTCTCTGTTTTTAGAGTTCCATAACTCCTTCTGCATCTCTCTCTATCCTCCTCTCTGTTTTTAGAGTTCCATAACTCCTTCTGCATCTCTCTCTCTATCCTCCTCTGTTTTTAGAGTTCCATAACTCCTTCTGCATCTCTCTCTATCCTCCTCTCTGTTTTTAGAGTTCCATAACTCCTTCTGCATCTCTCTCTCTATCCTCCTCTCTGTTTTTAGAGTTCCATAACTCCTTCTGCATCTCTCTCTCTATCCTCCTCTGTTTTTAGAGTTCCATAACTCCTTCTGCATCTCTCTCTATCCTCCTCTCTGTTTTTAGAGTTCCATAACTCCTTCTGCATCTCTCTCTATCCTCCTCTCTGTTTTTAGAGTTCCATAACTCCTTCTGCATCTCTCTCTCTCTATCCTCCTCTGTTTTTAGAGTTCCATAACTCCTTCTGCATCTCTCTCTCTATCCTCCTCTCTGTTTTTAGAGTTCCATAACTCCTTCTGCATCTCTCTCTATCCTCCTCTCTGTTTTTAGAGTTCCATAACTCCTTCTGCATCTTTCTCTATCCTCCTCTGTTTTTAGAGTTCCATAACTCCTTCTGCATCTCTCTCTATCCTCCTCTCTGTTTTTAGAGTTCCATAACTCCTTCTGCATCTCTCTCTATCCTCCTCTCTGTTTTTAGAGTTCCATAACTCCTTCTGCATCTTTCTCGCTATCCTCCTCTGTTTTTAGAGTTCCATAACTCCTTCTGCATCTCTCTCTATCCTCCTCTCTGTTTTTAGAGTTCCATAACTCCTTCTGCATCTCTCTCTATCCTCCTCTGTTTTTAGAGTTCCATAACTCCTTCTGCATCTCTCTCTATCCTCCTCTCTGTTTTTAGAGTTCCATAACTCCTTCTGCATCTCTCTCTATCCTCCTCTCTGTTTTTAGAGTTCCATAACTCCTACTGCATCTCTCTCTATCTCTCTCTATCCTCCTCTGTTTTTAGAGTTCCATAACTCCTTCTGCATCTCTCTCTCTATCCTCCTCTCTGTTTTTAGAGTTCCATAACTCCTTCTGCATCTCTCTCTATCCTCCTCTCTGTTTTTAGAGTTCCATAACTCCTTCTGCATCTCTCTCTCTATCCTCCTCTCTGTTTTTAGAGTTCCATAACTCCTTCTGCATCTCTCTCTATCCTCCTCTCTGTTTTTAGAGTTCCATAACTCCTTCTGCATCTCTCTCTCTATCCTCCTCTCTGTTTTTAGAGTTCCATAACTCCTTCTGCATCTCTCTATCCTCCTCTCTGTTTTTAGAGTTCCATAACTCCTTCTGCATCTCTCTCTATCCTATCCTCCTCTCTGTTTTTAGAGTTCCATAACTCCTTCTGCATCTCTCTCTCTATCCTCCTCTCTGTTTTTAGAGTTCCATAACTCCTTCTGCATCTCTCTCTCTATCCTCCTCTGTTTTTAGAGTTCCATAACTCCTTCTGCATCTCTCTCTATCCTCCTCTCTGTTTTTAGAGTTCCATAACTCCTTCTGCATCTCTCTCTATCCTCCTCTCTGTTTTTAGAGTTCCATAACTCCTTCTGCATCTCTCTCTATCCTCCTCTCTGTTTTTAGAGTTCCATAACTCCTTCTGCATCTCTCTCTATCCTCCTCTCTGTTTTTAGAGTTCCATAACTCCTTCTGCATCTCTCTCTCTATCCTCCTCTCTGTTTTTAGAGTTCCATAACTCCTTCTGCATCTCTCTCTATCCTCCTCTCTGTTTTTAGAGTTCCATAACTCCTTCTGCATCTCTCTCTCTATCCTCCTCTGTTTTTAGAGTTCCATAACTCCTTCTGCATCTCTCTCTATCCTCCTCTCTGTTTTTAGAGTTCCATAACTCCTTCTGCATCTCTCTCTCTATCCTCCTCTCTGTTTTTAGAGTTCCATAACTCCTTCTGCATCTCTCTCTATCCTCCTCTCTGTTTTTAGAGTTCCATAACTCCTTCTGCATCTCTCTCTATCCTCCTCTCTGTTTTTAGAGTTCCATAACTCCTTCTGCATCTCTCTCTATCCTCCTCTGTTTTTAGAGTTCCATAACTCCTTCTGCATCTCTCTCTATCCTCCTCTCTGTTTTTAGAGTTCCATAACTCCTTCTGCATCTCTCTCTATCCTCCTCTCTGTTTTTAGAGTTCCATAACTCCTTCTGCATCTCTCTCTCTATCCTCCTCTCTGTTTTTAGAGTTCCATAACTCCTTCTGCATCTCTCTCTATCCTCCTCTCTGTTTTTAGAGTTCCATAACTCCTTCTGCATCTCTCTCTATCCTCCTCTCTGTTTTTAGAGTTCCATAACTCCTTCTGCATCTCTCTCTCTATCCTCCTCTCTGTTTTTAGAGTTCCATAACTCCTTCTGCATCTCTCTCTCTATCCTCCTCTCTGTTTTTAGAGTTCCATAACTCCTTCTGCATCTCTCTCTCTATCCTCCTCTCTGTTTTTAGAGTTCCATAACTCCTTCTGCATCTCTCTCTATCCTCCTCTCTGTTTTTAGAGTTCCATAACTCCTTCTGCATCTCTCTCTATCCTCCTCTCTGTTTTTAGAGTTCCATAACTCCTTCTGCATCTCTCTCTATCCTCCTCTCTGTTTTTAGAGTTCCATAACTCCTTCTGCATCTCTCTCTATCCTCCTCTCTGTTTTTAGAGTTCCATAACTCCTTCTGCATCTCTCTCTCTATCCTCCTCTCTGTTTTTAGAGTTCCATAACTCCTTCTGCATCTCTCTCTCTATCCTCCTCTGTTTTTAGAGTTCCATAACTCCTTCTGCATCTCTCTCTATCCTCCTCTCTGTTTTTAGAGTTCCATAACTCCTTCTGCATCTCTCTCTATCCTCTCCTCTCCTCTGTTTTTAGAGTTCCATAACTCCTTCTGCATCTCTCTCTCTATCCTCCTCTCTGTTTTTAGAGTTCCATAACTCCTTCTGCATCTCTCTCTATCCTCCTCTCTGTTTTTAGAGTTCCATAACTCCTTCTGCATCTCTCTCTCTATCCTCCTCTCTGTTTTTAGAGTTCCATAACTCCTTCTGCATCTCTCTCTATCCTCCTCTCTGTTTTTAGAGTTCCATAACTCCTTCTGCATCTCTCTCTCTCTATCCTCCTCTCTGTTTTTAGAGTTCCATAACTCCTTCTGCATCTCTCTCTATCCTCCTCTCTGTTTTTAGAGTTCCATAACTCCTTCTGCATCTCTCTCTATCCTCCTCTCTGTTTTTAGAGTTCCATAACTCCTTCTGCATCTCTCTCTATCCTCCTCTCTGTTTTTAGAGTTCCATAACTCCTTCTGCATCTCTCTCTATCCTCCTCTCTGTTTTTAGAGTTCCATAACTCCTTCTGCATCTCTCTCTATCCTCCTCTCTGTTTTTAGAGTTCCATAACTCCTTCTGCATCTCTCTCTATCCTCCTCTCTGTTTTTAGAGTTCCATAACTCCTTCTGTATCTCTCTCTATCCTCCTCTCTGTTTTTAGAGTTCCATAACTCCTTCTGCATCTCTCTCTGTTTTTAGAGTTCCATATCCTCCTCTCTGTTTTTAGAGTTCCATAACTCCTTCTGCATCTCTCTCTATTCCTCCTCTCTGTTTTTAGAGTTCCATAACTCCTTCTGCATCTCTCTCTCTATCCTCCTCTCTGTTTTAGAGTTCCATAACTCCTACTGCATCTCTCTCTATCCTCCTCTCTGTTTTTAGAGTTCCATAACTCCTTCTGCATCTCTCTCTCTATCCTCCTCTCTGTTTTTAGAGTTCCATAACTCCTACTGTATCTCTTCTCATCTATCCTCCTCTCTGTTTTTAGAGTTCCATAACTCCTTCTGCATCTCTCTCTATCCTCCTCTGTTTTTAGAGTTCCATAACTCCTACTCCATCTCTCTCTATCCTCCTCTCTGTTTTTAGAGTTCCATAACTCCTTCTGCATCTCTCTCTATCCTCCTCTCTGTTTTTAGAGTTCCATAACTCCTTCTGCATCTCTCTCTCTATCCCCCTCTTTTCCCATCCAGTCATCCCTCCCATTTTCTGTGATGTTTTTTTCCCCCTGGCCCCCAATGTCTGGACTGTGTGTGTGTGTGTGTGTGTGAGATCTCATTTAGTATTGGACATGTCCATGTGTGTTCTGTTATCATGTGTGTTCTGTTATCATCATGTGTGTTCTGTTATCATGTGTGTTCTGTTATCATCATGTGTGTTCTGTTATCATCATGTGTGTTCTGTTATGATCATGTGTGTTCTGTTATCATGTGTGTTCTGTTATCATCATGTGTGTTCTGTTATGATCATGTGTGTTCTGTTATCATCATGTGTCTTATCTGTTGAGCTGTGACTTAATGAATGCTGAAAAACGTATCTGTTTCTCAAAATCAGTCTCCCTTATTATGCCTCATTAGGTGGTTATCTCTGCATTAGCCTTTCTGTGTGTGTGTGTGTGAGTGAAAGAGAGAGATATAAAGCGAACAAGAAACTTTTAACGTGTGTGTGTGTGTGTGTGTGTGTGTGTGTGTGTGTGTGTGTGTGTGTGTGTGTGTGTGTGTGTGTGTGTGTGTGTGTGTGTGTGTGTGTGTGTGTGTGTGTGTGTGTGTGTGTGTGTGTGTGTGTGTGTGTGTGTGTGTGTGTGTGTGTGTGTGTGTGTGTGTGTGTGTGTGTGTGTGTGTGTGTGTGTGTGTACAGTACTGTATGTGCATATGAGCATGTCCGTGCATGTGTGGTGGTTCATTGGATAGTTATCTGTGTCTAGCAGTGTTTAATGAGATCCCTAAGGCCATTATATATCATGTGTCACATTGAGCACCCACACCAAGAGACAACTCTATTCAATGACTAGTCGTCATGACAACATCTGGACATTTTATGTAATGAAAACTATTGCAAAGAAGACTTGCAAAAGTATGTTATTCAATCATGCCGTGTATCAAATTATTTACATTTACATTTACATTCAAGTCATTTAGCAGACACTCTTATCCAGAGCGACTTACAAATTGGTGCATACACCTTATGACATCCAGTGGAACAGCCACTTTACAATAGTGCATCTAAATATTTTTAGGGTGGGGGGGGGTGAGAAGGATTACTTACCCTATCCTAGGTATTCCTTAAAGAGGAGTTCAAAAAGTTATTATTTTCAATAAATACATGTTTTGCATTCAATGTCCATTTTGAGAATGTGTTCAAAATGTAAGGGATTGAAACAGTGTTGGAGCCAGATGTGATGGTAATGCTAGTCTTACTCCCCCTCCAACAGAGAGACTCCTACAGACACTGGATTTGACATTCATATGCAAATGACCCATTTTGAATTATGGGTGACATATGGCTTTGCGATAGCTCTTCACACTTGTCATTCTGTAGAAAAATATATGTTTAGCATTGGGGGAAAAAACGTTCACGAGGAGAGAACATCTGCATGCATTTAACTCTCCTTAAAATCCAAAGGAGCTTCGTCTATGCATCCGAATGAAGGAAGGTTTAAGGAGAGGGAGAGAGAGAGAGAGAGGGTGTGTATGTGTGTGAGTGTGTGTGAGTGTGTGTGTGTGTGTGTGTGTGTGTGTGTGTGTGTGTGTGTGTGTGTGTGTGTGTGTGTGTGTGTGTGTGTGTGTGTGTGTGTGTGTGTGTGTGTGTGTGTGTGTGTGTGTGTGTGTGTGTGTGTGTGTGTGTGTGTGTGTGTGTCAGACAGATCATTCGTTATTTACTTAATTGACAAGGACGGGGTAAAATGATTACATCACCTCATGTTTACTTACCTTTCTCTCAATAACTCTCCCGTCTCACCATCCCTCTCTCCTCCTGCACAGGTACTGTGGTAAGGTTTGTTACCTGTAGTCCAACAGCAGTCCCAACACCTTACCACTGCTCCACCTGCCCAATACCTTACCACTGCTCCACCTGCCCAACACCTTACCACTGCTCCACCTGCCCAACACCATACCACTGCTCCACCTGCCCAACACCATACCACTGCTCCACCTGCCCAACACCTTACCACTGCTCCACCTGCCCAACACCTTACCACTGCTCCACCTGCCCAACACCATACCACTGCTCCACCTGCCCAACACCATACCACTGCTCCACCTGCCGAACACCTTACCACTGCTCCACCTGACTATCAGAGGTGCCTTGTCTGGCAGCGAAACAGTTCATTCAGCCAAATTTACTTTAAAAAACATAGCTTATATGGCTGACTTGCTTAAACTAATTAGGTTTCTACTGACAATTGAGATGTACAAACTACGGCATAAGGAGCCGACAAGCGGATAAGAGTCAATCCGTAATTTCGATGAAGACATTAATGAGTGAGATAGGACGGACGTAGTCAATATAACTATTTGTTTAGCACTTTTAAAATGTACAACGGCAGAATTCAGAACAAGGCTGGGTTTCTGTACAGCACTTTGTGAAATCAGCTGATGTAAGAAGGGCTTTCTAAATGAATTTGATTGATTGATTTGGCAATGACTTAGTGTTCCCATGAGTGACAGAACAGTGAGCCAATCATTGCGCAACTAGAGAACATTACCAACCCCTACGCTCTGTATTTTCCTCTGGCTGCCCCACCACCACAGAAAGCACTGAGCTTGGCTGAAACACCTGCACTATGTAGCTAACTTACTCAAGAAAGCAAATAAAGAGACCATGTTTGTATGCAGCTTTATTAACTCAATGATATATATATATATTTTTTTTTACATTGTTTCAAAACTAATATATGACACGTATTAAAGCCAAAATAGCATGCAAAACAGGCCACCCCACCTAAAAAAAAGGAAAAAAATGTTTTGCAAATAATTTGTGGCTCAAAAAATGGTGGGGCTCTGAACTGAATTCAGATAACACTGTGTTACTGTAAGACATGTTACCTGTAGGTCTGTTCTGGTAACACTGTGTTCCTGTAAGACATGTTACCTGTAGGTCTGTTCTGGTAACACTGTGTTCCTGTCTGACATGTTACCTGTAGGTCTGTTCTGATAACACTGTGTTCCTGTAAGACATGTTACCTGTAGGTCTGCTCTGATAACACTGTGTTCCTGTAAGACATGTTACCTGTAGGTCTGTTCTGGTAACACTGTGTTACTGTAAGACATGTTACCTGTCTGGTAACACTGTGTTCCTGGTCTGTTCTGGTAACACTGTGTTACTGTAAGACATGTTACCTGTAGGTCTGTTCTGGTAACACTGTGTTACTGTAAGACATGTTACCTGTAGGTCTGTTCTGGTAACACTGTGTTACTGTAAGACATGTTACCTGTAGGTCTGTTCTGGTAACACTGTGTTCCTGTCTGACATGTTACCTGTAGGTCTGTTCTGATAACACTGTGTTCCTGTAAGACATGTTACCTGTAGGTCTGTTCTGGTAACACTGTGTTCCTGTAAGACATGTTACCTGTAGGTCTGTTCTGATAACACTGTGTTACTGTAAGACATGTTACCTGTAGGTCTGTTCTGGTAACACTGTGTTCCTGTAAGACATGTTACCTGTAGGTCTGTTCTGGTAACACTGTGTTCCTGTCTGACATGTTACCTGTAGGTCTGTTCTGATAACACTGTGTTCCTGTAAGACATGTTACCTGTAGGTCTGCTCTGATAACACTGTGTTCCTGTAAGACATGTTACCTGTAGGTCTGTTCTGGTAACACTGTGTTCCTGTAAGACATGTTACCTGTAGGTCTGTTCTGGTAACACTGTGTTCCTGTAAGACATGTTACCTGTAGGTCTGTTCTGGTAACACTGTGTTCCTGTAAGACATGTTACCTGTAGGTCTGTTCTGGTAACACTGTGTTACTGTAAGACATGTTACCTGTAGGTCTGTTCTGGTAACACTGTGTTCCTGTAAGACATGTTACCTGTAGGTCTGTTCTGGTAACACTGTGTTGTTCTGGTAACACTGTCTGTCTGACATGTTACCTGTAGGTCTGTTCTGATAACACTGTGTTCCTGTAAGACATGTTACCTGTAGGTCTGTTCTGATAACACTGTGTTCCTGTAAGACATGTTACCTGTAGGTCTGTTCTGGTAACACTGTGTTCCTGTAAGACATGTTACCTGTAGGTCTGTTCTGATAACACTGTGTTCCTGTAAGACATGTTACCTGTAGGTCTGTTCTGGTAACACTGTGTTCCTGTAAGACATGTTACCTGTAGGTCTGTTCTGATAACACTGTGTTCCTGTCAGACATGTTACCTGTAGGTCTGTTCTGGTAACACTGTGTTCCTGTCTGACATGTTACCTGTAGGTCTGTTCTGGTAACACTGTGTTCCTGTCTGACATGTTACCTGTAGGTCTGTTCTGGTAACACTGTGTTACTGTAAGACATGTTACCTGTAGGTCTGTTCTGGTAACACTGTGTTCCTGTCTGACATGTTACCTGTAGGTCTGTTCTGGTAACACTGTGTTCCTGTAAGACATGTTACCTGTAGGTCTGTTCTGATAACACTGTGTTCCTGTAAGACATGTTACCTGTAGGTCTGTTCTGGTAACACTGTGTTCCTGTAAGACATGTTACCTGTAGGTCTGTTCTGGTAACACTGTGTTCCTGTAAGACATGTTACCTGTAGGTCTGTTCTGGTAACACTGTGTTCCTGTCTGACATGTTACCTGTAGGTCTGTTCTGGTAACACTGTGTTCCTGTAAGACATGTTACCTGTAGGTCTGTTCTGGTAACACTGTGTTCCTGTCTGACATGTTACCTGTACTGTTCTGTAACACTGTGTTCCTGTAAGTAGGTCTGTTCTGGTAACACTGTGTTCCTGTAAGACATGTTACCTGTAGGTCTGTTCTGGTAACACTGTGTTCCTGTAAGACATGTTACCTGTAGGTCTGTTCTGGTAACACTGTGTTCCTGTAAGACATGTTACCTGTAGGTCTGTTCTGGTAACACTGTGTTCCTGTAAGACATGTTACCTGTAGGTCTGTTCTGATAACACTGTGTTCCTGTAAGACATGTTACCTGTAGGTCTGTTCTGATAACACTGTGTTCCTGTAAGACATGTTACCTGTAGGTCTGTTCTGGTAACACTGTGTTACTGTAAGACATGTTACCTGTAGGTCTGTTCTGATAGCAGGTGTGGCTCTCCATCTGGTCACGGATCACAATACAAACACCACAAACATAGGAAGTTAGAGGACAGCAGGTACATCATATTGAAATTCTCTATCTCTGTCAATCCAGCTGCTAGTTCTGCAACCCTCTTAATATAACTCCAGGCTAATTTCGTTATCCAGCATTCTGAAGTTGGAGACAACATGTATTGAACTGTTAGGGGGGAGGGACACAGAAAGAGACCCTAATAAAGGGATTAGAATGATCCTGTCTGGGGAAGAATGACCTGGGAGTGGGTCTGGTTTCATTTGCTCACCATTTACATATTCAATTTATCTCAGACAATATTGTGAACATACAAACACACAAATTGACGAAGCAAAATATGTTTTTATCAAGATCACCCATAAGCAGACATCAATTTAAATGAGTAAATGAAATCCTGTTTAGTTCTTGATCAGTGTGTTGGGGAATAAATGTGGAGGAGTACACGCACACACACACCAGTGTGGTCTTTTCTCCTTTAGGGTGTGTGTGTGCGCGTGTGTGTGTGCGTTCACTCATAAACGTGTGTGTGCTTTTGTGGTTATGTGCGTGTGTGTGCATGTTCCTGTGTGTGGGGGGGAATGTGCGTTATGGGGGGTATGTGTTTGTGGGTGGTATGTGTGTGTGGGTGGTATGTGTGTGGGGGCGTTATTGTGTGGGGCACTGTGTTCCTGTATGTGTGTGTGGAGGGTAGGTGCGTGGAGGAGTATGTTTCTGTGGGAGGTAAGTGTATGTGGATGGTATGTGTGTGTGTGGGGGGCGTTGTGTGTGTGATGGGGTATGTGTGTGTGTGTGTGTGGGGGTATGTGTGTGTGGGTGGTATGTGTGGGGGGGTATTTGTGTGGGGGGTATGTGTGTGAGGAGGGTATGTGGTGGGGGGTATGTTTGTGTGGGGGGGATATGTATGTGGGGGAATATGTATGTGGGTGTGGGTGGTATGTGTGTGTGTGGGGTATATTTGTGTGGGGGTATGTGTGTGTGGGGGTATGTGTGTGGGGGGTATGTGTGTGTGTGGGGGGTATGTTTGTGTGTGTGTGTGTGTGTGTGTGTGTGTGTGTGGGGGGTAGTGTATGTGTGTGGTGGGGGTATGTGTGTGTGTGTGTGTGTGGTGCGGGGTATGTGTGTGTGTGTGTGTGTGTGGGGGGTATGTGGGGGGGGGGGGGGTGGGGGGGTATGGGTGTGTGTGTTGTGGGGAGAATATGTTTGTGTGGTGGGGGTATGTGTGTGTGGGGGGGGGGGTGTGGGGGGTGGGTGTGTGTGTGTGTGTGGTTGGGGGTATTGTGTGGGTGCGTGTGTGTGTGATGGGGTATGTGTGTGTGTGTGTGTGTGTGTGTGTGTGTGTGTGTGTGTGTGTGTGTGTGTGTGTGTGTTTGTGTGTGTGTGTGTGTGTGTGTGTGTGTGTGTGTGTGTGTGTGTGTGTGTGTGTGTGTGTGTGTGTGTGTGTGTGTGTGTGTGTGTGTGTGTGTGTGTGTGTGTGGATGTGTGTGTGTGTGTGCATGGATGTGTATGTGTGTTTGGGTATGTGTGTGTAGGTGTGTATGTGTGTGTGTGTGTGTGTGTGTGTGTGTGTGTGTGTGTGTGTGTGTGTGTGTGTGTGTGTGTGTGTGTGTGTGTGTGTGTGTGTGTGTGTGTGTGTGTGTGTGTGTGTGTGTGTGTGTGTGTGTGTGTGTGTGTGTGTGTGTGTGTGTGTGTGTGTGTGTGTGTGTGTGTGTGTGGTGGGGGGTATGTGTGTGTGCTCTCTTTAACTGCATCCATTTTGTTCACCTCTCCATTTATCTCAACACAAATCCACTACCGATACTCTGATACTGATGGAGTCCAGAGTATCAATAATTAATCCTTACATCTGATTAGCCAATCAGATTGATCATCAGCCCCTGGTCTGAGCTCTCTCACATCAAGTCCTTTATTTAGTCTCTCACTCCTCTCTCTCACTCCTCTCTCTCTCCTCTCTCTCACTCCTCTCTCTCACTCCTCTCTCTCTCCTCTCTTTCACTCCTCTCTCTCACTCCTCTCTCTCTCCTCTCTCTCTCTCTCTCTCTCTCTGTCTCTCCTCTCTCTCTCTCTCTCTCTCTCTCTCTCTCTCTCTCTCTCTCTCTCTCTCTCACATCAAGTCCTTTATTTAGTCTCTCACTCCTCTCTCTCACTCCTTTCTCTCTATTTCTTTCTTCATTTCTCTCTCTTAGTTTTTAGGGAAAGGAAAAAGGTAAGTCATCCAATGATGATCCAATTCTCCTCTCTCTATCGCTGTACCCATATCCCTCAGGTGTGTGTGTGTTTGTGTGTGTGTAAATGTCTGTGTGTTTGTGTGTGGTTGAGGATGCTGAGACTGCAGCCTGTCTTCATAAAGGAGTCATCTGGGGAAAGATGAGGCTTCATCTTGCATCAGCTGGCCAATTATACTTGAGAGGGAAGTATGACATGAACTGGTTAGAAAGAGCAGGTACATCCACAGATAGGGCTATACCTGTGCCCGAGCACATGCCCCTTTACGAGCCAAAGTGCTTTTAGCTGATGGTATATGTACAGTACCAGTCAAAAGTTTGACAGACCTACTCATTCCAGGGTATTCTTAATGTTTTTACTATTTTCTACATTGTAGAATAATAGTGAATACATTAAAACTAGGAAATAACACATATGGAATCATGTAGTAACCAAAAAAGTGTTAAACAAGTCAGGATGTATTTTAAATATGAGATTCTTCAAAGTAGCCACCCAAAGACCAAGTCTATATTGTGGCAGGAACAGCTCATATAAGCAAAAAGAAACAACAGTCCATCAACACTTTAAGACACGAAGGTCAGTCAATCTGGAAAATTTGAAGAATTTGAAATTTTAAGTGCAGTCGCAAAAACCCTCGAGTGCTATCATGAAACTGACTCGCATGAGGACCATCGCAGTAAAGGAAGACCCAGAGGTACCTATGCTGCAGAGGATCAGTTCATTAGAATCAACTGCACCTCAGATTGCAGCCCAAATAAATGGCTCACAGCATTCTGCAGCGATACTCCACCTCATCTGGTTTATGCTTAGTGGGACTATCATTTGTTTTTCAACAGGACAATGACTCAGCACACCTCCAGGCTGTGTAAGAGCTATTTAACCAAGAAGATGAGTGATGGAGTGCTGCATCAGATGACGTGGCCTCCAAAATCACCCAATCTCCACACAATTGAGATGCTTTGGGATGAGTTGGACAGCAGAGTGGGGGGAAATAAGATGCTCAGCATATGTGGGAACTCCTTCAAGACTGTTGGATAAGCTCATGCTTATAGAAAGCTATGGGCCTTAACGCATCAGTTTGGACATATTCTGCACCTTATTGCTAGCTGTAAAAACCTCAAAGACTAACAGACTAGAATAGAAAAGGATTGCATTATATTCCATGGGTCAGAAACTAATTTTTAGTATCACTATAGGCCAAACACCTTTAAAAAACAAACAAAAAACGTGACATGCTGGGAGAACAACATGCTGGGAGAACAACATGCTGAGAGAACAACATGCTGGGAGAACAACCTGCTGGGAGAACAACCTGCTGGGAGAACAACATGCTGGGAGAACAACCTGCTGGGACAACAACCTGCTGGGAGAATAACCTGCTGGGAGAATAACATGCTGGGAGAACAACATGCTGGAGAATAACAGACAACATGCTGGGAGAACAACCTGCTGGGAGAACAACCTGGGAGAACAACCTGCTGGGACAACAACCTGCTGGGAGAATAACCTGCTGGGAGAATAACCTGCTGGGAGAACAACCTGCTGGGAGAATAACCTGCTGGGAGAACAACATGCTGGGAGAACAACATGCTGGGACAACAACCTGCTGGGACAACAACATGCTGGGAGAATAACCTGTTGGGAGAATAACCTGCTGGGAGAACAACCTGCTGGGAGAATAACCTGCTGGGAGAACAACATGCTGGGAGAATAACCTGCTGGGAGAACAACCTGCTGGGAGAACAACCTGCTGGGAGAATAACCTGCTGGGAGAACAACCTGCTGGGAGAACAACCTGCTTGGAGAACAACATGCTTGGGAGAACAACCTGCTGGGAGAATAACCTGCTGGGAGAACAACCTGCTGGGAGAACAACCTGCTGGGAGAACAACATGCTGGGAGAACAACATGCTGGGAGAACAACCTGCTGGGAGAACAACCTGCTGGGAGAATAACCTGCTGGGAGAACAACCTGCTGGGAGAACAACCTGCTGGGAGAACAACATGCTGGGAGAACAACATGCTGGGAGAACAACCTGCTGGGAGAACAACCTGCTGGGAGAATAACCTGCTGGGAGAACAACCTGCTGGGAGAACAACCTGCTGGGAGAATAACCTGCTGGGAGAACAACCTGCTGGGAGAACAACCTGCTGGGAGAACAACCTGCTGGGAGAACAACATGCTGGGAGAGCAACCTGCTGGGAGAACCTGCTGGGAGAACCTGCTGGGAGAATAACCTGCTGGGAGAACAACCTGCTGGGAGAACAACATGCTGGGAGAATAACATGCTGGGAAATCAACCTGCTGGGAGAACAACCTGCTGGGAAATCAACCTGCTGGGAGAACAACATGCTGGGAGAACAACATGCTGGGAAATCAACCTGCTGGGAGAACAACATGCTGGGAGAACAACCTGCTGGGAGAATAACCTGCTGGGAGAACAACCTGCTGGGAGAATAACCTGCTGGGACAACAACATGCTGGGAAATCAACCTGCTGGGAGAACAACCTGCTGGGAGAACAACCTGCTGGGAGAACAACCTGCTGGGAGAACAACATGCTGGGAGAACAACCTGCTGGGAGAATAACCTGCTGGGAGAACAACCTGCTGGGAGAACAACCTGCTGGGAGAACAACATGCTGGGAGAACAACATGCTGGGAGAACAACCTGCTGGGAGAACAACCTGCTGGGAGAACAACCTGCTGGGAGAACAACCTGCTGGGAGAACAACCTGTTGGGGGAACAACCTGCTGGGAGAACAACATGCTGGGAGAACAACATGCTGGGAGAACAACCTGCTGGGAGAACAACCTGCTGGGAGAACAACCTGCTGGGAGAATAACCTGCTGGGAGAACAACCTGCTGGGAGAACAACCTGCTGGGGGAGAACAACATGCTGGGAGAACAACCTGCTGGGAGAATAACCTGCTGGGAGAAACAACCTGCTGGGAGAACAACCTGCTGGGAGAACAACCTGCTGGGAGAACAACATGCTGGGAGAATAACCTGCTGGGAGAACAACATGCTGGGAGAATAACCTGCTGGGAGAATAACCTGCTGGGAGAACAACCTGCTGGGAGAATAACCTGCTGGGAGAACAACCTGCTGGGAGAATAACATGCTGGGAGAACAACATGCTGGGAGAACAACATGCTGGGAGAACAACCTGCTGGGAGAACAACCTGCTGGGAGAACAACATGCTGGGAGAACAACCTGCTGGGAGAACAACATGCTGGGAGAACAACCTGCTGGGAGAACAACATGCTGGGAAAACAACCTGCTGGGAGAACAACATGCTGGGAGAACAACATGCTGGGAAATCAACATGCTGGGAGAACAACCTGCTGGGAGAACAACATGCTGGGAGAACAACCTGCTGGGAGAATAACCTGCTGGGAGAACAACCTGCTGGGAGAATAACCTGCTGGGACAACAACATGCTGGGAAATCAACCTGCTGGGAGAACAACCTGCTGGGACAACAACCTGCTGGGAGAACAACCTGCAGGGAGAACAACCTGCTGGGAGAACAACCTGCTGGGAGAACAACATGCTGGGAGAACAACCTGCTGGGAGAACAACCTGCTGGGAGAATAACCTGCTGGGAGAACAACCTGCTGGGAGAACAACCTGCTGGGAGAACAACATGCTGGGAGAACAACCTGCTGGGAACATCCTGCTGGGAACAACCTGCTGGGAGAACAACCTGCTGGGAGAACAACCTGCTGGGAGAACAACCTGCTGGGAGAACCTGCTGGGAACCTGTTGGGGAACAACCTGCTGGGAGAACAACATGCTGGGAGAACAACATGCTGGGAGAACAACCTGCTGGGAGAACATCCTGCTGGGAGAACAACCTGCTGGGAGAATAACCTGCTGGGAGAACAACCTGCTGGGAGAACAACATGCTGGGAGAATAAACTGCTGGGAGAATAACCTGCTGGGAGAACAACCTGCTGGGAGAATAACATGCTGGGAGAACAACATGCTGGGAGAACAACATGCTGGGAGAACAACCTGCTGGGAGAACAACCTGCTGGGAGAACAACCTGCTGGGAGAATAACCTGCTGGGAGAACAACATGCTGGGAGAATAACCTGCTGGGAGAACAACATGCTGGGAGAATAACCTGATGGGAGAATAACCTGCTGGGAGAACAACCTGCTGGGAGAACAACCTGCTGGGAGAATAACCTGCTGGGAGAACAACCTGCTGGGAGAATAACATGCTGGGAGAACAACATGCTGGGAGAACAACATGCTGGATGAACAACCTGCTGGGAGAACAACCTGCTGGGAGAACAACCTGCTGGGAGAACAACCTGTTGGGGGAACAACCTGTTGGGAGAACAACATGCTGGGAGAACAACATGCTGGGAGAACAACCTGCTGGGAGAACATCCTGCTGGGAGAACAACCTGCTGGGAGAATAACCTGCTGGGAGAACAACCTGCTGGGAGAACAACATGCTGGGAGAATAAACTGCTGGGAGAATAACCTGCTGGGAGAACAACCTGCTGGGAGAATAACATGCTGGGAGAACAACATGCTGGGAGAACAACCTGGGAGAACTGGGAGAACAACCTGCTGGGAGAACAACCTGCTGGGAGAATAACCTGCTGGGAGAACAACATGCTGGGAGAATAACCTGCTGGGAGAACAACATGCTGGGAGAATAACCTGCTGGGAGAATAACCTGCTGGGAGAACAACCTGCTGGGAGAACAACCTGCTGGGAGAACAACCTGCTGGGAGAACAACCTGCTGGGAGAATAACATGGGGAGAACAACATGCTGGGGGAGAACAACATGCTGGAGAACAACCTGCTGGGAGAATAACCTGCTGGGAGAACAACCTGCTGGGAGAATAACCTGCTGGGAGAACAACCTGCTGGGAGAACAACATGCTGGGAGGAGAACAACCTGCTGGGAGAACAACATGCTGGGAGAACAACATGCTGGGAGAATCAACATGCTGGGAGAACAACCTGCTGGGAGAACAACATGCTGGGAAATCAACATGCTGGGAGAATCAACCTGCTGGGAGAACAACATGCTGGGAGAACAACATGCTGGGAAATCAACATGCTGGGAGAACAACCTGCTGGGACAACAACATGCTGGGAAATCAACCTGTTGGGAGAACAACATGCTGGGAGAACAACCTGCTGGGAGAACAACCTGCTGGGAGAACAACCTGCTGGGAGAATAACCTGCTGGGAGAACAACCTGCTGGGAGAACAACCTGCTGGGAGAACAACCTGCTGGGAGAACAACATGCTGGGAGAACAACCTGCTGGGAGAACAACCTGCTGGGAGAACAACATGCTGGGAGAACAACCTGCTGGGAGAACAACCTGCTGGGAGAACAACCTGCTGGGAGAACAACCTGCTGGGAGAACAACCTGCTGGGAGAACAACATGCTGGGAGAACAACCTGCTGGGAGAATAACCTGCTGGGAGAACAACCTGCTGGGAGAACAACCTGCTGGGAGAACAACCTGCTGGGAGAACAACATGCTGGGAGAACAACATGCTGGAGATCAACCTGCTGGGAGAACAACCTGCTGGGAGAACAACCTGCTGGGAGAACAACCTGCTGGGAGAACAACCTGTTGGGGGAACAACCTGTTGGGAGAACAACATGCTGGGAGAACAACATGCTGGGAGAACAACCTGCTGGGAGAACATCCTGCTGGGAGAACAACCTGCTGGGAGAATAACCTGCTGGGAGAACAACCTGCTGGGAGAACAACATGCTGGGAGAATAAACTGCTGGGAGAATAACCTGCTGGGAGAACAACCTGCTGGGAGAATAACATGCTGGGAGAACAACATGCTGGGAGAACAACATGCTGGGAGAACAACCTGCTGGGAGAACAACCTGCTGGTAGAACAACCTGCTGGGAGAATAACCTGCTGGGAGAACAACATGCTGGGAGAATAACCTGCTGGGAGAACAACATGCTGGGAGAATAACCTGATGGGAGAATAACCTGCTGGGAGAACAACCTGCTGGGAGAACAACCTGCTGGGAGAATAACCTGCTGGGAGAACAACCTGCTGGGAGAATAACATGCTGGGAGAACAACATGCTGGGAGAACAACATGCTGGATGAACAACCTGCTGGGAGAACAACCTGCTGGGAGAACAACCTGCTGGGAGAACAACCTGTTGGGGGAACAACCTGTTGGGAGAACAACATGCTGGGAGAACAACATGCTGGGAGAACAACCTGCTGGGAGAACATCCTGCTGGGAGAACAACCTGCTGGGAGAATAACCTGCTTGGAGAACAACCTGCTGGGAGAACAACATGCTGGGAGAATAAACTACTGGGAGAATAACCTGCTGGGAGAACAACCTGCTGGGAGAATGCTGGGAACATGCTGGGAGAACAACATGCTGGGAGAACAACCTGCTGGGAGAACAACCTGCTGGTAGAACAACCTGCTGGGAGAATAACCTGCTGGGAGAACAACATGCTGGGAGAATAACCTGCTGGGAGAACAACATGCTGGGAGAATAACCTGATGGGAGAATAACCTGCTGGGAGAACAACCTGCTGGGAGAACAACCTGCTGGGAGAATAACCTGCTGGGAGAACAACCTGCTGGGAGAATAACATGCTGGGAGAACAACATGCTGGGAGAACAACATGCTGGATGAACAACCTGCTGGGAGAATAACCTGCTGGGAGAACAACCTGCTGGGAGAACAACTTGCTGGGAGAACAACCTGCTGGGAGAACAACATGCTAGGAGAACAACCTGCTGGGAGAACAACATGCTGGGAGAACAACATGCTGGGAAATCAACATGCTGGGAGAACAACCTGCTGGGAGAACAACATGCTGGGAAATCAACATGCTGGGAAATCAACCTGCTGGGAGAACAACATGCTGGGAGAACAACATGCTGGGAAATCAACATGCTGGGAGAACAACCTGCTGGGAGAACAACATGCTGGGAAATCAACATGTTGGGAGAACAACATGCTGGGAGAACAACCTGCTGGGAGAACAACCTGTTGGGAGAACAACCTGTTGGGAGAATAACCTGCTGGGAGAACAACCTGCTGGGAGAACAACATGCTGGGAGAACAACCTGCTGGGAGAACAACATGCTGGGAGAACAACCTGCTGGGAGATCAACCTGCTGAGAGAACAACATGCTGGGAGAACAACCTGCTGGGACAACAACCTGCTGGGAGAACAACCTGCTGGGAGAACAACCTGCTGGGAGAACAACCTGCTGGGAGAACGGCATGCTGGGAGAAGAAATCATTGATCAGAGATAATTCTGCAATCATTTAATTATTTCCCTCTGAGGGTTGATTTACATATTATCGTTTCAGAATTGAAAGTGAACTACAGATGTCTTGGGGAGGCATGGGACAGACTATCATGGAGTCACAGCAAAAGAGAGTATGTCAAGAAATAATGTGTTGACATAATGTTCCCCTGTACCTTCAGATTAAGGTATAATGTGGAGTCCTAATGTTCCCCTACACCTTCAGATCAAGGTATAATGTGGAGTCCTAATGTTCCCCTGTACTTTCAGATCAAGGTATAATGTTGAGGTCTAATGTTCCCCTACACCTTCAGATCAAGGTATAATGTTGAGGTCTAATGTTCCCCTACACCTTCAGATCAAGGTATAATGTTGAGGTCTAATGTTCCCCTACACCTTCAGATCAAGGTATAATGTTGAGGTCTCATGTTCCCCTACAACTTCAGATCAAGGTATAATGTTGAGGTCTAATGTTCCCCTACAACTTCAGATCAAGGTATAATGTTGAGGTCTAATGTTCCCCTACACCTTCAGATCAAGGTATAATGTTGAGGTCTAATGTTCCCCTACAACTTCAGATCAAGGTATAATGTTGAGGTTTAATGTTCCACTCCACCTTCAGATCAAGGTATAATGTTGAGGTGTAATGTTTCCCTATACCTTCAGATCAAGGTATAATGTTGAGGTGTAATGTTTCCCTATACCTTCAGATCAAGGTATAATGTTGAGGTGTAATGTTCCCCTGTACCTTCAGATCAATGTATAATTATGACGAGTCAGAGTTATTTTTTTTCCATTTCCAAAGACAAGGCGTTGTATTAGACACTGTACTATTTTCTTATCTGATATAACAACAGAATTAGACTATTCACATCACCAATATATCCAGGTATCCTGGCTGGGGTATCCTGGAAGGATATTGATCTCATCCCGTCAGTAGAGGATGCCTGGATATTTTTTTTAAATGCCTTCCTAATCATGTTAAATAAACATGCCCCATTCAAGAAATTTAGAACCAGGAACAGATATAGCCCTTGGTTCTCCCCAGACCTGCCCTTAACCAACACAAAAACATCCTATGGCGTTCTGCATTAGCATCGAACAGCCCCCGTTATATGCAGCTGTTCAGGGAAGCTAGAAACCATTATACACAGGCAGTTAGAAAAGCCAAGGCTAGCTTTTTCAAGCAGAAATTTGCTTCCTGCAACACTAACTCAAAAAAGTTCTGGGACACTATAAAGTCCAAGGAGAATAAGAACACCTCCTCCCAGCTGCCCACTGTACTGAAGATAGGAAACACTGTCACCACTGATAAATCCACCATAATTGAGAATTTCAATAAGCATTTTTCTATGGCTGGCCATGCTTTCCACCTGGCTACTCCTACCCCGGTCAACAGCACTACACCCCCCACAGCAACTCGCCCAAGCCTTCCCTATTTCTCCTTCTCCCAAATCCGTTCAGCTGATGTTCTGAAAGAGCTGCAATATCTGGACCCCTACAAATCAGCCGGGAGAGACAATCTGGACCACTTCTTTCTAAAATTATCTGCCGAAATTGTTGCCACCCCTATTACTAGCCTGTTCAACCTCTCTTTCGTGTCATCTGAGATTCCCAAAGATTGGAAAGCAGCTGCGGTCATCCCCATCTTCAAAGGTGGGGACACTCTTGACCGAAACTGCTACAGACCTATATCTATCCTACCATGCCTTTCTAAGGTCTTCAAAAGCCAAGTCAACAAACAGATTACCGACCATTTCGAATCTCACCATACCTTCTCTGCTATGCAATCTGGTTTCCGAGCTGGTCATGGGTGCACCTCAGCCATGCTCAAGGTCCTAAACGATATCTTAACCGCCATCGATAAGAAACATTACTGTGCAGCCGTATTCATTGATCTGGCCAAGGCTTTCGACTCTGTCAATCACCACATCCTCATTGGCAGACTCGACAGCCTTGGTTCACCAACTACTTCTCTGATAGAGTTCAGTGTGTCAAATCGGAGGGTCTGCTGTCCGGACCTCTGGCAGTCTCTATGGGGGTGCCACAGGGTTCAATTCTTGGACCGACTCTCTTTTCTGTATACATCAATGAGGTCGCTCTTGCTGCTGGTGAGTCTCTGATCCACCTCTACGCAGACGACACAATTCTGTATTCTTCTGGCCCTTCTTTGGACACTGTGTTAACAACTCTCCAGGCAAGCTTCAATGCTATACAACTCTCCTTCCGTGGCCTCCAATTGCTCTTAAATACAAGTAAAACTAAATGCATGCTCTTCAACCGATCGCTACCTGCACCTGCCCGCCTGTCCAACATCACTACTCTGGACGGCTCTGACTTAGAATACGTGGACAACTACAAATACTTAGGTGTCTGGTTAGACTGTAAACTCTCCTTCCAGACCCATATCAAACATCTCCAATCCAAAGTTAAATCTAGAATTGGCTTCCTATTTTGCAACAAAGCATCCTCCACTCATGCTGCCAAACATACCCTTGTAAAACTGACCATCCTACCAATCAAAATAGCCTCCAATACCCTACTCAACAAATTGGATTCAGTCTATCACAGTGCAATCCGTTTTGTCACCAAAGCCCCATATACTACCCACCATTGCGACCTGTACGCTCTCATTGGCTGGCCCTCACTTCATACTCGTCGCCAAACTCACTGGCTCCATGTCATCTATAAGACCCTGCTAGGTAAAGTCCCCCCTTTTCTCAGCTCGCTGGTCACCATAGCATCTCCCACCTGTAGCACACGCTCCAGCAGGTATATCTCTCTAGTCACCCCCAAAACCAATTCTTTCTTTGGCCGGCTCTCCTTCCAGTTCTCTGCTGCCAATGACTGGAACGAACTACAAAAATCTCTGAAACTGGAAACACTTATCTCCCTTACTAGCTTTAAGCACCAACTGTCAGAGCAGCTCACAGATTACTGCACCTGTACATTGCCCACCTATAATTTAGCCCAAACAACTACCTCTTTCCCTACTGTATTTAATTTATTTATTTATTTTGCTCCTTTGCACCCCATTATTTTTATTTCTACTTTGCACATTCTTCCATTGCAAATCTACCATTCCAGTGTTTTACTTGCTATATTGTATTTACTTTGCCACCATGGCCTTTTTTGCCTTTACCTCCCTTATCTCACCTCATTTGCTCACATCGTATATAGACTTGTTTATATTGTATTATTGACTGTATGTTTGTTTTACTCCATGTGTAACTCTGTGTTGTTGTATGTGTCGAATTGCTTTGCTTTATCTTGGCCAGGTCGCACTTGTAAATGAGAACTTATTCTCAACTTGCCTACCTGGTTAAATACAGGTGAAATAAAATAAAAATAAATAAATAGGTTGATAAAGCGCTAAGCAGCTCAACATCTCAATCATCCACAGCGCTGCCCAGAAATAACGATGGGTGGGTGGTGTACAGGTGTGTCAGGGCAACAGCAAGAGGTAAAGGCACCTTTTTAAAAATGTTTTACTGGCCCCCTAAAAGGTCTGTATGGTCCTGGAAACAGTGTGTGTGTGTGTGTGTGTGTGTGTGTGTGTGTGTGTGTGTGTGTGTGTGTGTGTGTGTGTGTGTGTGTGTGTGTGTGTGTGTGTGTGTGTGTGTGTGTGTGTGTGTGTGTGTGTGTGTGTGTGTGTGTGTGTGTGTGTGTGTGTGTGAGAGACAGAGTTACTATTTTTACTGTATTTTTTAAACTCTGTATCGGGAAGGGCTCACAGGGTAGCATTTCACGATAACATCTACACCTGTTGTATTCGGCACATGTGACAAATACATTTATTTGATTTGAAAGATAGCTGTTGGAGTGAGAGACCTGATGGATAAAGAGAGCTGATGGAGGGAAAGTGCTGATGGAAGGAGTTGATGGAGAGAGCTGATAGAGAGAGAATTGATGGAAAAAGATATGATGGAAAGAGATGATGGAGAGAGATGATGGAGAGAGAGAGAGCTGGTGGAGAGAGAGATGATGGAGAGAGCTGATTGATATAGAGCTGATAGAGACAAAGTGCTGATGGTTGGAGAGAGCTGACGGAGAGAGAGAGCTGATGGAGAGAGATATGATGAGAGAGCTGATGGAGAGAGATGATGAGAGAGAGCTGATGGAGAGAGAGATGCTCAAGATAAGGAGATGATGGAGAGGGAGAGAGAGTTGATGGAGAGAGAGCTGATGGAGAGAGAGCTGATGGAGAGAGATAGCTCAATGAGATCAATGATGTTAATGACACCAGCCATCTTCTGCTCCCAGCAGTACACCTCATGTGTGACCGACCGGCCCGAATTGGTCTTATGTAGCAAAATTTGAAATTGTGATTTTACATTGGATAAAAGCAGAGACTCAGCGCTAGAAAATGCTATATAATACACTACAGTTGAGGAACAATGGGAAAGCAATTATGCTTTGAAGGTTGATAAACTTGGAACCTCCCTTTTTATAAAATGAATGTTCATTGTTTTGGTACCTACTGGAGAGCTCATTTTTATCTCCACTCATTTAACATAATTCACAACCTCTTAAGCTTTACCCCCACCCATCTCTTAATGGAAACACTTGTGAGGCAATGTACTAAACAACCAAAGATTTCAAGACCAAAGGCAGGCTTATATGACGGGTGTGTTCGTAAATTGAATCTGGAGTGCCAGAGTGTGCTCTGGGCATTTGTAAACTCACAGCGTTGTCTTAATAACAGAATTCAAGCTCTCAAGCTAACTGGCTAACATTGGCTAACTTTCTAGCTACTTCCAGACACAGATGAGAGAACAGCTCACTCTGATCATTTTACTCACCCTAGCAGAGCTGGTTAGGTTGTGTGTATGTTATCCAGAGCTTTTGTGATTGCAACTGTGCTGCTGGCAACAATTTAATTACGCTTTTATGTCAATGTTTACTGACACCGGATATATTCAACAGTGTTCATAAATTCATCAGTTATTCTGTGCTCTGACACACTCAGACGAGAGTGCTCTGAAATTGGAATAGATAGCCAGAGCCAATTTACCAGCTACGTTAATAGTCAGTTGTCGCAGTGACATCATAAACATTCATTGAAATAGTTACTTGCGTTGTGAAGTATTTTGTTTAGACATGTAGCCAGCTAGCTAAACACAACCGTAATTCCAACTCATAACATTGCTACACCGCATGGATCTGCAGGTAGATAACCAACCAGGTTCAATGTTAGCAAGCTAACATTAATCTATAACTAGCAATGCAAATGGCTCTGAACTACATATACTATTATCTAGCTAGCTAACAGTACACTTTAACTTGTAATGAAAACAACTTTCTAACAAAATTAGAAACGTGCAATATCTGAAAATGTATCTAGCTAGACTCTATGTATGATGGACGCTTATCCCTCTCTGACACAGATGCCATGGTTGCCCTTAATTTGAAGATGTAATCCAAAAACAGGTGTTTTATACAGCATCATTCTGTGTGTTCTCTTTTCGACTTCGACCCCATCTGCATATTCACAATTAAACGGCAGAAATCTCCTTAGCTATCATAACTCCACTGATTTCAAAACTCGGTCCTCCAGAAAGTGGAGAGCAACACTTATACAGTTCTACTACTTGATATCTTTCAGAAAAGCCACATTAGAAAGGAGTACCTACACATACTGACCAGCAGCTTATGCTATAGACAGTAGTGTGCTACATGGCAAACTAATCCGAATTCATCTCTCCGCATGTCCAGCCAACTCATTGTCTCATCCAATCATGGCTAGCGGGAAGGTTGCTTGCTTTTTCCGTGGTTAAACCAACTAGGCTCGTCATTTAACAATTGTATTTGTATTTACAGATGGCATACAAGTTTGATATTGAGGCACATGAAATGTCACATGTTCCAGAAGGCATTTTTTCCAAAAAACACATTTAGATTTTCTTTTAAAGTTATCTTCAAATGGCTCTCCTGTGAAGTAGTGACACATGACATATGCCTAGTTTCCTGAAATGAGTCACATATTTAATTTAGAAGGAGGGGGAAAAGGAGGGAGGAGGGATGGTTAGACGAGGGAGGGGTCAAAAAGGATAAATCATCCGAGATTTGTTGCGTTACTTCCTCTTTCTTTTAAAACACTCACACACATGAATAATAGACTGGCTCAATTGTTAAAGAGCTCATATGTCTCTGGCCTCCTGAATCATTGATGAACAGAGAGCAACACAGAAGATGTTCTGGCCGAGCTCACCTGTTTCACACAGTAATACACAGAGAGGGGCCATGTTGCTAAAACCTTTTCATCGTCTCAATAGACAGAGAGGGTTATGTTATTCAAAGGTTTTCATTACTCTCGACTAGAGGCCACAGATACATTTGACTGTTTGAGTTTAGTTTGAGTTTATTTTATTTTGTTACAGGGCACATTAATCAACGTTTTGACTGGGGTTGTTGGTCGGCTAGAGACCACAGACAGAGCAATATGTGGTCGACTGGTGTTGTTAGTTGGTGTCACAGGGATACTGAGAACACATGGATACTGAGAACACAGGGATACTGAGAACACAGGGATACTGAGAACACAGGGATACTGAGAACACAGGGATACTGAGAACACAGAGATACTTAAAACACAGGGATACTGAGAACACAGGGATACTGATAACACAGGGATACTAAGAACACAGGGATACTGAGAACACAGGGATACTGAGAACACAGAGATACTGAGTCAACAGGGATACTGATAACACAGGGATACTGAGAACACAGGGATACTGAGAACACAGGGATACTGTATGTGGGACTTTCTATGAATAATGGGGCCAATGTGTGACATTTGGATCAACGTTCCTAAATGGTTTGAAACAAACATTTAAAGGATTTTCATGCAGTTCCACATGTGTATTTAGAGAAATACAAGTGAATACTGTATATGCAAATTGGCCCATAACTACTCCTATACAAGAACATAGGATTAGGCCTATACATCCTTTAAGTAGGGATCATTGTCAAGTCAAATTCAGGACTTTTCAAGGTAGTCCAGGAGACCAACGCAAGGACGCATAATAAACCATGAATGGGGCTAGTATTAGAGCCAATTGATCCTTGATCCGAAAATGTGGTCTGAGGCAGAGGTCATATCACTGTAGATGCTGTATGGCCAATGTAGAAGTCGGAAGGACCATGCAGCGCCTTTCAAACTCACAATTTGAATCTCACCATCGTTGTTTTCATAAATAGAAAGTTACCTAAAAGCATGTATATTTTTGAAATGGAAGGATTTGTATGTAAAGCCAAGTTGAAGCCAACATTAGATGTTGTCGTCCTCATAATAACGACACAACAGAGTAGTGCAACACCCTTCAATTGAAGCAGAGGGAAACAAAAGCAGCCACATCTCTCACAAAAACTGATACAGAATGGAATCAAGGATAATTATGAGGGAGCAGGAGAACTTGCTACAATAATTACAAGGACTTTTCAAACACCGAATTGAGAAAATGACTGATTTTCAAGATAGGCATTCCAGGACTTTAATTTCTGAGCTCCAAATTCAAGTTCAAGTATGTTACTTCAAGCCCCTTGTATTGTTTCAAAGCCCATTGTATCCAAGCCCCTTGTATTGTTTAAAACTGCAGGTGTAACATGGAAATAAAATGTATGTGTCATGTAATTCATGATCAGATTTTATAGTGAATAAGCCCACTAGGCTATGTAAACTGTTGACAATATAGGAAGAATAATGATTGGGAATAGCCGTGGGTGTTGCGCAATAGTCTATCCTACACAGTAGACTGGGGTGTCCAATCCCAGGCACAAAACCACATGAAAACATGAACACATTGTCCTGATGCTTTCTCTGTTATATCTAAGGAGACCCTGCTGTAAATCAAGCACACAGCATCAACATCAAGTCACTTGGGATATTAGATCCAAAGTGGATCCAACCCCAACGGTCTTCGCCTGCAGTACATTTACATTACATTTAAGTCATTTAGCAGACACTCTTATCCAGAGCGACTTACAAATTGGTGCATTCACCTTATGACATCCAGTGGAACAGCCACTTTACAATAGTGCATCTAAATCTTTTAAGGGGGGTGAGAAGGATTACTTTATCCTATCCTAGGTATTCCTTAAAGAGGTGGGGTTTCAGGTGTCTCCGGAAGGTGGTGATTGACTCCGCTGTCCTGGCGTCGTGAGGGAGTGTGTTCCACCATTGGGGAGCCAGAGCAGCGAACAGTTTTGACTGGGCTGAGCGGGAACTGTACTTCCTCAGTGGTAGGGAGGCGAGCAGGCCAGAGGTGGATGAACGCAGTGCCCTTGTTTGGGTGTAGGGCCTGATCAGAGCCTGGAGGTACTGAGGTGCCGTTCCCCTCACAGCTCCGTAGGCAAGCACCATGGTCTTGTAGCGGATGCGAGCTTCAACTGGAAGCCAGTGGAGAGAGCGGAGGAGCGGGGTGACGTGAGAGAACTTGGGAAGGTTGAACACCAGACGGGCTGCGGCGTTCTGGATGAGTTGTAGGGGTTTAATGGCACAGGCAGGGAGCCCAGCCAACAGCGAGTTGCAGTAATCCAGACGGGAGATGACAAGTGCCTGGATTAGGACCTGCGCCGCTTCCTGTGTGAGGCAGGGTCGTACTCTGCGGATGTTGTAGAGCATGAACCTACAGGAACGGGCCACCGCCTTGATGTTAGTTGAGAACGACAGGGTGTTGTCCAGGATCACGCCAAGGTTCTTAGCACTCTGGGAGGAGGACACAATGGAGTTGTCAACCGTGATGGCGAGATCATGGAACGGGCAGTCCTTCCCGGGAGGAAGAGCAGCTCCGTCTTGCCGAGGTTCAGCTTGAGGTGGTGATCCGTCATCCACACTGATATGTCTGCCAGACATGCAGAGATGCGATTCACCACCTGGTCATCAGAAGGAGGAAAGGAGAAGATTAATTGTGTGTCGTCTGCATAGCAATGATAGGAGAGACCATGTGAGGTTATGACAGAGCCAAGTGACTTGGTGTATAGCGAGAATAGGAGAGGGCCTAGAACAGAGCCCTGGGGACACCAGTGGTGAGAGCGCGTGGTGAGGAGACAGATTCTCGCCACGCCACCTTGTAGGAGCGACCTGTCAGGTAGGACGCAATCAAGCGTGGGCCGCACCGGAGATGCCCAACTCGGAGAGGGTGGAGAGGAGGATCTGATGGTTCACAGTATCGAAGGCAGCCGATAGGTCTAGAAGGATGAGAGCAGAGGAGAGAGAGTTAGCTTTAGCGGTGCGGAGCGCCTCCGTGATACAGAGAAGAGCAGTCTCAGTTGAATGACTAGTCTTGAAACCTGACTGATTTGGATCAAGAAGGTCATTCTGAGAGAGATAGCGGGAGAGCTGGCCAAGGACGGCACGTTCAAGAGTTTTGGAGAGAAAAGAAAGAAGGGATACTGGTCTGTAGTTGTTGACATCGGAGGGATCGAGTGTAGGTTTTTTCAGAAGGGGTGCAACTCTCGCTCTCTTGAAGACGGAAGGGACGTAGCCAGCGGTCAGGGATGAGTTGATGAGCAAGGTAAGGTAAGGGAGAAGGTCTCCGGAAATGGTCTGGAGAAGAGAGGAGGGGATAGGGTCAAGCGGGCAGGTTGTTGGGTGGCCGGCCGTCACAAGACGCGAGATTTCATCTGGAGAGAGAGGGAGAAAGAGGTCAGAGCACTGGGTAGGGCAGTGTGAGCAGAACCAGCGGTGTCGTTTGACTCAGCAAACGAGGATCGGATGTCGTCGACCTTCTTTTCAAAATGGTTGACGAAGTCATCTGCAGAGAGGGAGGAGGGGGGGGGATTCAGGAGGGAGGAGAAGGTGGCAAAGAGCTTCCTAGGGTTAGAGGCAGATGCTTGGAATTTAGAGTGGTAGAAAGTGGCTTTAGCAGCAGAGACAGAGGAGGAAAATGTAGAGAGGAGGGAGCGAAAGGATGCCAGGTCCGCAGGGAGGCGGGTTTTCCTCCATTTCCTCTCGGCTGCCCGGAGCCCTGTTCTGTGAGCTCGCAATGAGTCGTCGAGCCACGGAGCGGGAGGGGAGGACCGAGCCGGCCTAGAAGATAGGGCACATAGAGAGTCAAAGGATGCAGAAAGGGAGGAGAGGAGGGTTGAGGAGGCAGAATCAGGAGATAGGTTGGAGAAGGTTTGAGCAGAGGGAAGAGATGATAGGATGGAAGAGGAGAGAGTAGCGGGGAGAGAGTGAGAAGGTTGGGACGGCGCGATACCATCCGAGTAGGGGCAGTGTGGGAAGTGTTGGATGAGAGCGAGAGGGAAAAGGATACAAGGTAGTGGTCGGAGACTTGGAGGGAGTTGCAATGAGGTTAGTGGAAGAACAGCATCTAGTAAAGATGAGGTCAAGCGTATTGCCTGCCTTGTGAGTAGGGGGAAGGTGAGAGGGTGAGATCAAAAGAGGAAAGGAGTGGAAAGAAGGAGGCAGAGAGGAATGAGTCAAAGGTAGACGTGGGAGGTTAAAGTCGCCCAGAACTGTGAGAGGTGAGCCGTCCTCAGGAAAGGAGCTTATCAAGACATCAAGCTCATTGATGAACTCTCCGAGGGGACCTGGAGGGCGATAAATGATAAGGATGTTAAGCTTGAAAGGGCTGGTAACTGTGACAGCATGAAATTCAAAGGAGGCGATAGACAGATGGGTAAGGGGAGAAAGAGAATGACCACTTGGGAGAGATGAGGATCCCGGTGCCACCACCCCGCTGACCAGAAGCTCTCGGGGTGTGCGAGAACACGTGTGCGGACGAAGAGAGAGCAGTAGGAGTAGCAGTGTTATCTGTGGTGATCCATGTTTCCGTCAGTGCCAAGAAGTCGAGGGACTGGAGGGAGGCATAGGCTGAGATGAACTCTGCCTTGTTGGCCGCAGATCGGCAGTTCCAGAGGCTACCGGAGACCTGGAACTCCACGTGGGTCGTGTGCGCTGGGACCACCAGATTAGGGTGGCCGCGGCCACTCGGTGTGGAGCGTTTGTATGGTCTGTGCAGAGAGGAGATAACAGGGATAGACAGACACATAGTTGACAGGCTACAGAAGAGGCTACGCTAATGCAAGGAGATTGGAATGACAAGTGGACTACACGTCTCGAATGTTCAGAAAGTTAAGCTTACGTAGCAAGAATCTTATTGACTAAAATGATTAAAATGATACAGTACTGCTGAAGTAGGCTAGCTGGCAGTGGCTGCGTTGTTGACTTTGTAGACTAGCTGGCAGTGGCTGCGTTGTTGACACTACACTAATCAAGTCGTTCCGTTGAGTGTAATAGTTTCTACAGTGCTGCTATTCGGGGCTAGCTGGCTAGCTAGCAGTGTTGATTACGTTACGTTGCGTTAAAAGAACGACAATAGCTGGCTAGCTAACCTAGAAAATCGCTCTAGACTACACAATTATCTTTGATACACAGACGGCTATGTAGCTAGCTATGTAGCTAGCTACGATCAAACAAATCAAACCGTTGTGCTGTAATGAAATGAAATGAAAATGTGATACTACCTGTGGAGCGAAGCGGAATGCGACCGGGTTGTTGAGTGCGGAAGTTCTATTCAGTAGACGTTGGCTAGCTGTTGGCTAGCTAGCAGTGTCTCCTATGTTAAGGACGACAAATAGCTGGCTAGCTAACCTCGGTAAATTAAGATAATCACTCTAAGACTACACGCTCTAAACTACACAATTATCTTGGATACGAAGACAGCAAAGACAACTATGTAGCTAGCTAACACTACACTAATCAAGTCGTTCAGTTGAGTGTAATAGTTTCTACAGTGCTGCTATTCGGTAGACGGTGGACGTTTGCTAGCTGGCTAGCTGCTGGGCAGATAGCAGTGTAGACTATGTTAGGACGACGAAATACGAAGTTGCAATAGAAGTGCTGACTGTTTCACTTTGTTGTCCTCTTTCTTTTCCTTTTCTTCTGTCCTTCTTTTGTCCTTATTTTGTCTTCCTTTCTTCTGTTAACTAGATATTTTTTGTTGTTATTCTTACGAATGTACGAATGAGACACGTAAATATTCTGGTCCCCGTGAACACCTTTCTTCCAGCACATGGGCTGTTGCTGCATCACAACAGCTGTTCATCACTTGACTGTGATTTGGAAAATTCCTTCCTGGATCAGACGATGTAGTGTGAAAATACTGTATGTATCACCGCTTAACTAATCAGCTGGACACCAAATGCTCGTCCAACAAGTGTTTATGCATCATTTTTTAAGGACCACGTTAATGATAGTTTGGATTTAGGTTTTAAGTATCAATGTAAGGTGATTCTTTCAGCTAGAAGCATTACATTTTGCAATCGCATACCTTATTTTTGATTTGTGTGCCTACGAAAACTGTTTTCACCCAGTAACTTAAAGAGACACGAAATGTTACTTAGTTACATTGCATTTCTGAGATTTCTGTAGTCCAAAATGTCAGACAGTTGGTTCCAATTTTCTTACATGGATCAAGATCCATGTCTAATTTAACTGATTAATACTTAACACATGATGATAAAATGACAACTTACACTGCCGTAAATACAAGGACAGAATGACAACTTACACTGCCATAAATACAAGGACAGAATGACAACTTACACTGCCATAAATACAAGGACAGAATGACAACTTACACTGCCATAAATACAAGGACAGAATGACAACTTACACTGCCATAAATACAAGGACAGAATGACAACTTACACTGCCATAAATACAAGGACAGAATGACAACTTACACTGCCATAAATACAAGGACAGAATGACAACTTACACTGCCATAAATACAAGGACAGAATGACAACTTACACTGCCATAAATACAAGGACAGAATGACAACTTACACTGCCATAAATACAAGGACGGAATGACAACTTACACTGCCATAAATACAAGGACAGAATGACAACTTACACTGCCATAAACACAAGGACAGAATGACAACTTACACTGCCATAAATACAAGGACAGAATGACAACTTACACTGCCATAAATACAAGGACAGAATGACAACTTACACTGCCATAAATACAAGGACGGAATGACAACTTACACTGCCATAAATACAAGGACAGAATGACAACTTACACTGCCATAAATACAAGGACAGAATGACAACTTACACTGCCATAAACACAAGGACGGAATGACAACTTACACTGCCATAAATACAAGGACAGAATGACAACTTACACTGCCATAAACACAAGGACAGAATGACAACTTACACTGCCATAAACACAAGGACAGAATGACAACTTACACTGCCATAAATACAAGGACAGAATGACAACTTACACTGCCATAAACACAAGGACAGAATGACAACTTACACTGCCATAAATACAAGGACGGAATGACAACTTACACTGCCATAAATACAAGGACAGAATGACAACTTACACTGCCATAAACACAAGGACGGAATGACAACTTACACTGCCATAAATACAAGGACAGAATGACAACTTACACTGCCATAAACACAAGGACAGAATGACAACTTACACTGCCATAAATACAAGGACAGAATGACAACTTACACTGCCGTAAATACAAGGACAGAAAAGTAATGTTTTATGTCACATGATTTTGGACAAATCCGTCAAGACACCAAACAGGACAAAGGTTTAAACAATTTTGATTGAATACAGCTAAATCCCCTCTTTTATCTTAATGTACACCTGTTCTCAGAGCATTTAATATCATTCTGTAGGTAAATCCGAGACACTCCATTTAGTATAATATGTTACGGTCCGTATGGTACTCTACAGCGTATATACAAAGAGTGCGGACACCCTTTCACATTTGTGGATTTCGCCTATTTCAGTCAGAACCGTTGCTGACAAATGTACAAAACTGAGAACACAGCCATGCAATCTCCATAGACAAACATTGACAGTAGAATGGCCTTACTGAAGTGCTCAGTGACTTTCAATGTTGCACAGTCATAGAATGCCACCTTTCCAACAAGACAGATCATAAAATGTCTGCCCTGCTAGAGCTGCCCCGGTCAACTGTTAGAGGTGTTATTGTGAAGTGGAAACATCTAGGAGCAACAAAGGCTCAGTCGCGCAGTTGTAGGCCACACAACCTCAACGAACGGGACCACCGACTGCTGAAGCGCATAGAGTGTAAAAATCGTCTGTCCTCACTCACTACCGAGTTCCAAACTGCCTCTGGAAGCAACGTCAGCACAATAACTGTTCGTCGGGAGCTTCATGAAAGGGTTTCCATGGCAGAGTAGCCGCGCTCAAGCCTAAGATCACATTGCTCAATGCCAAGCGTCGGCTGGAGTGGTGTAAAGCTTGCCGCCATTGGACTCTGGAGCAGTGGAAACATGTTCTTTGGAGTGATGAATCCATCTGGCAGTCCGACAGACTAATCTGGGTTTGGCGGATGCCAGGAGAACGCTACCTGCCTGAATGCATAGTGCCAACTGTAAAGGTCCGTGGAGGAGAAATAATGGTCTGGGGCTGTTTTTCATGGTTCAGGCTCGGCCCCTTAGTTTCAGTGAAATTAAATCTTAACACTACAGCATACAATGACATTCTAGACGATTATGTGGTTCCAACTTTGTGTTAACAGTTTGGGAAGGCCCTTTCCTGTTTCAGCATGACAATGCCCCCGTGCACAAAGTGAGGTCTATACAGAAATGATTTGTCGAGATCAGTGTGGAAGAACTTGACTGGCCTGCACAGAGCCCTGACCTCAACTCTATTGAACACATTTGTGATGAATAGGACCTCCGACTGCGATCCAGGCTTAATCGCCCAACATCAGTGCCTGACCTCACTAATGCTCTTGTGGCTGAATGGAAGCAAGTCTCTGGAGCAATGTTCCAACATCTAGTGGAAAACCTTCCCAGAAGAGTGGAGGCTGTTACAGAAGCAAAGGGGGGACCAACTCCATATTAATGCCTATGATTTTGGAATCATAGTGTCCACATACTAATGGTCATGTATTGTAGGTATTAATTTGTGGATGTCCATCACCTATTTCATATGATATGTTAAAAATGACATTTAACATTACATTTTACAAATTTGCAAAACGTACAATATATTACAACTTCGCAAAATATACAATATGTTTTGAATTTGCAAAATGTATGATATGTTACGAATTCTAGCTAGGTGCTAGGTGGCTAACTTTAGCTAGCTTGCTAATGTTAGCTAGGCTAGGGGTTAGGGTTAAGTTTCAGAGTTAGATTAGTTGTTAAGGTTAGGGGAAGGTTTAGATACAAAGTTTAAGGTTAGGGTTAGGAGAAGGGTTAGCTAAAAGGTTTAAGGTTAGGGTTAGGGTGAAGGGTTAGCTAAAATGTTTAAGGTTAGGGTTAAGGGAAGGGTTAGCTAAAAGGTTTAAGGTTAGGGTTTGTGGAAGGGTTAGCTAAAAGGCTTAAGGTTAAGGTTTGGGGAAGGGTTAGCTAAAAGGTTTAACCATCTGTTTTATGTAACCCTTCCAAACTTAACATATTTGACAAATTTACATGTCCCGGTTTACATGTACTATATTACCTCTAGTCTATGAGACCAGGCTGTAATGTAATGGCATGAAAAAAATGGCAGATTGTTATCAATGACTTAACAAGTTGTCCAGTGCAGGAAATCCTCACTGGTACCATAGTTTATAACTATAACTCACTGGTACCATAGTTTATAACTATAACTCACTGGTACCATAGTTTATAAAAAGAGCCCTCACAAGCTTTGTAAAAAAAAACAGGTGTAGACTAACATTGAAATGCTTACTTACTGGCCCTTCAGCAATGCAGAGAGAAAAATATGTTTATAAAAAATCATTTGAGGAATAAATACACAATGAGTAATGATAACTGAGGGTACCAGAGGCGAGTTCCGATGTGCAGGGGTACGAGGTAATTGAGGTAGATATGTACATATAGGTAGGGATAAAGTGACTAGGCAACAGGAAAGATAATAAACAGTAGCAGCAGGGTCTAAATAGTGTATGTTTTATTATTTTATGATACATATTCACAGGGGGAAACATGTTACAGAGTTAGTTTGACAGAGTGCTGTAGACTTAGCAGGGAAGGCTCCCTATTAACTGGCCATGGAATATGCAATATCTTATGTAAAAGGCATTGTCCTTGTGCATTGAGCTAAAACAACTCAGGAGACAAGCACAAACATCCCCCTCCCTCCCCTTTGTCCACTTTAGTCAATCTCTTCCGTTCAATCAATGGACACTCCATGGCTGACATTTCACTGATCACTCATTTTCCTGGCTTGAAAGAAAAAAGGACAGAAACAAACAGATGACACAAAACACAATTGTGTGGCATCAAAAACTGAGACAGTGACCTTTTTTAAAGATCCACAGTGTCTGAGAGAGAGAGAGAGAGAGAGAGAGAGAGAGAGAGAGAGAGTGAGAGAGGGGTGGAGAGAGAGAGAGAATGAGAGAGAGAGATAGAGAGAGAGAGAGAGAGAGAGAGAGAGAGAGAGAGAAAAGAGAGAGAGAGAGAGAGAGAGAGATGGAAGCTTGCATTTGATCTTTTCAAACAGGAAGAGACAGAGACAGTCCACACGCCACTGTCATTACCTCAGAGTGGAAGACCAGACAGGGCACTGATTAGAGACATTGGGGCCACACACACACACACACACACACACACACACACACACACACACACATGTTTGTTTTAGTATCCGTGTTGGGTCCAAACAATTGATTCCAATTCAAAATCCTATTTCCCTAACCACTTATAACCTAACCCTAATCTTAACCCCAAACCCCTAACCCTTAAACCTAACCCTAATCTTAACCCCAAACCCCTAACCCTAATCTTAACCCCAAACCCCTAACCCTAAAGATTCATTTGACCCCTTTCGTCACAGGAGGACAGTTGGAAGAAATATTTAGAATTGCCATCAGGGGGCAGCTGAAGGCAGTGTTTGTATACAATACACTTGCTAAATAGTATCTTATGTAGGCTACTTGCATGCTACTAAATGTACATATTTTTTAGATAAATAGTTTTTTTATATGTTGAAGGCAAGCAATAGGCAGAATAAAGTATTAGTTTCCTCATTGCCTTTGTAGTCCAGTGCTTTTGGCCACTGACATCATCACACATGTCCCTTAGTTGGCATGGGTTTGAATCTGGCCCACTGCCCTTTGACTCATGGATGAGCGTGCAGTTACAGGGTTAATTACGCGTGGTAACAAGGTTAAAACAGAAACAACTTCAACTCAGACAGTGACAGAGAGAGAGTGTACATTGTCTCAGGGGCGTTGGCATTCACATTGTAAGTAACCTAATTTATGTCCATGTAACTCCCCTGATTGCCTATGTCAATTGGCATAATGACTGCAGGATTGTTCACCAGAGATTTTGCCAGATAATTTAATGTTAATTTCTTTACCGTAAGCCGCCTCCAAAGTTGTCTTAGAGAATATGGCAATACGTTCAACCGGCCTCACAATCGCAGACCATGTGTAACCACGGCAGCCCAGGACCTTCACATCCGTCTTCTTCATCTGCAGGATCGTCTGAGACCAGTCACCAGGACAGCTGATGAACCTGAGGAGTGTTTCTGTCAGTAATGAAGCCCTATTGTGGGGAAAATCTAATTTTGGCCTTACTCCCAATCTATAGATTCGGGCCTAATGAATTTATATAAATTGACTGATTTCCTCCTATGAACTGTTACTCAGTAAGATAGTTGAAATTCTTGCATGTTGCATTCATATTTTTGTTCAGTATTGTAACCATATCTAGGAAAGTTCCAAAGGCTGGGCCTAATATAGTGTATAAGAGGACTTACAAAAAGTTTTGTAGTGATTCTTATGCTAAAGATGTAAATAATATTCGCTAGTGTCTGAAATGAGGAGCAACCAGACGCTGCACTTGACACATTTATGAAGTTGCTGACAGTGCATTCTGGAAGGATTCAGACCCCTTGTCTTTTTCCACATTTTGTTACTGTACAGCCTTATTCTAAAATGGATTAAATAAAAACAAAATCCTCATCAATCTATACACAATACCACATAACGACATCACAATACCCCATAATGACATCACAATACCCTATAATGACATCACAATACCACATAACGACAAAACGAAAATAGTTTTTTTACATATTGTGCATATAATAAAATAATAATAACAAATACCTTATTTACTAAGTAATCCGACTCGAAATTGAGCTCAGGTGCATCCTGTTTCCATTGATCATCATTGACATGTTTTTACAACTTGATTGGAGTCCACCTGTGGTAAATTCAATTGATTGAACATGATTTGGAAAGGCACACACCTGTCTATATAAGGTACCACAGTTGACAGTGCATGTCAGAGCAAAAGACAAGCCATGAGGCCGAAAGAATAGTCCATAGAGCTCCAAGACAGGATTGTGTCGAGGCACAGATCTGGGGAAGGGTACCAAAAAATGTCTGCGGCATTGAAGGTCCCCAAGAACACAGTGGCGTGGTGTGAATCTAAGTGTGCGTTCTCTAATTCTCTCCTTCTTTCTTTCTCTCTCTCGGAGGACCTGAGCCCTAGGACCATGCCCCAGGACTACCTGACATGATGGCTCCTTGCTGTCCCCAGTCCACCTGGCCATGCTGCTGCTCCAGTTTCAACTGACCTGAGCCCTAGGACCATGCCCCAGGACTACCTGACATGATGACTCCTTGCTGTCCCCAGTCCACCTGGCCATGCTGCTGCTCCAGTTTCAACTGACCTGAGCCCTTGGCCAGGACCATGCCCCAGGAGGACTACCTGACATGATGACTCCTTGCTGTCCCCAGTCCACCTGGCCATGCTGCTGCTCCAGTTTCAACTGTTCTGCCTTACTATTATTTGACCATGCTGGTCATTTATGAACATTTGAACATCTTGGCCATGTTCTGTTATAATCTCCACCCGGCACAGCCAGAAGAGGCATGGCCACCCCACATAGCCTGGTTCCTCTCTAGGTTTCTTCCTAGGTTTTGGCCTTTCTAGGGAGTTTTTCCTAGCCACCGTGCTTCTACACCTGCATTGCTTGCTGTTTGGGGTTTTAGGCTGGGTTTCTGTACAGCACTTTGAGATATCAGCTGATGTACGAAGGGCTATATAAATAAAATTTGATTGATTGATTGAGTGGCCTCCTTCATTCGGAAATGGAAGAAGTTTGGAACCACCAAGGCTCTTCCTAGAGCTGGCAACCTGGCTAAACTGAGCAATCAGGGGAAAAGGGCGTTGGTCAGTGAGGTGACCAAGAACCCGATGGTCACTCTAACAGAGCTGAAGTTCCTCTGTGGAGATGGGAGAAACTTCCAGAAGGACAACCATCTCTGCAGCACTCCACCAATCAGGCTTTTAAGGTAGCGTGGCCAGATGGAAGCCACTCTTCAGTAAAAGGCAAATGACAGTCCACTTGGAGTTTGCCAAAAGGCACCTAAAGGAAACAAGATTCTCTGGTCTGATGCAACCAAGATTGAACTATTTGGCCTGAATGCCAAGTGTCACGTTTGATGGAAACCTGGCACCATCCCTAACATGAAGCATGGCAGCATCATGCTGTGGGAATGATTTTCAGCAGCAGGGACTAGGAGACTAGTCAGGATCAAGAGATAGATGAACAGGGCAAAGTGCAGAGAGATCTTTGATGAAAACCTGCTCCAGAGTGCTTAGGACCTCAGAATGTGGCGAGGGTTTCACATTCCAACACACAGCCAAGACAATGCAGGAGTGGCTTGGGGACAAATCTCTGAATGTTCTTGAGAGGCCCAGCCAGAACCTGGACATGAACCCGATCAAATATCTCTGGAGAGACCGGAAAATAGCTGTGCAGCGACGCTCCCCATTCAACCTGACAGAGCTTGATAGGATCTGTTGAGAAGAATGGGAGAAATTTCCCAAATACAGTAAGTAAAGGGTCTGAATACTTATGTAAATTTGATATTTCTGTTTTTATGTTTAATACATTTGAAAATATTTCTAAAAAACAGGTTTTCTTTTTTCATTATGGGGTATTGTGTGTAGATTGATGAGTGGAAAAAACTATTTAATCAATTTTAGAATAAAGTTGTGACGTGACAAAATGGGAAAAAGTCAAGGGAATACTTTCTGAATGCACTTTATTCCAGTTACTAATCAGAATGCACCCATGACATACAATGTGTCAATGCCTTGTCAACCCACATAGATTTAACAGTTTTTATGGCCATACACTGTAAAAACGGTTAAATCCATGTGGATTGATGAGGAACTGAAAACTTGTATGGTTAAAAGGAATGAGTCTGAGGTAATGCAAATAAGTCTGGTTGTACAGAAGGTTGGAAAACATACTATAAATTGAGAAATCACGTGACTAAACTGAACAAAAAGAAGAATAAACTTTCCACTTTCCTATGAAACAAAGATAAATGATATAAGGAATGATAGTAAACAGCTTTGCAGCACGTTAAACTACATTTTCATCGAAAAGGCAAACTCAGCTCCATCATGAATTGAATCAGATTGCTCATTTGTCAAAAAACCCACTGATATTGCCAACTAATGCAATAATTTTTTCACTGGCAAGGTTAGCAAACTTAAGCATGCCAACAACAAATCCTGAACCTACAGAAAAATGCATATCTGACCATTTTATGAAAGACAAGTATTGTAATTTAGCCTATTGGAATATCATCAAATAACAAGGGGCACATTTCCAACATCGATGGCACTAGATTATCGCTAGATGATGTTTCATCAAACCATCATCTCATAACATTATTGGTAACCTCATTACCACTCCCTTTTAAATGATTAAGAGATGATGTCAGTGTTACCTTAGCTTGCAACCAAAGTCTTTGAAAATATGTTGGCCCTCTGGTTGGTATTGTAATCGAATGATTTAGTCCTTCTTTAACAGACTATGGGTGATTTATCTATTTCACGCATTCTGTACAATAGAAGGAAATTATTTCATAGTTTACCACAACAAATGTACTGTGGGTATTTCCTAACAGTTTGTATGAATGGAAACTAATGTTGGCGTAATCTATTGAATTATTTGATTTGTTTCCTATTTATGTTATCCAAAAGTGTCTGACATGATCATTAGAACCTAGGTCTAGCGTTTGAACGAGTGACAGAGAGAAAATTATTTTAATAGCAAGCCCTGATCCCAATGACTCGACAGCCCCAACAGGGAGTGAAAGAGAACTGCTCTTTTTTAGATACTCACGAGGCTCAATTGAATTTCCTGATTCAAATTCCCTCAGACAAAACAGTGATCAAGTTAAGATCTGACATCTGTAGCCATGTGATATATGACCAGATGTGTGGCAGTCAGATCACTGTCTGGTTAAGATCACTGCCCAGTTAAGATCACTGCCTGGTTCAGGGACTCAGGCATCACGAGCCGACACAGTGTACAGGCAGACATGAATAATTGAGTATTGATTTAGTGCCCAATTTTCCCACCCGTCATTCAGTCAGCATGGGAATCCCTGGAGGGTGCTTTGGAACATTGGGAATTCTGTCATCACTGGCTATGAATTTAGCCCCAGATGACTGGCCAAAGTACGTGTGTGTTCATGTGTGTATGACAGGTCAAGACCATGCTATATACCACGATCATTAGAAATAGACTTCGACTTCAGACGTTTGAAAAGGTCCTGAGAATGTCAATATATGCTTTCCTTGGTGCTCACCCCCCTAGTTGCCTAGCACTGGCTCAAAATGACACTCGGATGTGAAGCGTGCTGCTCTGACCTCTGACCTCTGACCACCGTGCAACCATAGTTCACAATACTCTAGCAAGCCGAGAGAAGGTACTTGATGGAAGCAGCGCATTGTTTTTAATTAGCCTTCCCCAAACCATAGCCCTAAATTTAACCACTCTGAATTAATACCTAAACTTAACCCTTTGAGATGTTTATGTTTTAACCCTGTACCCATGCATAATTAACCCTGTAACCATGCCGAATGAACCCTGTAACCATGCAGAATTAACCCTGTAACCATGCTGAATTAACCCTGTAACCATGCAGAATGAACCCTGTAACCATGCAGAATTAACCCTGTAACAATGCTGAATGAACCCTGTACCCATGCAGAATTAACCCTGTAACCATGCAGAATGAACCCTGTAACCATGCAGAATTAACCCTGTAACCATGCAGAATTAACCCTGTAATCATGCAGAATGAACCCTGTACCCATGCAGAATTAACCCTGTAACCATGCAGAATGAACCCTGTAACCATGCAGAATTAACCCTGTAACCATGCAGAATTAACCCTGTAATCATGCAGAATGAACCCTGTACCCATGCAGGATTAACCATGTAACCATGCAGAATTAACCCTTTAACCATGCAGAATGAACCCTGTAACCATGCAGAATTAACCCTGTAACAATGCTGAATGAACCCTGTACCCATGCAGAATTAACCCTGTAACCATGCAGAATTAACCCTGTAACCATGCAGAATTAACCCTGTAACCATGCAGAATGAACTCTGTAATCATGCAGAATTAACCCTGTAACCATGCATAATTAACCCTGTACCCATGCAGAATTAACCCTGTAACCATGCAGAATTAACCCTGTAACCATGCAGAATGAACCCTGTAACCATGCATAATTAACCCTGTAACCATGCACAATGAACCCTGTAACCATGCAGAATTAACCCTGTAACCATGCAGAATTAACCCTGTAACCATGCAGAATTAACCCTGTAACATGCAGAATTAAATTAACCCTGTAACCATGCAGAATGAACCCTGTAACCATGCAGAATGAACCCTGTAACCATGCAGAATTAACCCTGTAACCATGCCGAATTAACCCTGTAACCATGCAGAATTAACCCTGTAACCATGCACAATGAACCCTGTAACCATGCAGAATTAACCCTGTAACCATGCAGAATTAACCCTGTAACCATGCAGAATTAACCCTGTAACATGCAGAATTAAATTAACCCTGTAACCATGCAGAATGAACCCTGTAACCATGCAGAATGAACCCTGTAACCATGCAGAATTAACCCTGTAACCATGCCGAATTAACCCTGTAACCATGCAGAATTAACCCTGTAATCATGCAGAATGAACCCTGTACCCATGCAGAATTAACCCTGTAACCATGCAGAATGAACCCTGTAACCATGCAGAATTAACCCTGTAACCATGCAGAATTAACCCTGTAATCATGCAGAATGAACCCTGTACCCATGCAGAATTAACCCTGTAACCATGCAGAATTAACCCTTTAACCATGCAGAATGAACCCTGTAACCATGCAGAATTAACCCTGTAACAATGCTGAATGAACCCTGTACCCATGCAGAATTAACCCTGTAACCATGCAGAATTAACCCTGTAACCATGCAGAATTAACCCTGTAACCATGCAGAATGAACTCTGTAATCATGCAGAATTAACCCTGTAACCATGCAGAATTAACCCTGTACCCATGCAGAATTAATCCTGTAACCATGCAGAATTAACCCTGTGACCATGCAGAATGAACCCTGTAACCATGCATAATTAACCCTGTAACCATGCAGAATTAACCCTGTAACCATGCACAATGAACCCTGTAACCATGCAGAATTAATCCTGTAACAATGCTGAATGAACCCTGTACCCATGCAGAATTAACCCTGTAACCATGCAGAATGAACCCTGTAACCATGCAGAATTAACCCTGTAACCATGCAGAATTAACCCTGTAATCATGCAGAATGAACCCTGTACCCATGCAGAATTAACCCTGTAACCATGCAGAATGAACCCTGTAACCATGCAGAATTAACCCTGTAACCATGCAGAATTAACCCTGTAATCATGCAGAATGAACCCTGTACCCATGCAGAATTAACCCTGTAACCATGCAGAATTAACCCTTTAACCATGCAGAATGAACCCTGTAACCATGCAGAATTAACCCTGTAACAATGCTGAATGAACCCTGTACCCATGCAGAATTAACCCTGTAACCATGCAGAATTAACCCTGTAACCATGCAGAATTAACCCTGTAACCATGCAGAATGAACTCTGTAATCATGCAGAATTAACCCTGTAACCATGCAGAATTAACCCTGTACCCATGCAGAATTAACCCTGTAACCATGCAGAATTAACCCTGTAACCATGCAGAATGAACCCTGTAACCATGCATAATTAACCCTGTAACCATGCAGAATTAACCCTGTAACCATGCACAATGAACCCTGTAACCATACAGAATTAACCCTGTAACATGCTGAATTAAATTAACCCTGTAACCATGCAGAATTAACCCTGTAACCATGCAGAATTAACCCTGTAACCATGCAGAATTAACCCTGTAACCATGCAGAATTAAATTAACCCTGTAACCATGCAGAATGAACCCTGTAACCATGCAGAATTAACCCTGTAACCATGCAGAATTAAATTAACCCTGAAACCATGCAGACTTAACCCTGTAACCATGCAGAATTAACCCTGTAACCATGCAGAATTAACCCTGTAACCATGCAGAATTAACCCTGTAACCATGCAGAATTAACCCTGTAACCATTCAGAATTAACCCTGTAACCATTCAGAATTAACCTTGTAACCATGCAGAATTAACCCTGTAACCATGCAGAATTGAACCTGTAACCATGCAGAATTAACCCTGTAACCATGCAGAATTAACCCTGTAACATGCAGAATTAAATTAACCCTGTAACCATGCAGAATGAACCCTGTAACCATGCAGAATGAACCCTGTAACCATGCAGAATTAACCCTGTAACCATGCCGAATTAACCCTGTAACCATGCAGAATTAACCCTGTAACCATGCAGAATTAACCCTGTAACCATGCAGAATTAACCCTGTAACCATGCAGAATTAACCCTGTAACCATGCAGAATTAAATGAACCCTGTAACCATGCAGAATGAACCCTGTAACCATGCAGAATTAACCCTGTAACCATGCAGAATTAAATTAACCCTGTAACCTTATAGAATTAACCCTGTAACCATGCAGAATTAACCCTGTAACCATGCAGAATTAACCCTGTAACCATGCAGAATTAACCCTGTAACCATGCAGAATTAACCCTGTAACCATGCAGAATTAACCCTGTAACCATTCAGAATTAACCCTGTAACCATTCAGAATTAACCCTGTAACCATGCAGAATTAACCCTGTAACCATGCAGAATTGAACCTGTAACCATGCAGAATGAACCCTGTAACCATGCAGAATTAACCCTGTAACCATGCAGAATTAACCCTTTAACCATGCAGAATGAACCCTGTAACCATGCAGAATTAACCCTGTAACAATGCTGAATGAACCCTGTACCCATGCAGAATTAACCCTGTAACCATGCAGAATTAACCCTGTAACCATGCAGAATTAACCCTGTAACCATGCAGAATGAACTCTGTAATCATGCAGAATTAACCCTGTAACCATGCAGAATTAACCCTGTACCCATGCAGAATTAATCCTGTAACCATGCAGAATTAACCCTGTGACCATGCAGAATGAACCCTGTAACCATGCATAATTAACCCTGTAACCATGCAGAATTAACCCTGTAACCATGCACAATGAACCCTGTAACCATGCAGAATTAATCCTGTAACAATGCTGAATGAACCCTGTACCCATGCAGAATTAACCCTGTAACCATGCAGAATGAACCCTGTAACCATGCAGAATTAACCCTGTAACCATGCAGAATTAACCCTGTAATCATGCAGAATGAACCCTGTACCCATGCAGAATTAACCCTGTAACCATGCAGAATGAACCCTGTAACCATGCAGAATTAACCCTGTAACCATGCAGAATTAACCCTGTAATCATGCAGAATGAACCCTGTACCCATGCAGAATTAACCCTGTAACCATGCAGAATTAACCCTTTAACCATGCAGAATGAACCCTGTAACCATGCAGAATTAACCCTGTAACAATGCTGAATGAACCCTGTACCCATGCAGAATTAACCCTGTAACCATGCAGAATTAACCCTGTAACCATGCAGAATTAACCCTGTAACCATGCAGAATGAACTCTGTAATCATGCAGAATTAACCCTGTAACCATGCAGAATTAACCCTGTACCCATGCAGAATTAACCCTGTAACCATGCAGAATTAACCCTGTAACCATGCAGAATGAACCCTGTAACCATGCATAATTAACCCTGTAACCATGCAGAATTAACCCTGTAACCATGCACAATGAACCCTGTAACCATGCAGAATTAACCCTGTAACCATGCAGAATTAACCCTGTAACCATGCAGAATTAACCCTGTAACATGCAGAATTAAATTAACCCTGTAACCATGCAGAATGAACCCTGTAACCATGCAGAATGAACCCTGTAACCATGCAGAATTAACCCTGTAACCATGCCGGATTAACCCTGTAACCATACAGAATTAACCCTGTAACCATGCAGAATTAACCCTGTAACATGCAGAATTAAATTAACCCTGTAACCATGCAGAATTAACCCTGTAACCATGCAGAATTAACCCTGTAACCATGCAGAATTAACCCTGTAACCATGCAGAATTAAATGAACCCTGTAACCATGCAGAATGAACCCTGTAACCATGCAGAATTAACCCTGTAACCATGCAGAATTAAATTAACCCTGTAACCATGCAGAATTAACCCTGTAACCATGCAGAATTAACCCTGTAACCATGCAGAATTAACCCTGTAACCATGCAGAATTAACCCTGTAACCATGCAGAATTAACCCTGTAACCATTCAGAATTAACCCTGTAACCATTCAGAATTAACCTTGTAACCATGCAGAATTAACCCTGTAACCATGCAGAATTGAACCTGTAACCATGCAGAATTAACCCTGTAACCATGCAGAATGAACCCTGTAACATGCAGAATTAAATTAACCCTGTAACCATGCAGAATGAACCCTGTAACCATGCAGAATGAACCCTGTAACCATGCAGAATTAACCCTGTAACCATGCCGAATTAACCCTGTAACCATGCAGAATTAACCCTGTAACCATGCAGAATTAACCCTGTAACCATGCAGAATTAACCCTGTAACCATGCAGAATTAACCCTGTAACCATGCAGAATTAAATGAACCCTGTAACCATGCAGAATGAACCCTGTAACCATGCAGAATTAACCCTGTAACCATGCAGAATTGAATTAACCCTGTAACCATGCAGAATTAACCCTGTAACCATGCAGAATTAACCCTGTAACCATGCAGAATTAACCCTGTAACCATGCAGAATTAACCCTGTAACCATGCAGAATTAACCCTGTAACCATGCAGAATTAACCCTGTAACCATTCAGAATTAACCCTGTAACCATTCAGAATTAACCCTGTAACCATGCAGAATTAACCCTGTAACCATGCAGAATTGAACCTGTAACCATGCAGAATGAACCCTGTAACCATGCAGAATTAACCCTGTAACCATGCAGAATTAACCCTGTAACCATGCAGAATTAACCCTGTAACCATGCAGAATTAACCCTGTAACCATGCAGAATTAACCCTGTAACCATGCAGAATTAACCCTGTAACCATGCAGAATTAACCCTGTAACCATGCAGAATTAACCCTGTAACCATGCAGAATTAACCCTGTAACCATGCAGAATTAACCCTGTAACCATGCAGAATTGAATCTGTAACCATGCAGAATTAACCCTGTAACCATTCATAATTAACCCTGTAACCATGCAGAATGAACCCTGTAACTATGCATAATTAACCCTGTAACCATGCAGAATTAACCCTGTAACCATGCAGAATTAACCCTGTAACCATGCAGAATGAACCCTGTAACCATTCATAATTAACCCTGTAACCATGCAGAATGAACCCTGTAACCATGCAGAATTAACCCTGTAACCATTCATAATTAACCCTGTAACCATGCAGAATTAACCCTGTAACCATGCAGAATTAACCCTGTAACCATGCAGAATGAACCCTGTAACCATTCATAATTAACCCTGTAACCATGCAGAATGAACCCTGTAACCATGCAGAATTAACCCTGTAACCATTCATAATTAACCCTGTAACCATGCAGAATGAACCCTGTAACCATGCAGAATTAACCCTGTAACCATGCAGAATTAACCCTGTAACCATTCAGAATTAACCCTGTAAACATGCAGAATTAACCCTGTAAACATGCAGAATTAAGGAGTCACAAATAGACGTTCATCCATAATACATCGAATATCAAAGTGAAACTATGGGAACTTGTTGCAGGCGATATATCCCCCTAGCCCGACACATTGCGTAATGCGCTTAAGATGGTTATCACTGATGAATAATGGAAACATTAGCATAATTTATACCCTAGCTCAGACAAGCAGCGAAACATGACTTTGTAGGAACACGCACGCATGCACACACACACACACACACACACACACACACACACACACACACACACACACACACACACACACACACACACACACACACACACACACACACACACACACACACACACACACACACAAACAAACACACACATACACACAAACCAAGATAATGAGGTGTCTCCTCCTCAGATGGATTTAGTAGGCGTGAGTCGATATGAGTCTGTAGTTTATGCTCCTGCTGTGGATGTGTGTGTTTGTGTGTGCTCAAGTGTATGTGTTCATATGTGTGTGTACGTGTGTGTGTATTCACGTGTGTGTGTGCATCCACATGATTGATATTAACCTTGTAGTTTATAGCCCTTGGTCTACATGACACTAGGATGCGTGGCTCTATGCACATGGAACATACAGTATCTCATGGTTAGTGTTAGACTTGTGTTTACGGCTGAGGTTAATAGGCACAGGCATGACTTCATCACACTGCTATGGTTTAACCATTTATGTACGGTGGCAGGGAGTCTAGCCTTTAAAGCTTTGGACCAGTAACCAAGAAGTCGTTTGAATCTCAGAGCTGACAAGGGGAAATTCTGTTTATGTGTGCTTGAGTAAGGAACTAAACCCTAATTTCTCAAGAATTGCAGTTGATAACGGCAGACCTTGGCTGTGACCTGTCTCAGGGGAGTTGGTATATGAAAAAAAAAAAATCAACTTCACATTATTTATGTTTCACAAAACATAAGAGTTTGAAACTGGCCCCAAATAAACCCAGCCTACAACTATTTGGCTACGTGTCCGCCACTAGCTCCATTAACATGTAATTGGTCAAACACAGTCCAGTTCATTCCTGATCATATTTGAAGTGTTCCAACCATTTAAAATTTGCAGAACGTGATTACTAAGAGAGCCAGACTTTTATTCATTTAATCCCCAGGAGGAACAAAAAACACAGTCAAGAAATTGAGTCACGTAGTCAAAAAACGATGTAAAAATATTACTCACTGGCTTTATCTGCCGCAGCTCATGTTCCCTAAAAGTTACACCCTGTAGAACAGTGGTATCACCAGTAAAACATGTCCGAGGCATTTAACTAGCCTCGTTAAGAACACAACATTGCCCATCATTCCTCATTTCAAAAACAGCAGTTCCTAGCGTGGCCCTGTGTGGCTCCGGCCCATGTGCAGGGACAGATAAAGCAGTCTGTTCTGGTCGGACTATTTAACAGACCTTAATGACATTCACTCATCAAGTCTCATATAAACTTCCTCTGAAGAGAGGGGAATAACGTAATTATACAGATGGGGAGAAGGAAGGGAAGGATTCTAGCTGGGTCTTTTATAGCTTGGGGCTAGTTTAATGCCTCGGACATGTTTCTTGGGGTCAAAACCAAGAGTAGAAGGATGACGCAGAGATAGAATTGAACCATGCTTACTGAAATGATCTGACATGAAAAATATCACCAGTGGAATCCAAACTAATGTTAATCATCATAAAGCTAGACTTACCATTCTCTTGATTAGGTAAGTCGGCCGTGCTAGTATGATAGTGACGATACCAGTTCTGCTTGTTCCTAGTGACAACCCACACAGTAGTAGAAGACTTACACTGTACTATAAACTGGGTGGTTCGAGCCCTGAATGCTGATTGGCTGACAGCCGTGGTATATAAGACTGTATACCAAGGGTATGAAAAAAACATGTATTTTGACTGCTCTAATTACGCTGTTAACCAGTTTAATAATAGCTGTAAGGCATCTCGGGGTTTGTGGAATAAGGCCAATATTCCACGGCTAAGGGCTGTATCCAGGCACTCCTCGTTGTGTCGTACCAGCCCTCAGCTGTGGTATAAACCCCATTGGGCCTTATTATTGCTTATTGCTTAATTATACCACGTCGATGTTGAATGCTTGTCTCTGATTTACTTGAAAGGCATTCTAGAGTGTGCATTATTTCCCTATAACACACGGTATATCAGCGATGTGGATACTTGTCTCTGATTTACTTGAAGGGTATTCTAGAGTGTGCATTATTTCCCTATAACACACGGTATATCAGCAAGGTAGACTTCAATGGCTATAGTTCATTCTTACATGTTCTGTTTGTGCTGCTTTTTAAAGCAAAAGTCAAATTCAAAGCATTATGGGCATTGTTGAATTAGATTTTCATAAAGGCAAGCTCAGACTGACGCTTTGGTTAGGTAAACCAGCAAGTCTGTTTGTCTGATTACCATGGAAACTACTGTCGCTATCTAATCAAATTTGCCCACTACTTAAGTAGATGTTGAACTCATTTCTACCAGTATATGTGTTAAATTATAGCCATGGCTTAAAAGGGATAATGAACTCGGGGTTCTATGCGTGTCGTGGAACACACCTTCCACGTTATTTATGATACTCCATAGAGCACATAGCCCCTCATTGATCATTCCTTACTCAACCTACACAACAGCTATTGTAGTCAGGAGAGATAATTTTGCTATCTTTGTTCTGTGGGATATAACTGCTAAGAAGTCCTTTATCGTTATGAACCAGTGGACAGAGAAATGGTGCTGCCAGTAAACTCTGTTATCGGCATTTTGCCTAAAACCCACCATGAGGAGGATAGTGTCTCACAATATGACACAGCCCCAAACACCAAATACTCCCAAATCCTGACCCCTGACAGTCCTTCCACAGATGACTGGCAATGTGGTAAACCACAAGGGAGAACCCTAAACCTCAGCCCTCTACTGACAACACTTCCTTATTGATTACATTCCTCTGAGGAGATTCTATTATATATCCTCCCAGAATAATTAAAGAAGGGGGTATCATGGGATAACTCTTTAAGATGGATGGTGTCATTACCATGTGATAGATGACCTTGTGATAGCTGACCATGTGATGGACGACCATGTGATAGACGTCAATGTGATGGACGACCAGGTGATTGACGACCATGTGATGGACGATCATTTGATGGACGACCTTGTGATTGACGACCATGTGATGGACGAATGTGTGATGAATGACCATGTGATGGACAACCTTGTGATAGATGTCCATGTGATGGACAACCTTGTGATAGATGTCCATGTGATGGACAACCTTGTGATAGATGACCATGTGATGGACAACCTTGTGATAGATGACCATGTGATGGACAACCTTGTGATAGATGACCATGTGATGGACAACCTTGTGATAGATGTCCATGTGATGGACAACCTTGTGATAGATGACCATGTGATGGACAACCTTGTGTCCATGTGATGGACAACCTGATAGATGTCCATGTGATGGACAACCTTGTGATAGATGTCCATGTGATGGACAACCTTGTGATAGATGTCCATGTGATGGACAACCTTGTGATAGATGTCCATGATGGACAACATGTCCATGATGGACAACCTTGTGATAGATGACCATGTGATGGACAACCTTGTGATAGATGTCCATGTGATGGACAACCTTGTGATAGATGACCATGTGATGGACAACCTTGTGATAGATGACCATGTGATGGACAACCTTGTGATAGATGACCATGTGATGGACAACCTTGTGATAGATGTCCATGTGATGGACAACCTTGTGATAGATGACCATGTGATGGACAACCTTGTGATAGATGACCATGTGATGGACAACCTTGTGATAGATGACCATGTGATGGACAACCTTGTGATAGACAACCATGTGATGGACAACCTTGTGATAGACAACCATGTGATGGACATCCAGGTATTTCCATGTGGATCAGTATTAATGACTGATTGTACTCCTGGTCTGACCAATTAAAGGTCACAATTTGGCAATATTAACTAGGGCTGTGTAGACACACACACACAAACACACACACACACACAGTAACAGTCAAAAGATTGGACACACCTACTCATTCAAGGGTTTTTCTTTATTTGTAGAATAACATACATTGTAGAATAATGGTGAATCAAGCCAACTTTATTAGTCACATGGGCCGAATACAACAGGTGTAGAAATAACAGTGAAATGCTTACTAACAAGCCTGTAACCAACAATGCAGTTTTAAGAAAATAAAGTAGGAAATAAAAGTACGAAATAATTACCGATAAGCAGTAAGATAACAATAGTGATGCTATTTACAGGGGGTATCGGTACATAGTCAATGTGCGGGGTTACCGGTAAGTCAAGGTAATTGATGTAATATGTACCTGTAGGTACAATTATTAAAGTGACTATGCGTAGATAATAACAGATAGTCCCACTAAGCGCAAACCAGACAGAATAGCGTATCGCTGCACAATGCTGTATTAGCCATGCGGGTTAAGTGTGCCTTGAATTATAAATAAATCACTGACAGTGTCACCAGCAAAGCACCCCCACACCATCACACCTTCTCCTCTATGCTTCACTGTGAGAAGTACACATGCAGAGATCATCTGTTCAACTACTCCGCGTCTCTCAATGACATGGCTTTGGAACTCAAAGTTGGACTCATCAGACCAAAGGACAGATTTCCACCTGTCTAATGTCCATTGCTTGTGTTACTTGGCCCAAGCAAGTCTCTTCTTCTTATTGGTGTCCTTTAGTAGTGGTTTCTTTGCAGCAACTCGACCATGAAGTCCTGATTCACGCAGTCTCCTCTGAACAATTGATGTTGAGATGTGTCTGTTACTTGAACTCTGTGAAGCATTTATTTGGGCTGCAATTTCTGAGGCTGGTAACTCTAATGAACTTGTCCTCTGTAGCAGAAGTAAGTCTGGGTTTTCCTTTCCGTTGGCGTTCCTCATGAGAACCAGGTTCATCAAAGCGCTTGATGGTTTTTGCGACTGCACTTGAAGAAACTTTCAAGTTCTTGAAATATTCCATATTTTTCACATTGACTGACCTTCATGTCTTAAAGTAATGATGGTCTGTCATTTCTCTTTGCTTATTTTAGCTGCTCTTGCCATAATATGGACTTGTTTTTTTTACCAAATAGGGCTATATTCTCTATGCCACCCCTACCTTGACACAACTGATTGGCTCAAATGCATTAAGAAGGAAAGAAATTCCACAAATTAACCTTTAACAAGGCACACCTGTTAGTTGAAATGCATTCCAGGTGACTACCTCATAAATCTGGTTGACAGAATGCCAAAAGTGTGCCAAGCTTTCATCAAGCCAAACGGTGGCTACTTTGAAGAATCTCAAATGTTTAGTTACTCCATGATTCCATGTGTGTTTTTTCAAAGTGTTTATGTCTTCACTATTATTCTACAATGTTGAAAATAGTAGAATTAAAGAAAAAAACAATGAATGAGTCGGTGAGTCCAAACATTACATTTACATTTAAGTCATTTAGCAGACGCTCTTATCCAGAGCGACTTACAAACATTTGACGGGTATATTATGTACATATATAGATGATGCCCTCCGTTCAAAAGTGTGGGGTCACGTAGAAATGTCTTTATTTTTGTCTATTAAAATAACATCAAATTGATCCGAAAATAAAGTGTAGACATTGTTCATGTTGTAAATGACTATTGTAGCTGTAAACAGCAGATTTTTTAATGAAATATCTCCATAGGTGTACAGAGGCCCATTATCAGCAACCATCACTCCTGTGTTCCAATGGCATGTAGTGTTAGCTAATCCAAGTTTATAATTTTAAAAGGCTAATTAATCATTAGAAAACCCTTTTGCAATTATGTTAGCACAGCTGAAAAGTGTTGTTCTGATTAAAAAAGCAATACAACTGGCCTTTAGACTAGTTGAGTATCTGGAGCATCAGCATTTGTGGGCTCAAAATGGCCAGAAACAGACTTTCTTCTGAAATTCGTCAGTCTATTCTTGTTCTGAGAAATTAAGACTATTCCATGCAATAAATTGCCAAGAAACTGAAGATCTTGTACAACGCGGTGTACTACTCCCAGAACAGTGCAAACAGGCTCTAACCAGAATAGAAAGAGGAGTGGGAGGCCCCGGTGCACAACTGAGCAAGAGGACAAGAGGAGTGGGAGGCCCCAGTGCACAACTGAGCAAGAGGACAAGAGGGGTGTCTAGTTTGAGAAATAGATGCCTCACAAGTCCAAACTGGCAAACTGGCAAACTGGTACTATTAAATAGTACCCGCAAAACACCAGTCTCAATGTCAACAGTGAAGAGGCAACTCCGGGATGCTGGCCTTCTCGGCAGAGTTGCAAAGAAAAAGCCATATCTCAGACTGGCCAGTAAAAATAAAAGATTAAGATGTACAGAAGAACACAGACACTGGACAGAGGAAGAATGTAAACAAGTGTTATGAACAGACACATTAAGTTTGAGGTGTTTGGATCACAAAGAAGAACATTCGTGAGATGCAGAAAAATGAAAAGATGCTGGAGGAGTACTTGATGCCATCTGTCAAGCATGGTGGAGAAAATGTGATGGTCTGGAGGTGCTTTGGTGGTGGTAAAGTGGGAGATGTGTACAGGGTAAAAGGGATCTTGAAGAAGGAAGGCTATCACTCCATTTTGCAGCACCATACCATACCCTGTGGATGGCGCTTAATTGGAGCCAATTTCCTCCTACAGCAGGACAATGACCCAAAGCACATCTCCAAACTGTGCAAGAACTATTTAGGGAAGAAGCAGTCAGCTGGTATTCTGTCTATAATGTCCAGCACAGTCACCGGATCTCAACCCTATTGAGCTGTTGTGGGAGCAGCTTGACCGTATGATAAGTAAGAAGTGCCCATCAAGCCAATCCAACTTGTGGGAGGTGCTTCAGGAAGCATGGGGTGAAATCTCTTCAGATTACCTCAACAAATTGACAACTAGAATTCCAAGGGTCTGCAAGGCAGTAATTGATGGAAATGGAGGATTCTTTGACAAAAGCAAAGTTTAAAGGACACAATTCCTTTTTCATTTAAAAATCATTATTTATAACCTTGTCAATGTCTTGACTATATTTCCTATTCATTTTGTAACTAATTTCATGTATGTTTTCATGGAAAATAAGGACATTTCAAAGTGAACCCAAACTTTTGAACGTTAGTGCAGATATACACCGTAACAGTCAAAAGTTTTAAAACACCTACTCATTCCAGTATTTTTCTTTATTTTTACTAGTTTTACATTGTAGAAGAATAGTGAGAAATCACATTAGGAGACCACCCACCTTTCTTCCCCCACCCATTCCCTACCCAGCAGTACCCTCCCTCCATTCATTTTTTGAAAAGGCACACATAGCCTACATATCAGTGCATACACACAAACTATCTGGGTCAAATAGGGGAGAGGTGTTGTGCCGTGAGGTGTTGCTTTATCTGTTTTTTGAAACCAGGTTTGCTGTGTATTTGAGCAATATGAGATGGAAGGAAGTTCCATGCAATAAGGCTCAATATAAAACTGTACACTTTCTTGACTTTGTTCTGGATTTGGGGAATGTGAAAAGACCCCTGGTGGCCTGTCTGGTGGGATAAGTGTGTGTGTCAGAGCTGTGTGTAATTTGCCTATGCAAACAATTTGGGATTTTCAACACATTAATATTTCTTATAAAAATAAGAAGTGATGCAGTCAGTCTCTCCTCAACTCCTAGCCAAGAGAGACTGGCAGGCATAGTATTTATATCAGCCCTCTGATTATAAATAAGAGCAAAATGTGCCACTCTGTTCTGGGCCAGCTGCAGCTTAACTAGGTCTTTCCTTGCAGCACTGAACCACACGACTGGACAATAATCAAGATTAGACAAAACTAGAGCCTACAGAACGGTCTTTTTTTTGGAGTGAGTTGTCAGTAAAGCAGTGCATCTCTTTATTACTGCTAGACCTCTCCCCATCTTTACAACCATTGAAAGGTAACGCCAAGTAATTTAGTCTCCTCAACTTGTTCAACAGCCACACCATTCATTACCAGATTCAGCTGAGGCACTTAAAGGAATGATTTGTCCCATCCTCTCTTCCTCATTTGTATTCATCCTCTCCTAATTCCTCTTCAGTCTCTCCATCCTTCATCCTCTCCTCCTTCCTCTTCAGTCTCTCCACCCTTCATCCTCTCCTCCTTCCTCTTCAGTCTCTCCACCCTTCATCCTCTCCTCCTTCCTCTTCAGTCTCTCCATCCTTCATCCTCTCCTCCTTCCTCTTCAGTCTCTCCATCCTTCGTCCTCTCCTCCTTCCTCTTCAGTCTCTCCACCCTTCATCCTCTCCTCCTTCCTCTTCAGTCTCTCCACCCTTCATCCTCTCCTCCTTCCTCTTCAGTCTCTCCATCCTTCATCCTCTCCTCCTTCCTCTTCAGTCTCTCCATCCTTCATCCTCTCCTCCTTCCTCTTCAGTCTCTCCACCCTTCATCCTCTCCTCCTTCCTCTTCAGTCTCTCCACCCTTCATCCTCTCCTCCTTCCTCTTCAGTCTCTCCACCCTTCATCCTCTCCTCCTTCCTCTTCAGTCTCTCCACCCTTCATCCTCTCCTCCTTCCTCTTCAGTCTCTCCACCCTTCATCCTCTCCTCCTTCCTCTTCAGTCTCTCCACCCTTCATCCTCTCCTCCTTCCTCTTCAGTCTCTCCACCCTTCATCCTCTCCTCCTTCCTCTTCAGTCTCTCCACCCTTCATCCTCTCCTCCTTCCTCTTCAGTCTCTCCACCCTTCATCCTCTCCTCCTTCCTCTTCAGTCTCTCCATCCTTCATCCTCTCCTCCTTCCTCTTCAGTCTCTCCATCCTTCATCCTCTCCTCCTTCCTCTTCAGTCTCTCCACCCTTCATCCTCTCCTCCTTCCTCTTCAGTCTCTCCAGCCTTCATCCTCTCCTCCTTCCTCTTCAGTCTCTCCACCCTTCCTCCTCTCCTCCTTCCTCTTCAGTCTCTCCACCCTTCGTCCTCTCCTCCTTCCTCTTCAGTCTCTCCACCCTTCGTCCTCTCCTCCTTCCTCTTCAGTCTCTCCACCCTTCGTCCTCTCCTCCTTCCTCTTCAGTCTCTCCACCCTTCGTCCTCTCCTCCTTCCTCTTCAGTCTCTCCACCCTTCGTCCTCTCCCCCTTCCTCTTCAGTCTCTCCACCCTTCATCCTCTCCTCCTTCCTCTTCAGTCTCTCCACCCTTCGTCCTCTCCTCCTTTTCTTCAGTCTCTCCATCCTTCGTCCTCTCCCCATCCTCTTCAGTCTCTCCACACTTCGTCCTCTCCTCCTCCCTCTTCAGTCTCTCCACCCTTCATCCTCTCCTCCTTCCTCTTCAGTCTCTCCACCCTTCCTCCTCTCCTCCTTCCTCTTCAGTCTCTCCACCCTTCATCCTCTCCTCCTTCCTCTTCAGTCTCTCCACCCTTCATCCTCTCCTCCTTCCTCTTCAGTCTCTCCACCCTTCGTCCTCTCCTCCTTCCTCTTCAGTCTCTCCACCCTTCGTCCTCTCCTCCTTCCTCTTCAGTCTCTCCACCCTTCGTCCTCTCCTCCTTCCTCTTCAGTCTCTCCACCCTTCCTCCTCTCCTCCTTCCTCTTCAGTCTCTCCACCCATCCTCTCCTCCTTCCTCTTCAGTCTCTCCACCCTTCATCCTCTCTCCTTCCTCTTCAGTCTCTCCACCTTCATCCTCCCTCCTTCCTCTTTTAGTCTCTCCACCCTTCATCCTCTCCTCCTCCTCTTCAGTCTTCCACCCTTCATCCCTCTCCTCCTTCCTCTTCAGTCTCTCCACCCTTCATCCTCTCCTCCTTCCTCTTCTCTCTCCACCCTTCATCCTCTCCTCCTTCCTCTTCAGTCTCTCCACCCTTCGTCCTCTCCTCCTTCCTCTTCAGTCTCTCCACCCTTCATCCTCTCCTCCTTCCTCTTCAGTCTCTCCATCCTTCGTCCTCTCCTCCATCTCCCTTCTTTTAGTCTCTCCATCCTTCCTCCTCCTCCCTCTTCATCTCCTCCACCCTTCATCCTCTCCTCCTTCCTTCTCAGTTCTCCACTCCTTCATCCTCTCCTCCTTCTCTTCAGTCTCTCCACTCCTTCTCCTCTCCTTTCCTCTTCAGTCTCTCCACCCTTCTCCATCTCCTCCTTCCTCTTCAGTCTCTCCACCCCATCCTCTCCTCCTCCCTCTTCAGTCTCTCCACCATTCTTCCTCTCCTCCTTCCTCTTCAGTCTCTCCACCCTCTCTTTCCTCTCCTCCTTCCTCTTCAGTCTTTATCCACCCTTCATCCTCTCCTCCTTCCTCTTCAGTCTCTCCACCCTTCGTCCTCTCCTCCTTCCTTTCAGTCTCTCCATCTCATCCTCTCCTCCTTCCTCCCTTCAGTCTCTCCTTCCTTTATCCTCTCTCCTTCCTCTTCAGTCTTCCACCCTGCCTCCATCTCCTCCTTCCTCTTCAGTCTCTCCACCCTTCATCCTCTCCTCCCCTCTTCAGTCTCTCCACCTCTTCTCCTTCTCCCCTTCCTCTTCAGTCTCTCCTTCCTCTTCCCTCCATCTCCTCCTTCCTCTTTAGTCCCTCCATCACCTCTCCTCCTTCCTCTTCATCCCCACCCTTCATCATCTCTCCTTCCTTCTCTCTCCATCCCTTCCCTCTCCTCCTTCCTCTTCAGTCTCTCCCATCTCCTCCCTCCCTCTCTTTAGTCTCTCCACACCTTCTTTATCCTCCATCTCCTCCTTCCTCTCTTTAGTCCCTCCACCTCTTCCTCCTTTCCTCCTCTCCTCTTCAGTCTCTCCACCTTTATCCCTCCTCCTTCCTCTTCAGTCTCTCCACCCTTCATCCTCTCCTCCTTCCCTCTTCAGTCTCTCCACTCTTCACCTCCTTCCTCCTCTTTTATCTCTCCATCTCATCCTTCCTCCTTTTCTTCCTCTCCACCTCCTCCTCTCCTCCTTCCTCTTCAGTCTCTCCACCCTTTGTCTCCTCTCCATCCTTCCTCTTCAGTCTTCCACCCTTCCCTCTCCTCCTTCCTCTTCAGTCTCTCCACCCTTCATCCTCTCCTCCTTCCTCTTTCTCCACCCTTCGTCCTCTCCTCCTTCCTTCTCTTTAGTCTCTCCACCCTTCCTCCTCTCCTCCTTCCTCTTCAGTCTCCCACCCTTCGTCCTCTCCTCCTTCCTCTTCAGTCTCTCCACCCTCCTTCGTCTTTATCCTCCTTCCTCTTCAGTCTCTCCACTCTTCATCCTCTCCTCCTTCCTCTTTTAGTCTCTCCACCCTCCTCCTCTCCTTTTCCTCTTCAGTCTCTCCACCCTTCATCCTCCATCTCCTCCTTCCTCTTCAGTCTCTCCACCCTTCGTCCATCTCCTCCTTCCTCTTCAGTCTCTCCACTCCTTCCTCTCTTTATCCTCTCCCCTCCTCCTCTCTTTGCAGTCTCCATCACCTCCCCTCTCTCCTATCCCTCCAGTCTCTCCTTCCTCTCTTTATCCCTCCATCTCCTCTTCAGTCTCTCCACCCTTCGTCCATCTCCTCCTTCCTCTTTAGTCCCTCCACCCTTCATCCTCTCTTTATCCTCTTCATCTCCTCCTTCCTTCTTCCTCCCTCCTCTCCTCTTCAGTCTCTCCATCCCTCCCTCTCCTCCTTCCTCTTCAGTCTCTCCACCCTCTCCTCCTTCCTTTTCTTCAGTCCCCATTCACCTCCTCCTTCCTCTTCTTTACCCTCCATCCTCTCCTCCTTCCTCTCTTCTCTCCCCCACTTCACCACCTCCTTCCTCTTTGTCCCTCCACCTTCTCCTTCCTCCATTCCTCTTCAGTCTCTCCACCCTTCCTCCTCTCCTCCTTCCTCTCAGTCTTCCACCCTCCATCCCTCTTCCTCTCTTTATCCCTCCACCCTCCTTCCTCTCCTTATCCTCTCCAGTCTCTCCTTCTCTTTATCCTCTCCTCCTTCCTCCTTCTCTTTCCATCCTCCATCTCCTCCTTCCTCTTCTTCTATCCCTCCATCTCCTCCTTCTCTCTTCTATCCACCCTACATCTCCTCCTTCCTCTCTTTATCCCTCCATCTCCTCCTTCCTCTCTTTATCCCTCCTCTCCTCCTTCTCTTTATCCCTCCATCTCCTCCTTCCTCTCTTCTCTCCACCCTTCGTCCCTCCTTCCTCTCTTTATCCTCCATCTCCTCCATCCTCTCCTTATCCCTCCAGTCTCTCCTTCCTCTCTTTATCCCTCCATCTCCTCCTTCCTCTCTTTAGTCTCTCCACCCTTCGTCCTCTCTTTATCCTCCATCAGTCTCTCCTTCCTCTCTTTATCCCTCCATCTCCTCCTTCCTCTTTATCCTCCACCCTCCTTCCTCTCTTTTCCTCTTCATCTCTCCACCCTTTTGTCCCTCCCCTCCTCTTCAGTCTCTCCATCCCTCCATCTCCTCCTTCCTCTTTTATCCCTCCATCTCCTCCTTCCTCTTTATCCCTCCATCTCTCTCCTTCCTCCTCCTCCTTTATCTCTCCATCCCTCCTCCTCTTTATCCCTCCATCTCCTCCTTCCTCTTTTAGTCCTCCACCCTTCTCCTTCCTCCTTTCAGTCCTCTTCATCTCCTCCTTCCTCTCTTTATCCCTCCATCTCTCCTTCTCTTTATCCTCCACCCATCTCCTCTCCTCCTTCCTCTCTTTATCCCTCCATCCTCCTCCTTCCTCTTTTATCCACTCCATCTCCTCCTTCCTCTCTTTAGTCCTCCATCACCTCCTTCCTCTCTTTATCCCTCCATCTCCTCCTTCTCTCTTTATCCCATCCTCTCTTTTGTCCCTCCTCCTCCTTCCTCTCTTTACCCTCCATCTCCTCCTTCCTCTCTTTATCCCTCCATCTCCTCTCCTTCCTCTCTTTGTCCCTCCATCTCCTCCTTTGTCCTCTTTATCCCTCCATCTCCTCCTTCCTCTCTTTATCCCCACCTCCATCTCCTCCTTCCTCTCTTTGTCCACCCATCACCTCCTTCCTCTCCCTTTCTCTCCCTCCATCTCCTCCTTCCTCTTTATCCATCCCTCCATTCTCCTCCTTTTTCTCTTTTATCCCTCATCATCCAGTCCTCCTTCCTCTCTTTATCCTCCATCTCCTCCTTCTCTTTATCCCCCATCACCTCGGCCTTCTCTTTATCCTCCATCTCCTCCTTCCTCTTTATCCTCCATCACCTCCTTCCTCTTTATCCCTCCATCTCCTCCTTCTCTTTGTCCCTCCATCTCCTCCTTCCTCCTTCCTCCATTATCAGTCTCTCCTTCTCTTTTATCCTCCATCACCTCCTTCCTCTCTTTATCCCTCCATCTCCTCCTTCTCTTTATCCCTCCATCTCCTCCTTCTCTTTATCCCTCCATCACCTCCTTCCTCTCTTTATCCTCCATCTCCTCCTTCCTCTCTTTATCCCTCCATCTCCTCCTTCCTCTCTTTATCCCTCCATCTCCTCCTTCCTCTTTATCCCTCCATCACCTCCTTCCTCTCTTTATCCCTCCATCTCCTCCTTCCTCTCTTCTTTATCCCTCCATCTCCTCCTTCCTCTCTTTATCCCTCCATCTCCTCCTTCCTCTCTTTATCCCTCCATCTCCTCCTTCCTCTCTTTATCCCTCCATCTCCTCCTTCCTCTCTTTATCCCTCCATCTCCTCCTTCCTCTCTTTATCCCTCCATCTCCTCCTTCCTCTCTTTATCCCTCCATCTCCTCCTTCTCTTTATCCCTCCATCTCCTCCTTCCTCTCTTTATCCCTCCATCTCCTCCTTCCTCTCTTTATCCCTCCATCTCCTCCTTCTCTTTATCCCTCCATCTCCTCCTTCTCTTTATCCCTCCATCTCCTCCTTCTCTTTATCCCTCCATCTCCTCCTTCTCTTTATCCCTCCATCTCCTCCTTCTCTTTATCCCTCCATCTCCTCCTTCCTCTCTTTATCCCTCCATCTCCTCTTCTCTTTATCCCTCCTTCCTCCTTCCTCTCTCCATCCCTCCATCTCCTTCCTTCCTCTCTTTATCCCTCCGTCTCCTCCTTCCTCTCTTTGTCCCTCCATCTCCTCTCCTCCTCTCTTTATCTTTCCATCTCCTTCTTCTCTTTATCCTTCCATTCAGTCTCCTCCACCTCTTTTCCCTCCATCTCCTCCTTCCTCTCTTTATCCCTCCATCTCCTCCTTCCTCTTATGTTTGTCCATCAGTATGACTATGTTTGTCCATCCGTCTCATCATTCATATCTTTGTCTATCGTATCATCATTTATCTTTGTCATAAAATGTATCATCATTTCATCTTTTAATCTATCGAAATGTCATCTATTCATCTTTTTGTATCAGTATATGTTATAAATTATCATGTCGCCATTATCTTTGTCTATCACGTCTCATCATTAATATGTTTGTCCATCACCGTCTCATCATTATAGTATCATCTATATCTATTATCTTTGTCATCGTCTCATATTAAACTCTTTATCCCTCCATCTCTCCTTCCTCTCTTTTATCCCTCCATCTCCCCCTTCCTCTCTTTATCCCTCCATCTCCTCCTTCCTCTTCAGTCTCTCCACCCTTCGTCCTCTCCTCCTTCCTCTTCAGTCTCTCCACCCTTCGTCCTCCTCCTCCTTCCTCTTCAGTCTCTCCACCCTTCAT
>NC_068438.1:41971813-42010432 GCF_023373465.1 Oncorhynchus keta
CCACCCACTTTGCCAAAGCACATCCCCCACACCACTAGAGGGATATCTTCAACCACCAACTTACCATCCTGAGACAAGGCCGAGTATAGCCCACAAAGATCTCCGCCACGGTACAACCCAAGGGGGGGGCAACCCAGACAGGCCGACCACAACAGTGAATCAACCCACCCAGGTGACGCACCCCCCCAGGGACGGCACGAGAGAGCCCCAGCAAGCCAGTGACTCAGCCCCGTAACAGGGTTAGAGGCAGAGAATCCCAGTGGAAAGAGGGGAACCGGCCAGGCAGAGACAGCAAGGGCGGTTCGTTGCTCCAGAGCCTTTCCGTTCACCTTCCCACTCCTGGGCCAGACTACACTCAATCATATGACCCACTGAAGAGATGAGTCTTCAGTAAAGACTTAAAGGTTGAGACCGAGTTTGCGTCTCTGACATGGGTAGGCAGACCGTTCCATAAAAATGGAGCTCTATAGGAGAAAGCCCTGCCTCCAGCTGTTTGCTTAGAAATTCTAGGGACAATTAGGAGGCCTGCGTCTTGTGACCGTAGCGTACGTGTAGGTATGTACGGCAGGACCAAATCAGAGAGGTAGGTAGGAGCAAGCCCATGTAATGCTTTGTAGGTTAGCAGTAAAACCTTGAAATCAGCCCTTGCTTTGACAGGAAGCCAGTGTAGAGAGGCTAGCACTGGAGTAATATGATCAAATTTTTTGGTTCTAGTCAGGATTCTAGCAGCCGTATTTAGCACTAACTGAAGTTTATTTAGTGCTTTATCCGGGTAGCCGGAAAATAGAGCATTGCAGTAGTCTAACCTAGAAGTGACAAAAGCATGGATTAATTTTTCTGCATCATTTTTGGACAGAAAGTTTCTGATTTTTCAATGTTACGTAGATGGAAAAAAGCTGTCCTCGAAATGGTCTTGATATGTTCTTCAAAAGAGAGATCAGGGTCCAGAGTAACGCCGAGGTCCTTCACAGTTTTATTTGAGACGACTGTACAACCATTAAGATTAATTGTCAGATTCAACAGAAGATCTCTTTGTTTCTTGGGACCTAGAACAAGCATCTCTGTTTTGTCCGAGTTTAATAGTAGAAAGTTTGCAGCCATCCACTTCCTTATGTCTGAAACACATGCTTCTAGCGAGGGCAATTTTGGGGCTTCACCATGTTTCATTGAAATGTACAGCTGTGTGTCATCCGCATAGCAGTGAAAGTTTACATTATGTTTTCGAATAACATCCCCAAGAGGTAAAATATATAGTGAAAACAATAGTGGTCCTAAAACAGAACCTTGAGGAACACCGAAATGTACAGTTGATTTGTCAGAGGACAAACCATTCACAGAGACAAACTGATATCTTTCCGACAGATAAGATCTAAACCAGGCCAGAACTTGTCCGTGTAGACCAATTTGGGTTTCCAATCTCTCCAAAAGAATGTGGTGATCGATGGTATCAAAAGCAGCACTAAGGTCTAGGAGCACGAGGACAGATGCAGAGCCTCGGTCCGATGCCATTAAAATGTCATTTACCACCTTCACAAGTGCCGTCTCAGTGCTATGATGGGGTCTAAAACCAGACTGAAGCATTTCGTATACATTGTTTGTCTTCAGGAAGGCAGTGAGTTGCTGCGCAACAGCCTTCTCTAAAATCTTTGAGAGGAATGGAAGATTCGATATAGGCCGATAGTTTTTTATATTTTCTGGGTCAAGGTTTGGCTTTTTCAAGAGAGGCTTTATTACTGCCACTTTTAGTGAGTTTGGTACACATCCAGTGGATAGAGAGCCGTTTATTATGTTCAACATAGGAGGGCCAAGCACAGGAAGCAGCTCTTTCAGTAGTTTAGTTGGAATAGGGTCCAGTATACAGCTTGAAGGTTTAGAGGCCATGATTATTTTCATCATTGTGTCAAGAGATATAGTACTAAAACACTTGAGCGTCTCTCTTGATCCTAGGTCCTGGCAGAGTTGTGCAGACTCAGGACAACTGAGGTTTGGAGGAATACGCAGGTTTAAAGAGGAGTCCGTAATTTGCTTTCTAATAATCATAATCTTTTCCTCAAAGAAGTTCATGAATTTATCACTGCTAAAGTGAAAGTCATCCTCTCTTGGGGAATGCTGCTTTTTAGTTAGCTTTGCCACAGTATCAAAAAGGAATTTCGGATTGTTCTTATTTTCCTCAATTAAGTTAGAAAAATAGGACGATCGAGCAGCAGTAAGGGCTCTTCGGTACTGCACGGTACCGTCCTTCCAAGCTAGTCGGAAGACTTCCAGTTTGGTGTGGCGCCATTTCCGTTCCAATTTTCTGGAAGCTTGCTTCAGAGCTCGGGTATTTTCTGTGTACCAGGGAGCTAGTTTCTTATGAGACATTTTTTTAGTTTTTAGGGGTGCAACTGCATCTAGGGTATTGCGCAAGGTTAAATTGAGATCCTCAGTTAGGTGGTTAACGGATTTTTGTCCTCTGGCGTCCTTGGGTAGGCAGAGGGAGTCTGAAGGGCATCAAGGAATCTTTGTGTTGTCTGTGAATTTATAGCACGACTTTTGATGTTCCTTGGTTGGGGTCTGAGCAGATTATTTGTTGCAATTGCAAACGTAATAAAATGGTGGTCCGATAGTCCAGGATTATGAGGAAAAACATTAAGATCCACAACATTTATTCCATGGGACAAAACTAGGTCCAGCGTATGACTGTGACAGTGAGTGGGTCCAGAGACATGTTGGACAAAACCCACTGAGTCGATGATGGCTCCAAAAGCCTTTTGGAGTGGGTCTGTGGACTTTTCCATGTGAATATTAAAGTCACCAAAGATTAGAATATTATCTGCAATGACTACAAGGTCTGATAGGAATTCAGGGAACTCAGTGAGAAACGCTGTATATGGCCCAGGAGGCCTGTAAACAGTAGCTATAAAAAGTGATTGAGTAGGCTGCATAGATTTCATGACTAGAAGCTCAAAAGACGAAAACGTCATTTTTTTTTTTGTAAATTGAAATTTGCTATCGTAAATGTTAGCAACACCTCCGCCTTTGCGGGATGCACGGGGATATGGTCACTAGTGTAGCCAGGAGGTGAGGCCTCATTTAACACAGTAAATTCATCAGGCTTAAGCCATGTTTCAGTCAGGCCAATCACATCAAGATTATGATCAGTGATTAGTTCATTGACTATAATTGCCTTTGAAGTAAGGGATCTAACATTAAGTAGCCCTATTTTGAGATGTGAGGTATCATGATCTCTTTCAGTAATGACAGGAATGGAGGTGGTCTTTATCCTAGTGAGATTGCTAAGGCGAACACCACCATGTTTAGTTTTGCCCAACCTAGGTCGAGGCACAGACACGGTCTCAATGGTGATAGCTGAGCTGACTACACTGACTATGCTAGTGGCAGACTCCACTATGCTGGCAGGCTGGCTAATAGCCTGCTGCCTGGCCTGCACCCTATTTCATTGTGGAGCTAGAGGAGTTAGAGCCCTGTCTATGTTGGCAGATAAGATGAGAGCACCCCTCCAGCTAGGATGGAGCCCTTAATTTGAAGATGTAATCCAAAAACAGGTGTTTTATACAGCATCATTCTGTGTGTTCTCTTTTCGACTTCGACCCCATCTGCATATTCACAATTAAACGGCAGAAATCTCCTTAGCTATCATAACTCCACTGATTTCAAAACTCGGTCCTCCAGAAAGTGGAGAGCAACACTTATACAGTTCTACTACTTGATATCTTTCAGAAAAGCCACATTAGAAAGGAGTACCTACACATACTGACCAGCAGCTTATGCTATAGACAGTAGTGTGCTACATGGCAAACTAATCCGAATTCATCTCTCCGCATGTCCAGCCAACTCATTGTCTCATCCAATCATGGCTAGCGGGAAGGTTGCTTGCTTTTTCCGTGGTTAAACCAACTAGGCTCGTCATTTAACAATTGTATTTGTATTTACAGATGGCATACAAGTTTGATATTGAGGCACATGAAATGTCACATGTTCCAGAAGGCATTTTTTCCAAAAAACACATTTAGATTTTCTTTTAAAGTTATCTTCAAATGGCTCTCCTGTGAAGTAGTGACACATGACATATGCCTAGTTTCCTGAAATGAGTCACATATTTAATTTAGAAGGAGGGGGAAAAGGAGGGAGGAGGGATGGTTAGACGAGGGAGGGGTCAAAAAGGATAAATCATCCGAGATTTGTTGCGTTACTTCCTCTTTCTTTTAACACACTCACACACATGAATAATAGACTGGCTCAATTGTTAAAGAGCTCATATGTCTCTGGCCTCCTGAATCATTGATGAACAGAGAGCAACACAGAAGATGTTCTGGCCGAGCTCACCTGTTTCACACAGTAATACACAGAGAGGGGCCATGTTGCTAAAACCTTTTCATCGTCTCAATAGACAGAGAGGGTTATGTTATTCAAAGGTTTTCATTACTCTCGACTAGAGGCCACAGATACATTTGACTGTTTGAGTTTAGTTTGAGTTTATTTTATTTTGTTACAGGGCACATTAATCAACGTTTTGACTGGGGTTGTTGGTCGGCTAGAGACCACAGACAGAGCAATATGTGGTCGACTGGTGTTGCTAGTTGGTGTCACAGGGATACTGAGAACACATGGATACTGAGAACACAGGGATACTGAGAACACAGGGATACTGAGAACACAGGGATACTGAGAACACAGAGATACTTAAAACACAGGGATACTGAGAACACAGGGATACTGATAACACAGGGATACTAAGAACACAGGGATACTGAGAACACAGGGATACTGAGAACACAGAGATACTGAGTCAACAGGGATACTGATAACACAGGGATACTGAGAACACAGGGATACTGAGAACACAGGGATACTGTATGTGGGACTTTCTATGAATAATGGGGCCAATGTGTTTGGATCAACGTTTGGATCAACGTTCCTTAATGGTTTGAAACAAACATTTAAAGGATTTTCATGCAGTTCCACATGTGTATTTAGAGAAATACAAGTGAATACTGTATATGCAAATTGGCCCATAACTACTCCTATACAAGAACATAGGATTAGGCCTATACATCCTTTAAGTAGGGATCATTGTCAAGTCAAATTCAGGACTTTTCAAGGTAGTCCAGGAGACCAACGCAAGGACGCATAATAAACCATGAATGGGGCTAGTATTAGAGCCAATTGATCCTTGATCCGAAAATGTGGTCTGAGGCAGAGGTCATATCACTGTAGATGCTGTATGGCCAATGTAGAAGTCGGAAGGACCATGCAGCGCCTTTCAAACTCACAATTTGAATCTCACCATCGTTGTTTTCATAAATAGAAAGTTACCTAAAAGCATGTATATTTTTGAAATGGAAGGATTTGTATGTAAAGCCAAGTTGAAGCCAACATTAGATGTTGTCGTCCTCATAATAACGACACAACAGAGTAGTGCAACACCCTTCAATTGAAGCAGAGGGAAACAAAAGCAGCCACATCTCTCACAAAAACTGATACAGAATGGAATCAAGGATAATTATGAGGGAGCAGGAGAACTTGCTACAATAATTACAAGGACTTTTCAAACACCGAATTGAGAAAATGACTGATTTTCAAGATAGGCATTCCAGGACTTTAATTTCTGAGCTCCAAATTCAAGTTCAAGTATGTTACTTCAAGCCCCTTGTATTGTTTCAAAGCCCCTTGTATTCAAGCCCCTTGTATTGTTTAAAACTGCAGGTGTAACATGGAAATAAAATGTATGTGTCATGTAATTCATGATCAGATTTTATAGTGAATAAGCCCACTAGGCTATGTAATCTGTTGTCAATATAGGAAGAATAATGATTGGGAATAGCCGTGGGTGTTGCGCAATAGTCTATCCTACACAGTAGACTGGGGTGTCCAATCCCAGGCACAAAACCACATGAAAACATGAACACATTGTCCTGATGCTTTCTCTGTTATATCTAAGGAGACCCTGCTGTAAATCAAGCACACAGCATCAACATCAAGTCACTTGGGATATTAGATCCAAAGTGGATCCAACCCCAACGGTCTTCGCCTGCAGTACGAATGAGACACGTAAATATTCTGGTCCCCGTGAACACCTTTCTTCCAGCACATGGGCTGTTGCTGCATCACAACAGCTGTTCATCACTTGACTGTGATTTGGAAAATTCCTTCCTGGATCAGACGATGTAGTGTGAAAATACTGTATGTATCACCGCTTAACTAATCAGCTGGACACCAAATGCTCGTCCAACAAGTGTTTATGCATCATTTTTTAAGGACCACGTTAATGATAGTTTGGATTTAGGTTTTAAGTATCAATGTAAGGTGATTCTTTCAGCTAGAAGCATTACATTTTGCAATCGCATACCTTATTTTTGATTTGTGTGCCTACGAAAACTGTTTTCACCCAGTAACTTAAAGAGACACGAAATGTTACTTAGTTACATTGCATTTCTGAGATTTCTATAGTCCAAAATGTCAGGCAGTTTGGTTCTTACATGGATCAAGATCAATGTCTAATTTAACTGATTAATACTTAACACATGATGATATAATGACAACTTACACTGCCATAAATACAAGGACAGAATGACAACTTAGACTGCCATAAATACAAGGACAGAATGACAACTTACACTGCCATAAATACAAGGACAGAATGACAACTTACACAGCCATAAACACAAGGACAGAATGACAACTTACACTGCCATAAACACAAGGACAGAATGACAACTTACACTGCTATAAATACAAGGACAGAATGACAACTTACACTGCCATAAACACAAGGACAGAATGACAACTTACACTGCCATAAATACAAGGACAGAATGACAACTTACACTGCCATAAATACAAGGACAGAATGACAACTTACACTGCCATAAATACAAGGACAGAATGACAACTTACACTGCCATAAACACAAGGACAGAATGACAACTTACACTGCCATAAACACAAGGACAGAATGACAACTTACACTGCCATAAATACAAGGACAGAATGACAACTTACACTGCCATAAATACAAGGACAGAATGACAACTTACACTGCCATAAATACAAGGACAGAATGACAACTTACACTGCCATAAATACAAGGACAGAAAAGTAATGTTTTATGTCACATGATTTTGGACAAATCCGTCAAGACACCAAACAGGACAAAGGTTTAAACAATTTTGATTGAATACAGCTAAATCCCCTCTTTTATCTTAATGTACACCTGTTCTCAGAGCATTTAATATCATTCTGTAGGTAAATCCGAGACACTCCATTTAGTATAATATGTTACGGTCCGTATGGTACTCTACAGCGTATATACAAAAGAGTGCGGACACCCTTTCACATTTGTGGATTCGCCTATTTCAGTCAGAACCGTTGCTGACAAATGTACAAAACTGAGAACACAGCCATGCAATCTCCATAGACAAACATTGACAGTAGAATGGCCTTACTGAAGTGCTCAGTGACTTTCAATGTTGCACAGTCATAGAATGCCACCTTTCCAACAAGACAGATCATAAAATGTCTGCCCTGCTAGAGCTGCCCCGGTCAACTGTTAGAGGTGTTATTGTGAAGTGGAAACATCTAGAGCAACAAAGGCTCAGTCGCGCAGTTGTAGGCCACACAACCTCAACGAACGGGACCACCGACTGCTGAAGCGCATAGAGTGTAAAATCGTCTGTCCTCACTCACTACCGAGTTCCAAACTGCCTCTGGAAGCAACGTCAGCACAATAACTGTTCGTCGGGAGCTTCATGAAAGGGTTTCCATGGCAGAGTAGCCGCGCTCAAGCCTAAGATCACATTGCTCAATGCCAAGCGTCGGCTGGAGTGGTGTAAAGCTTGCCGCCATTGGACTCTGGAGCAGTGGAAACATGTTCTTTGGAGTGATGAATCCATCTGGCAGTCCGACAGACTAATCTGGGTTTGGCGGATGCCAGGAGAACGCTACCTGCCTGAATGCATAGTGCCAACTGTAAAGGTCCGTGGAGGAGAAATAATGGTCTGGGGCTGTTTTTCATGGTTCAGGCTCGGCCCCTTAGTTTCAGTGAAATTAAATCTTAACACTACAGCATACAATGACATTCTAGACGATTATGTGGTTCCAACTTTGTGTTAACAGTTTGGGAAGGCCCTTTCCTGTTTCAGCATGACAATGCCCCGTGCACAAAGTGAGGTCTATACAGAAATGATTTGTCGAGATCAGTGTGGAAGAACTTGACTGGCCTGCACAGAGCCCTGACCTCAACTCTATTGAACACATTTGTGATGAATAGGACCTCCGACTGCGATCCAGGCTTAATCGCCCAACATCAGTGCCTGACCTCACTAATGCTCTTGTGGCTGAATGGAAGCAAGTCTCTGGAGCAATGTTCCAACATCTAGTGGAAAACCTTCCCAGAAGAGTGGAGGCTGTTACAGAAGCAAAGGGGGGACCAACTCCATATTAATGCCTATGATTTTGGAATCATAGTGTCCACATACTAATGGTCATGTATTGTAGGTATTAATTTGTGGATGTCCATCACCTATTTCATATGATATGTTAAAATGACATTTAACATTACATTTTACAAATTTGCAAAACGTACAATATATTACAACCGCAAAATATACAATATGTTTTGAATTTGCAAAATGTATGATATGTTTCGAATTCTAGCTAGGTGCTAGGTGGCTAACTTTAGCTAGCTTGCTAATGTTAGCTAGGCTAGGGGTTAGGGTTAAGTTTCAGAGTTAGATTAGTTGTTAAGGTTAGGGGAAGGTTTAGATACAAAGTTTAAGGTTAGGGTTAGGAGAAGGGTTAGCTAAAAGGTTTAAGGTTAGGGTTAGGGTGAAGGGTTAGCTAAAATGTTTAAGGTTAGGGTTAAGGGAAGGGTTAGCTAAAAGGTTTAAGGTTAGGGTTTGTGGAAGGGTTAGCTAAAAGGCTTAAGGTTAAGGTTTGGGGAAGGGTTAGCTAAAAGGTTTAACCATCTGTTTTATGTAACCCTTCCAAACTTAACATATTTGACAAATTTACATGTCCCGGATTTACATGTACTATATTACCTCTAGTCTATGAGACCAGGCTGTAATGTAATGGCATGAAAAAAAAATGGCAGATTGTTATCAATGACTTAACAAGTTGTCCAGTGCAGGAAATCCTCACTGGTACCATAGTTTATAACTATAACTCACTGGTACCATAGTTTATAACTATAACTCACTGGTACCATAGTTTATAAAAAGAGCCCTCACAAGCTTTGTAAAAAAAAACAGGTGTAGACTAACATTGAAATGCTTACTTACTGGCCCTTCAGCAATGCAGAGAGAAAAATATGTTTATAAAAAATCATTTGAGGAATAAATACACAATGAGTAATGATAACTGAGGGTACCAGAGGCGAGTTCCGATGTGCAGGGGTACGAGGTAATTGAGGTAGATATGTACATATAGGTAGGGATAAAGTGACTAGGCAACAGGAAAGATAATAAACAGTACCAGCAGGGTCTAAATAGTGTATGTTTGTGTGTTTATGTGTTTGTGTGTTTATGTGTTTGTGTGTATTACATTTTGAAGTAAGATAAAACCATTTATTTTATTTTATGATACATATTCACAGGGGAAACATGTTACAGAGTTAGTTTGACAGAGTGCTGTAGACTTAGCAGGGAAGGCTCCCTATTAACTGGCCATGGAATATGCAATATCTTATGTAAAAGGCATTGTCCTTGTGCATTGAGCTAAAACAACTCAGGAGACAAGCACAAACATCCCCCTCCCTCCCCTTTGTCCACTTTAGTCAATCTCTTCCGTTCAATCAATGGACACTCCATGGCTGACATTTCACTGATCACTCATTTTCCTGGCTTGAAAGAAAAAAGGACAGAAACAAACAGATGACACAAAACACAATTGTGTGGCATCAAAAACTGAGACAGTGACCTTTTTTTAAAGATCCACAGTGTCTGAGAGAGAGAGAGAGAGAGAGAGAGAGAGTGAGAGAGGGGTGGAGAGAGAGAGAGAGAGAGAGAGAGAGAGAGAGAGAGAGAGAGAGAGAGAGAGAGAGAGAGAGAGAGAGAGAGAGAGAGAGAGAGAGAGAGAGAGAGAGAGAGAGAGAGAGAGAGAGAGAGAGATGGAAGCTTGCATTTGATCTTTTCAAACAGGAAGAGACAGAGACAGTCCACACGCCACTGTCATTACCTCAGAGTGGAAGACCAGACAGAGGGCACTGATTAGAGACATTGGGGCCACACACACACACACACACACACACACACACACACACACACACACACACACACACACACACACACACACACACACACACACACACACACACACACACACACACACACACACACACACACACACACACACACACACACACATGTTTGTTTTAGTATCCGTGTGGGGTCCAAACAATTGATTCCAATTCAAAATCCTATTTCCCTAACCACTTATAACCTAACCCTAATCTTAACCCCAAACCCCTAACCCTTAAACCTAACCCTAATCTTAACCCCAAACCCCTAACCCTAATCTTAACCCCAAACCCCTAACCCCTAAAGATTCATTTGACCCCTTTCGTCACAGGAGGACAGTTGGAAGAAATATTTAGAATTGCCATCAGAAGGCAGCTGAAGGCAGTGTTTGAATACAATACACTTCCTAAATAGTATCTTATGTAGGCTACTTGCATGCTACTAAATGTACATATTTTTTAGATAAATAGTTTTTTTATATGTTGAAGGCAAGCAATAGGCAGAATAAAGTATTAGTTTCCTCATTGCCTTTGTAGTCCAGTGCTTTTGGCCACTGACATCATCACACATGTCCCTTAGTTGGCATGGGTTTGAATCTGGCCCACTGCCCTTTGACTCATGGATGAGCGTGCAGTTACAGGGTTAATTACGCGTGGTAACAAGGTTAAAACAGAAACAACTTCAACTCAGACAGTGACAGAGAGAGAGTGTACATTGTCTCAGGGGCGTTGGCATTCACATTGTAAGTAACCTAATTTATGTCCATGTAACTCCCCTGATTGCCTATGTCAATTGGCATAATGACTGCAGGATTGTTCACCAGAGATTTTGCCAGATAATTTAATGTTAATTTGTTTACCGTAAGCCGCCTCCAAAGTTGTCTTAGAGAATATGGCAATACGTTCAACCGGCCTCACAATCGCAGACCATGTGTAACCACGGCAGCCCAGGACCTTCACATCCGTCTTCTTCATCTGCAGGATCGTCTGAGATCAGTCACCAGGACAGCTGATGAACCTGAGGAGTGTTTCTGTCAGTAATGAAGCCCTATTGTGGGGAAAATCTAATTTTGGCCTTACTCCCAATCTATAGATTCGGGCCTAATGAATTTATATAAATTGACTGATTTCCTCCTATGAACTGTTACTCAGTAAGATAGTTGAAATTCTTGCATTGTTGCGTTCATATTTTTGTTCAGTATTGTAACCATATCTAGGAAAGTTCCAAAGGCTGGGCCTAATATAGTGAATAAGAGGACTTATTAAAAGTTTTGTAGTGATTCTTATGCTAAAGATGTAAATAATATTTGCTAGTGTCTGAAATGAGGAGCAACCAGACGCTGCACTTGACACATTTATGAAGTTGCTGACAGTGCATTCTGGAAGGATTCAGACCCTTGTCTTTTTCCACATTGTGTTACTGTACAGCCTTATTCTAAAATGGATTAAATAAAAACAAAATCCTCATTAATCTATACACAATACCACATAACGACATCACAATACCCCATAATGACATCACAATACCCTATAATGACATCACAATACCACATAACGACAAAACGAAAATAGTTTTTTTACATATTGTGCACATAATAAAATAATAATAACAAATACCTTATTTACTAAGTAATCCGACTCGAAATTGAGCTCAGGTGCATCCTGTTTCCATTGAACATCATTGACATGTTTTTACAACTTGATTGGAGTCCACCTGTGGTAAATTCAATTGATTGAACATGATTTGGAAAGGCACACACCTGTCTATATAAGGTACCACAGTTGACAGTGCATGTCAGAGCAAAAGACAAGCCATGAGGCCGAAAGAATAGTCCATAGAGCTCCAAGACAGGATTGTGTCGAGGCACAGATCTGGGGAAGGGTACCAAAAATGTCAGCAGCATTGAAGGTCCCCAAGAACACAGTGGCGTGGTGTGAATCTAAGTGTGCGTTCTCTAATTCTCTCCTTTCTTTCTCTCTCTCGGAGGACCTGAGCCCTAGGACCATGCCCCAGGACTACCTGACATGATGGCTCCTTTGCTGTCCCCAGTCCACCTGGCCATGCTGCTGCTCCAGTTTCAACTGACCTGAGCCCTAGGACCATGCCCCAGGACTACCTGACATGATGACTCCTTGCTGTCCCCAGTCCACCTGGCTATGCTGCTGCTCCAGTTTCAACTGTTCTGCCTTACTATTATTTGACCATGCTGGTCATTTATGAACATTTGAACATCTTGGCCATGTTCTGTTATAATCTCCACCCGGCACAGCCAGAAGAGGGCTGGCCACCCCACATATGCTCTCTCTAATTCTCTCTTTCTTTCTCTCTCTCGGAGGACCTGAGCCCAAGGACCGTGCCCCAGGACGACCTGACATGATGACTCCTTGCTGTCCCCAGTCCACCTGGCCATGCTGCTGCTCCAGTTTCAACTGTTCTGCCTTACTATTATTTGACCATGCTGGTCATTTATGAACATTTGAACATCTTGGCCATGTTCTGTTATAATCTCCACCCGACACAGCCAGAAGAGGACTGGCCACCCCACATAGCCTGGTTCCTCTCTAGGTTTCTTCCTAGGTTTTGGCCTTTCTAGGAGTTTTTCCTAGCCACTGTGCTTCTACACCTGCATTGCTTGCTGTTTGGGGTTTTAGGCTGGGTTTCTGTACAGCACTTTGAGATATCAGCTGATGTACGAAGGGCTATATAAATAAAATTTGATTGATTGATTGAGTGGCCTCCTTCATTCGGAAATGGAAGAAGTTTGGAACCACCAAGGCTCTTCCTAGAGCTGGCAACCTGGCTAAACTGAGCAATCAGGGGAAAAGGGCGTTGGTCAGTGAGGTGACCAAGAACCCGATGGTCACTCTAACAGAGCTGAAGTTCCTCTGTGGAGATGGGAGAAACTTCCAGAAGGACAACCATCTCTGCAGCACTCCACCAATCAGGCTTTTTAAGGTAGAGTGGCCAGATGGAAGCCACTCTTCAGTAAAAGGCAAATGACAGTCCACTTGGAGTTTGCCAAAAGGCACCTAAAGGAAACAAGATTCTCTGGTCTGATGCAACCAAGATTGAACTATTTGGCCTGAATGCCAAGTGTCACGTTTGATGGAAACCTGGCACCATCCCTAACATGAAGCATGGCAGCATCATGCTGTGGGAATGATTTTCAGCAGCAGGGACTAGGAGACTAGTCAGGATCAAGAGATAGATGAACAGGGCAAAGTGCAGAGAGATCTTTGATGAAAACCTGCTCCAGAGTGCTTAGGACCTCAGAATGTGGCGAGGGTTTCACATTCCAACACACAGCCAAGAAAATGCAGGAGTGGCTTGGGGACAAATCTCTGAATGTTCTTGAGAGGCCCAGCCAGAACCTGGACATGAACCCGATCAAATATCTCTGGAGAGACCGGAAAATAGCTGTGCAGCGACGCTCCCCATTCAACCTGACAGAGCTTGATAGGATCTGTTGAGAAGAATGGGAGAAATTTCCCAAATACAGTAAGTAAAGGGTCTGAATACTTATGTAAATTTGATATTTCTGTTTTTTATGTTTAATACATTTGAAAATATTTCTAAAAAACAGGTTTTCTTTTTCATTATGGGGTATTGTGTGTAGATTGATGAGTGGAAAAAAACTATTTAATCAATTTTAGAATAAAGTTGTGACGTGACAAAATGGGAAAAAGTCAAGGGAATACTTTCTGAATGCACTTTATTCCAGTTACTAATCAGAATGCACCCATGACATACAATGTGTCAATGCCTTGTCAACCCACATAGATTTAACAGTTTTTATGGCCATACACTGTAAAAACGGTTAAATCCATGTGGATTGATGAGGAACTGAAAACTTGTATGGTTAAAAGGAATGAGTCTGAGGTAATGCAAATAAGTCTGGTTGTACAGAAGGTTGGAAAACATACTATAAATTGAGAAATCACGTGACTAAACTGAACAAAAAGAAGAATAAACTTTCCTATGAAACAAAGATAAATGATATAAGGAATGATAGTAAACAGCTTTGCAGCACGTTAAACTACATTTTCATCGAAAAGGCAAACTCAGCTCCATCATGAATTGAATCAGATTGCTCATTTGTCAAAAAACCCACTGATATTGCCAACTAATGCAATTATTTTTCACTGGCAAGGTTAGCAAACTTAAGCATGCCAACAACAAATCCTGAACCTACAGAAAAATGCATATCTGACAATTTTATGAAAGACAAGTATTGTAATTTAGCCTATTGGAATATCATCAAATAACAAGGGGCACATTTCCAACATCGATGGCACTAGATTATCGCTAGATGATGTTTCATCAAACCATCATCTCATAACATTATTGGTAACCTCATTACCACTCCCTTTTAAATGATTAAGAGATGATGTCAGTGTTACCTTAGCTTGCAACCAAAGTCTTTGAAAATATGTTGGCCCTCTGGTTGGTATTGTAATCGAATGACTTAGTCCTTCTTTAACAGACTATGGGTGATTTATCTATTTCACGCATTCTGTACAATAGAAGGAAATTATTTCATAGTTTACCACAACAAATGTACTGTGGGTATTTCCCTAACAGTTTGTATGAATGGAAACTAATGTTGGCGTAATCTATTGAATTATTTGATTTGTTTCCTATTTATGTTATCCAAAAAGTGTCTGACATGATCATTAGAACCTAGGTCTAGCGTTTGAACGAGTGACAGAGAGAAAATTATTTTAATAGCAAGCCCTGATCCCAATGACTCGACAGCCCCAACAGGGAGTGAAAGAGAACTGCTCTTTTTTAGATACTCACGAGGCTCAATTGAATTTCCTGATTCAAATTCCCTCAGACAAAACAGTGATCAAGTTAAGATCTGACATCTGTAGCCATGTGATATATGACCAGATGTGTGGCAGTCAGATCACTGTCTGGTTAAGATCACTGCCCAGTTAAGATCACTGCCTGGTTCAGGGACTCAGGCATCACGAGCCGACACAGTGTACAGGCAGACATGAATAATTGAGTATTGATTTAGTGCCCAATTTTCCCACCCGTCATTCAGTCAGCATGGGAATCCCTGGAGGGTGCTTTGGAACATTGGGAATTCTGTCATCACTGGCTATGAATTTAGCCCCAGATGACTGGCCAAAGTACGTGTGTGTTCATGTGTGTATGACAGGTCAAGACCATGCTATATACCACGATCATTAGAAATAGACTTCGACTTCAGACGTTTGAAAAGGTCCTGAGAATGTCAATATATGCTTTCCTTGGTGCTCACCCCCTAGTTGCCTAGCACTGGCTCAAAATGACACTCGGATGTGAAGCGTGCTGCTCTGACCTCTGACCTCTGACCACCGTGCAACCATAGTTCACAATACTCTAGCAAGCCGAGAGAAGGTACTTGATGGAAACAGCGCATTGTTTTTAATTAGCCTTCCCAAACCATAGCCCTAAATTTAACCACTCTGAATTAATACCTAAACTTAACCCTTTGAGATGTTTATGTTTTAACCCTGTACCCATGCATAATTAACCCTGTAACCATGCCGAATGAACCCTGTAACCATGCAGAATTAACCCTGTAACCATGCCGAATTAACCCTGTAACCATGCAGAATGAACCCTGTAACCATGCAGAATTAACCCTGTAACAATGCTGAATGAACCCTGTACCCATGCAGAATTAACCCTGTAACCATGCAGAATGAACCCTGTAACCATGCAGAATTAACCCTGTAACCATGCAGAATTAACCCTGTAATCATGCAGAATGAACCCTGTACCCATGCAGAATTAACCCTGTAACCATGCAGAATGAACCCTGTCACCATGCAGAATTAACCCTGTAACCATGCAGAATTAACCCTGTAATCATGCAGAATGAACCCTGTACCCATGCAGGATTAACCCTGTAACCATGCAGAATTAACCCTTTAACCATGCAGAATGAACCCTGTAACCATGCAGAATTAACCCTGTAACAATGCTGAATGAACCTTGTACCCATGCAGAATTAACCCTGTAACCATGCAGAATTAACCATGTAACCATGCAGAATTAACCCTGTAACCATGCAGAATGAACTCTGTAATCATGCAGAATTAACCCTGTAACCATGCAGAATTAACCCTGTACCCATGCAGAATTAACCCTGTAACCATGCAGAATTAACCCTGTAACCATGCAGAATGAACCCTGTAACCATGCATAATTAACCCTGTAACCATGCACAATGAACCCTGTAACCATGCAGAATTAACCCTGTAACCATGCAGAATTAACCCTGTAACCATGCAGAATTAACCCTGTAACATGCAGAATTAAATTAACCCTGTAACCATGCAGAATGAACCCTGTAACCATGCAGAATGAACCCTGTAACCATGCAGAATTAACCCTGTAACCATGCCGAATTAACCCTGTAACCATGCAGAATTAACCCTGTAACCATGCACAATGAACCCTGTAACCATGCAGAATTAACCCTGTAACCATGCAGAATTAACCCTGTAACCATGCAGAATTAACCCTGTAACATGCAGAATTAAATTAACCCTGTAACCATGCAGAATGAACCCTGTAACCATGCAGAATTAACCCTGTAACCATGCCGAATTAACCCTGTAACCATGCAGAATTAACCCTGTAATCATGCAGAATGAACCCTGTACCCATGCAGAATTAACCCTGTAACCATCCAGAATGAACCCTGTAACCATGCAGAATTAACCCTGTAACCATGCAGAATTAACCCTGTAATCATGCAGAATGAACCCTGTACCCATGCAGAATTAACCCTGTAACCATGCAGAATTAACCCTTTAACCATGCAGAATGAACCCTGTAACCATGCAGAATTAACCCTGTAACAATGCTGAATGAACCCTGTACCCATGCAGAATTAACCCTGTAACCATGCAGAATTAACCCTGTAACCATGCAGAATTAACCCTGTAACCATGCAGAATGAACTCTGTAATCATGCAGAATTAACCCTGTAACCATGCAGAATTAACCCTGTACCCATGCAGAATTAATCCTGTAACCATGCAGAATTAACCCTGTGACCATGCAGAATGAACCCTGTAACCATGCATAATTAACCCTGTAACCATGCAGAATTAACCCTGTAACCATGCACAATGAACCCTGTAACCATGCAGAATTAATCCTGTAACAATGCTGAATGAACCCTGTACCCATGCAGAATTAACCCTGTAACCATGCAGAATGAACCCTGTAACCATGCAGAATTAACCCTGTAACCATGCAGAATTAACCCTGTAATCATGCAGAATGAACCCTGTACCCATGCAGAATTAACCCTGTAACCATGCAGAATGAACCCTGTAACCATGCAGAATTAACCCTGTAACCATGCAGAATTAACCCTGTAATCATGCAGAATGAACCCTGTACCCATGCAGAATTAACCCTGTAACCATGCAGAATTAACCCTTTAACCATGCAGAATGAACCCTGTAACCATGCAGAATTAACCCTGTAACAATGCTGAATGAACCCTGTACCCATGCAGAATTAACCCTGTAACCATGCAGAATTAACCCTGTAACCATGCAGAATTAACCCTGTAACCATGCAGAATGAACTCTGTAATCATGCAGAATTAACCCTGTAACCATGCAGAATTAACCCTGTACCCATGCAGAATTAACCCTGTAACCATGCAGAATTAACCCTGTAACCATGCAGAATGAACCCTGTAACCATGCATAATTAACCCTGTAACCATGCAGAATTAACCCTGTAACCATGCACAATGAACCCTGTAACCATGCAGAATTAACCCTGTAACCATGCAGAATTAACCCTGTAACCATGCAGAATTAACCCTGTAACATGCAGAATTAAATTAACCCTGTAACCATGCAGAATGAACCCTGTAACCATGCAGAATGAACCCTGTAACCATGCAGAATTAACCCTGTAACCATGCCGGATTAACCCTGTAACCATACAGAATTAACCCTGTAACCATGCAGAATTAACCCTGTAACATGCAGAATTAAATTAACCCTGTAACCATGCAGAATTAACCCTGTAACCATGCAGAATTAACCCTGTAACCATGCAGAATTAACCCTGTAACCATGCAGAATTAAATGAACCCTGTAACCATGCAGAATGAACCCTGTAACCATGCAGAATTAACCCTGTAACCATGCAGAATTAAATTAACCCTGTAACCATGCAGAATTAACCCTGTAACCATGCAGAATTAACCCTGTAACCATGCAGAATTAACCCTGTAACCATGCAGAATTAACCCTGTAACCATGCAGAATTAACCCTGTAACCATTCAGAATTAACCCTGTAACCATTCAGAATTAACCTTGTAACCATGCAGAATTAACCCTGTAACCATGCAGAATTGAACCTGTAACCATGCAGAATTAACCCTGTAACCATGCAGAATTAACCCTGTAACATGCAGAATTAAATTAACCCTGTAACCATGCAGAATTAACCCTGTAACCATGCAGAATGAACCCTGTAACCATGCAGAATTAACCCTGTAACCATGCAGAATTAACCCTGTAACCATGCAGAATTAACCCTGTAACCATGCAGAATTAACCCTGTAACCATGCAGAATTAACCCTGTAACCATGCAGAATTAACCCTGTAACCATGCAGAATGAACCCTGTAACCATGCAGAATTAACCCTGTAACCATGCAGAATTAACCCTGTAACATGCAGAATTAAATTAACCCTGTAACCATGCAGAATTAACCCTGTAACCATGCAGAATTAACCCTGTAACCATGCCGAATTAACCCTGTAACCATGCAGAATTAACCCTGTAACCATGCAGAATTAACCCTGTAACCATGCAGAATTAACCCTGTAACCATTCAGAATTAACCCTGTAACCATTCAGAATTAATCCTGTAACCATGCAGAATTAACCCTGTAACCATGCAGAATGAACCCTGTAACCATTCATAATTAACCCTGTAACCATGCAGAATGAACCCTGTAACCATGCAGAATGAACCCTGTAACCATGCATAATTAACCCTGTAACCATGCAGAATTAACCCTGTAACCATGCAGAATTAACCCTGTAACCATGCAGAATGAACCCTGTAACCATTCATAATTAACCCTGTAACCATGCAGAATGAACCCTGTAACCATGCAGAATTAACCCTGTAACCATTCATAATTAACCCTGTAACCATGCAGAATGAACCCTGTAACCATGCAGAATTAACCCTGTAACCATGCAGAATTAACCCTGTAACCATTCAGAATTAACCCTGTAAACATGCAGAATTAACCCTGTAAACATGCAGAATTAAGGAGTCACAAATAGACGTTCATCCATAATACATCGAATATCAAAGTGAAACTATGGGAACTTGTTGCAGGCGATATATCCCCCTAGCCCGACACATTGCGTAATGCGCTTAAGATGGTTATCACTGATGAATAATGGAAACATTAGCATAATTTATACCCTAGCTCATGACAATGCAGCGAAACATGACTTTGTAGGAACACGCACGCATGCACACACACATTACACACACACACACACACACACACACACACACACACAGAACACACACACATTAACCCTGTAACACACAGAATGAACACATGCACATTAACACACAGAATTAAATTAACCCTGTAACATGCAAACCTGTAAAGAGAATGTAACCATGGTTAACTCCTCCTCAGATAGATTTAGTAGGCGTGAGTCGATATCAGTCTGTGCAGAATTTTATGCTCCTGCTGTGGATGTGTGTGTTTGTAACCATGCAGAATTAACCCTGTATGCAGTTCATATGTGTCAGAATTAACGTGTGTGTGTATTCACATGTGTGTGCATCCACATGATTGATATTAACCTTGTAGTTTATAGCCCTTGGTCTACATGACACTAGATGCAGTGGCTCTATGCAGAATTAATGTAACATGCAGAATTAATCTCATGGTTAGTGTTAGACTTGTGTTTACGGCTGAGGTTAATAGGCACAGGCATGACTTCATCACACTGCTATGGAATTTTAACCATTTATGTACGGTGGCATGGGAGTCTAGCCTTTAAAGCTTTGGACCAGTAACCATGCAGAAGTAACCCTTGAATCTGCAGAATGAAGCTGACAAGAATTAATTCTGTTTATGTGTGCTTAACCCTGTAAAGGAACTAAACCCTGTAACCATCAGAATTCTCAAGAATTGCAGTTGATAACATGCAGACCCCTGGCAGAATTGACCTGTCTCAGGGGAGTTGGTATATGAAAAAAAAAAATCAACTTCACATTATTTATGTTTCACAAAACATAAGAGTTTGAAACTGGCCCCAAATAAACCCAGCCTACAACTATTTAACCATGCTACATGTCCACCACTAGCTCCATTAACATGTAATTGGTCAAACACAGTCCAGTTCATTCCTGATCATATTTGAAGTGTTCCAACCATTTAAAATTTGCAGAACGTGATTACTAAGAGAGCCAGACTTTTATTCATTTAATCCCCAGGAGGAACAAAAACACAGTCAAGAAATTGAGTCACGTAGTCAAAAAACGATGTAAAAATATTACTCACTGGCTTTATCTGCCGCAGCTCATGTTCCTAAAAGTTACACCCTGTAGAACAGTGGTATCTGTAACCAGTAAAACATGTCCGAGGCATTTAACTAGCCTCGTTAAGAACACAACATTGCCCATCATTCCTCATTTCAAAACAGCAGTTCCAAAGCGAAACGTGGCCCTGTGTGGCTCCGGCCCATGTGCAGGGACAGATAAATGGAAACAGTCTGTTCTGGTCGGACTATTTAACAGACCTTAATGACATTCACTCATCAAGTCTCATATAAACTTCCTCTGAAGAGAGGGGAATAACGTAATTATACAGATGGGGAGAAGGAAGGAAGGTTCATAGCTGGGTCTTTTATAGCTTGGGGCTAGTTTAATGCCTCGGACATGTTTCTGGACCAGTAACCAAGAAGTCGTTGGGGTCAAAACCAAGAGTAGAAGGATGACGCAGAGATAGAATTGAACCATGCTTACTGAAATGATCTGACATGAAAAATATCACCAGTGGAATCCAAACTAATGTTAATCATCATAAAGCTAGACTTACCATTCTCTTGATTAGGTAAGTCGGCCGTGCTAGTATGATAGTGACGATACCAGTTCTGTTTGTTCCTAGTGACAACCCACACAGTAGTAGAAGACTTACACTGTACTATAAACTGGGTGGTTCGAGCCCTGAATGCTGATTGGCTGACAGCCGTGGTATATAAGACTGTATACCAAGGGTATGAAAAAAACATGTATTTTGACTGCTCTAATTACGCTGTTAACCAGTTTAATAATAGCTGTATCAAGGCATCTCGAGGGGGTTTGTGGAATAAGGCCAATATTCCACGGCTAAGGGCTGTGTATCCAGGCACTCCTCGTTGTGTATTTAACAGACCAGCCCTCAGCTGTGGTATAAACCCCTGAAGATTGGGCCTTATTATTGCTGGGGAGTCAAAACCAAGAGTAGAAGATGGAAGATAGAATTGCTTAATTATACCACGTCGATGTTGAATGCTTGTCTCTGATTTACTTGAAGGGCATTCTAGAGTGTGCATTATTTCCCTATAACACACGGTATATCAGTGATGTGGATACTTGTCTCTGATTTACTTGAAGGGCATTCTAGAGTGTGCATTATTTCCCTATAACACACGGTATATCAGCGATGTGGATACTTGTCTCTGATTTACTTGAAGGGCATTCTAGAGTGTGCAGTATTTCCCTATAACACACGGTATATCAGCGATGTGGATACTTGTCTCTGATTTACTTGAAGGGCATTCTAGAGTGTGCATTATTTCCCTATAACACACGGTATATCAGCGATGTGGATACTTGTCTCTGATTTACTTGAAGGGTATTCTAGAGTGTGCATTATTTCCCTATAACACACGGTATATCAGCAAGGTAGACTTCAATGGCTATAGTTCATTCTTACATGTTCTGTTTGTGCTGCTTTTTAAAGCAAAAGTCAAATTCAAAGCATTATGGGCATTGTTGAATTAGATTTTCATAAAGGCAAGCTCAGACTGACACTTTGGTTAGGTAAACCAGCAGGTCTGTTTGTCTGATTACCATGGAAACTACTGTCGCTATCTAATCAAATTTGCCCACTACTTAAGTAGATGTTGAACTCATTTCTACCAGTATATGTGTTAAATTATAGCCATGGCTTAAAAGGGATAATGAACTCGGGGTTCTATGCGCATCGTGGAACACACCTTCCACGTTATTTATGATACTCCATAGAGCACATAGCCCTCATTGATCATTCCTTACTCAACCTACACAACAGCTATTGTAGTCAGGAGAGATAATTTTGCTATCTTTGTTCTGTGGGATATAACTGCTAAGAAGTCCTTTATCGTTATGAACCAGTGGACAGAGAAATGGTGCTGCCAGTAAACTCTGTTATCGGCATTTTGCCTAAAACCCACCATGAGGAGGATAGTGTCTCACAATATGACACAGCCCCAAACACCAAATACTCCCAAATCCTGACCCCTGACAGTCCTTCCACAGATGACTGGCAATGTGGTAAACCACAAGGGAGAACCCTAAACCTCAGCCCTCTACTGACAACACTTCCTTATTGATTACATTCCTCTGAGGAGATTCTATTATATATCCTCCCAGAATAATTAAAGAAGGGGGTATCATGGGATAACTCTTTAAGATGGATGGTGTCATTACCATGTGATAGATGACCTTGTGATAGCTGACCATGTGATGGACGACCATGTGATAGACGTCAATGTGATGGACGACCAGGTGATTGACGACCATGTGATGGACGATCATTTGATGGACGACCTTGTGATTGACGACCATGTGATGGACGAATGTGTGATGAATGACCATGTGATGGACAACCTTAGATAGATGTCCATGTGATGGACAACCTTGTGATAGATGACCATGTGATGGACAACCTTGTGATAGATGACCATGTGATGGACAACCTTGTAGATATGTGATGACCATAGATGATGGATGGACAACCTTGTGATAGATGTCCATGTGATGGACAACCTTGTGATAGATGACCATGTGATGGACAACCTTAGGATAGATGTCCATGTGATGGACAATAGATGACCATGTGATGGACAACCTTAGATAGATGACCATGTGATGGACAATGTCCTTGTGATAGATGACCATGTGATGGACAACCTTGTGATAGATGACCATGTGATGGACAACCTCAGTAGATAGATGACCATGTGATGGACAACCTTGTGATAGATTGATGGATAGATGTCCATGTGATGGACAACCTTGTGATAGATGACCATGTGATGGACAACCTTGTGATAGATGTCCATGTGATGGACAACCTTGTGATGACCAGATGACAACCATGTGATGGACAACCTTGTGATAGACAACCATGTGATAGACAACCATGTGATGGATAACCTTGTGATAGACAACCATGTGATGGACATCCAGGTATTTCCATGTGGATCAGTATTAATGACTGATTGTACTCCTGGTCTGACCAATTAAAGGTCACAATTTGGCAATATTAACTAGGGCTGTGTAGACACACACACACACAAACACACACACACACACACAGTAACAGTCAAAAGATTGGACACACCTACTCATTCAAGGGTTTTTCTTTATTTGTAGAATAACATACATTGTAGAATAATGGTGAATCAAGCCAACTTTATTAGTCACATGGGCCGAATACAACAGGTGTAGAAATAACAGTGAAATGCTTACTAACAAGCCTTAACCAACAATGCAGTTTTAAGAAAATAAAGTAGGAAATAAAAGTATGAAATAATTACCAATAAGCAGTAAGATAACAATAGTGATGCTATTTACAGGGGTATCGGTACATAGTCAATGTGCGGGGTTACCGGTAAGTCAAGGTAATTGATGTAATATGTACCTGTAGGTACAATTATTAAAGTGACTATGCGTAGATAATAACAGATAGTCCCACTAAGCGCAAACCAGACAGAATAGCGTATCGCTGCACAATGCTGTATTAGCCATGCGGGTTAAGTGTGCCTTGAATTATAAATAAATCACTGACAGTGTCACCAGCAAAGCACCCCACACCATCACACCTTCTCCTCTATGCTTCACTGTGAGAACTACACATGCAGAGATCATCTGTTCAACTACTCCGTCTCTCAATGACATGGCTTTGGAACTCAAAGTTGGACTCATCAGACCAAAGGACAGATTTCCACCTGTCTAATGTCCATTGCTTGTCTTACTTGGCCCAAGCAAGTCTCTTCTTCTTATTGGTGTCCTTTAGTAGTGGTTTCTTTGCAGCAACTCGACCATGAAGTCCTGATTCACGCAGTCTCCTCTGAACAATTGATGTTGAGATGTGTCTATTACTTGAACTCTGTGAAGCATTTATTTGGGCTGCAATTTCTGAGGCTGGTAACTCTAATGAACTTGTCCTCTGTAGCAGAAGTAAGTCTGGGTTTTCCTTTCCGTTGGCGTTCCTCATGAGAACCAGGTTCATCAAAGCGCTTGATGGTTTTTGCGACTGCACTTGAAGAAACTTTCAAGTTCTTGAAATATTCCATATTTTTCACATTGACTGACCTTCATGTCTTAAAGTAATGATGGTCTGTCATTTCTCTTTGCTTATTTTAGCTGCTCTTGCCATAATATGGACTTGTTTTTTTACCAAATAGGGCTATATTCTCTATGCCACCCCTACCTTGACACAACTGATTGGCTCAAATGCATTAAGAAGGAAAGAAATTCCACAAATTAACCTTTAACAAGGCACACCTGTTAGTTGAAATGCATTCCAGGTGACTACCTCATAAATCTGGTTGACAGAATGCCAAAAGTGTGCCAAGCTTTCATCAAGCCAAACGGTGGCTACTTTGAAGAATCTCAAATTTTTAACTACTCCATGATTCCATGTGTGTTTTTTCAAAGTGTTTATGTCTTCACTATTATTCTACAATGTTGAAAATAGTAGAATTAAAGAAAAAACAATGAATGAGTCGGTGAGTCCAAACATTACATTTACATTTAAGTCATTTAGCAGACGCTCTTATCCAGAGCGACTTACAAACATTTGACGGGTATATTATGTACATATATAGATGCCCTCCGTTCAAAAGTGTGGGGTCACGTAGAAATGTCTTTATTTTTGTCTATTAAAATAACATCAAATTGATCCGAAAATAAAGTGTAGACATTGTTCATGTTGTAAATGACTATTGTAGCTGTAAACAGCAGATTTTTTAATGAAATATCTCCATAGGTGTACAGAGGCCCATTATCAGCAACCATCACTCCTGTGTTCCAATGGCATGTAGTGTTAGCTAATCCAAGTTTATAATTTTAAAAGGCTAATTAATCATTAGAAAACCCTTTGCAATTATGTTAGCACAGCTGAAAAGTGTTGTTCTGATTAAAAGCAATACAACTGGCCTTTAGACTAGTTGAGTATCTGGAGCATCAGCATTTGTGGGCTCAAATGGCCAGAAACAGACTTTCTTCTGAAATTCGTCAGTCTATTCTTGTTCTGAGAAATGAAGACTATTCCATGCAAGAAATTGCCAAGAAACTGAAGATCTTGTACAACGCGGTGTACTACTCCCAGAACAGTGCAAACGGGCTCTAACCAGAATAGAAAGAGGAGTGGGAGGCCCCGGTGCACAACTGAGCAAGAGGACAAGAGGAGTGGGAGGCCCCAGTGCACAACTGAGCAAGAGGACAAGAGGGGTGTCTAGTTTGAGAAATAGATGCCTCACAAGTCCAAACTGGCAAACTGGCAAACTGGTACTATTAAATAGTACCCGCAAAACACCAGTCTCAATGTCAACAGTGAAGAGGCAACTCCGGGATGCTGGCCTTCTCGGCAGAGTTGCAAAGAAAAAGCCATATCTCAGACTGGCCAGTAAAAATAAAAGATTAAGATGTACAGAAGAACACAGACACTGGACAGAGGAAGAATGTAAACAAGTGTTATGAACAGACACATTAAGTTTGAGGTGTTTGGATCACAAAGAAGAACATTCGTGAGATGCAGAAAAATGAAAAGATGCTGGAGGAGTACTTGATGCCATCTGTCAAGCATGGTGGAGAAAATGTGATGGTCTGGAGGTGCTTTGGTGGTGGTAAAGTGGGAGATGTGTACAGGGTAAAAGGGATCTTGAAGAAGGAAGGCTCCATTTTGCAGCACCATACCATACCCTGTGGATGGCGCTTATTTGGAGCCAATTTCCTCCTACAGCAGGACAATGACCCAAAGCACATCTCCAAACTGTGCAAGAACTATTTAGGGAAAAAGCAGTCAGCTGGTATTCTGTCTATAATGTCCAGCACAGTCACCGGATCTCAACCCTATTGAGCTGTTGTGGGAGCAGCTTGACCGTATGATAAGTAAGAAGTGCCCATCAAGCCAATCCAACTTGTGGGAGGTGCTTCAGGAAGCATGGGGTGAAATCTCTTCAGATTACCTCAACAAATTGACAACTAGAATTCCAAGGGTCTGCAAGGCAGTAATTGATGGAAATGGAGGATTCTTTGACAAAAGCAAAGTTTAAAGGACACAATTCTTTTTTCATTTAAAAATCATTATTTAAAACCTTGACTATATTTCCTATTCATTTTGTAACTAATTTCATGTATGTTTTCATGGAAAATAAGGACATTTCAAAGTGAACCCAAACTTTTGAACGTTAGTGCAGATATACACCGTAACAGTCAAAAGTTTTAAAACACCTACTCATTCCAGTATTTTTCTTTATTTTTACTAGTTTTACATTGTAGAAGAATAGTGAGAAATCACATTAGGAGACCACCCACCTTTCTTCCCCCACCCATTCCCTACCCAGCAGTACCCTCCCTCCATTCATTTTTTGAAAAGGCACACATAGCCTACATATCAGTGCATACACACAAACTATCTGGGTCAAATAGGGGAGAGGTGTTGTGCCGTGAGGTGTTGCTTTATCTGTTTTTTTAAACCAGGTTTGCTGTGTATTTGAGCAATATGAGATGGAAGGAAGTTCCATGCAATAAGGCTCAATATAAAACTGTACACTTTCTTGACTTTGTTCTGGATTTGGGGAATGTGAAAAGACCCCTGGTGGCCTGTCTGGTGGGATAAGTGTGTGTGTCAGAGCTGTGTGTAATTTGCCTATGCAAACAATTTGGGATTTTCAACACATTAATATTTCTTATAAAAATAAGAAGTGATGCAGTCAGTCTCTCCTCAACTCCTAGCCAAGAGAGACTGGCAGGCATAGTATTTATATCAGCCCTCTGATTATAAATAAGAGCAAAATGTGCCACTCTGTTCTGGGCCAGCTGCAGCTTAACTAGGTCTTTCCTTGCAGCACTGAACCACACGACTGGACAATAATCAAGATTAGACAAAACTAGAGCCTACAGAACGGTCTTTTTTTTGGAGTGAGTTGTCAGTAAAGCAGTGCATCTCTTTATTACTGCTAGACCTCTCCCCATCTTTACAACCATTGAAAGGTAACGCCAAGTAATTTAGTCTCCTCAACTTGTTCAACAGCCACACCATTCATTACCAGATTCAGCTGAGGCACTTAAAGGAATGATTTGTCCCATCCTCTCTTCCTCATTTGTATTCATCTCTCCTAATTCCTCTTCAGTCTTCCATCCTTCATCCTCTCCTCCTTCCTCTTCAGTCTCTCCTCCATCCTCTCCTCCTTCCTCTCTTCAGTCTCTCCACCCTTCATCCTCTCCTCCATCTTCCTCTTCAGTCTCTCCATCCTTCATCCTCTCCTCCTTCCTCTTCAGTCTCTCCATCCCATCCTCTCCTCCTTCCTCTCCTCCAGTCTCTCCATCCTTCATCCTCTCCTCCTTCCTCTTCCAGTCTCTCCACCCTTCATCCCCTCCTCCTTCCTCTTCAGTCTCTCCACCCTTCATCTCTCCTCCTTCCTCTTCAGTCCCTCCATCCTTCATCCTCTCCTTCCTTCCTCCACCCTTCAGTCTCTCCACCCTTCCATCCATCTCCTCCTTCCTCTTCAGTCCCTCCATCCTTCATCCTTCCTCCTTCCTCTTCAGTCTCTCCACCCTTCATCCTCTCCTCCTTCCTCTTCAGTCTCTCCACCCTTCATCCATCTCCTCCTTCCTCTTCAGTCCCTCCACCCTTCATCCTCTCCTCCTTCCTCTTCTTTATCCCTCCATCTCTCCTTCCTCTTCATCTCTCCACTCCTTCATCCTCTCTCCTTCTTCAGTCTCCACCCTTCATCCTCTCCTCCTTCCTCTTCCTCTCTTTATCCCTCCATCTCCTCCTTCCTCTCTTTATCCTCCATCTCCTCCTCCTTCTCTTCAGTCCTCCACCCTTCATCCTCTCTCCTTCCTCCATCAGTCTTCCATCCTATCATCCATCTCCTCCTTCCCTCTTCAGTCTCCATCCCTCCTTCATCCTTTCTCCCTCCTTCCTCTTCAGTCTCTTTATCCCTCCATCTCCTCCTTCCTCTCTTCATCCCTCCATCTCCTCCTCTCCTTTTCCTCTTCAGTCCTCCACCCTTCATCCCTCCATCTTCCTCTTCTCTCTTTATCCCTCCATCTCCTCCTTCCTCTTTATCCCTCCATCCTCTCCTCCTTCCTCTTCAGTCTCTCCACCCTTCATCCTCTCCTCCTTCCTCTTTATCCCTCCACCCTTCTCCTCCTCCTTCCTCTTCCTCCCTCCTCTCCTTCCTCCTTCCTCTTCATCCCTCCATCACCTCCTTCCTCTTCAGTCTTATCCCTCCTCTCCTCCTTCCTCTTCAGTCCCTCCATCACCTTCATCCTCTCTTTATCCCTTCCATCTCCTCAGTCTCCTCCTTTATCCCTCCATCTCCTCCTTCTCTCTTATCCCTTCATCATCTCCTCCTTCCTCTTCAGTCCCTCCTCCACTCCTTCATCTCTTTCTCCTCCTCTCCTCCTTCTCTCTTTATCCCTCCATCCCTCCTTCCTTCTTTTCCCTCATCTCCTCCTTCATCCTCTCTTTTCCTCTTCAGTCTCCTCCTCTCTTTATCCCTCCATCTCCTCCTTCCCTCTTCAGTCTCCTCCACCCTTCCTCTCATCCTCCATCTCCTCCTTCCCTCTTCAGTCTCTCCATCTCCTTCATCCTCTCCCTCCTTCCTCTTCAGTCTCTCCACCCTTCATCCTCTCTCCTCCTTCCTCTTCAGTCCCTCCACCCTTCATCCTTCCTCCTTCTCTTTATCCCTCCATCCCTTCATCCTTTATCCTCCTTCCTCTTCCTCTCTCCACCCTTCATCCATCTCCTCCTTCCCTCTTTATCCCTCCACCCTTCATCCTTCCTCCTTCCTCTTCAGTCTCTCCATCATCCTCCTCCTTCCTCTTTATCCCTCCATCTCCCCTTCATCCTTTATCCTCCTTCCTCTTCAGTCTCTTTATCCCTCATCATCTCCTCCTTCCTCTTCAGTCTCTCCACCTCCTTCCTCTCTTTATCCCTCCATCTCTCCTTCCTTCATCCCTCCATCCTCCTCTTCAGTCTTTATCCATCCTTCGTCCTTCCTCCTCTTTATCCTCCTCTCCATCCTTCTTCAGTCCTCCATCTCCTTCAGTCTCTTTATCCCTCCATCTCCTCCTTCCTCTCTTTATCTCTCCACCCTTCATCCTTCCTCCTTTATCCCTTCAGTCTCTCCATCCCTTCCTCTCCTCCTTCTCTTTATCCTCCATCTCCTTCATCTCTTTCTCCTCCATCCCTCTTCTTTATCCCTTCCATCTCCTCCTTCCTCTCTTTAGTCCCTCCATCTCCTCGTCTTCTCCTTTATCCCTCCAGTCTCTCCTTCCTCTCTTTATCCCTCCATCTCCTCCTTCAAACTCTTTATCCCTCCATCCTCCTCTTCAGTCTCTCCATCCCTCCATCTCCTCCTTCCTCTTATCCTCCCTACCTCCTCTCCTCCTTCCTCTTCAGTCTCTCCTTCCCTTCGTCCTCTCCTCCTTCCCTCTTCATCCCTCCATCTTCATCCTTCCCCATCCTCTTTAGACCTCCACCCTTCATCCATCTCCCCTTCCTCTTCAGTCTCTCCACCCTTCCCATCTCCTCCTTCCTCTTCAGTTCTCCATCCCTCCATCTCCTCCTTCCTCTCTTTAGTCCCTCCATCCCTCGTCCTCTTTATCCCTCCTTCCTCTTCAGTCTTATCCCTCCATCTCCTCCTTCCTCTTTAGTCCCTCCATCTTCGTCCTTCTCTCTTTTCCTCTCCATCTCCTCCTTCCCCTTTATCCCTCCATCTTCCTCCTTCAGTCTTTATCCCTCCATCTCCTCCTTCCTCTTTATCCCTCCATCCCTCCTTCCTCTCTTTATCCCTCCATCTCCTCCTTCAGTCTCTCCATCCCTCCCTCTCCTCCTTCCTTCTTTATCCCTCCACCCTTCTCCTCTCCTCCTTCCTCTTCATCCCTCCACCCTTCATCCTCTCCCCTTCCTCTTTAGTCCCTCCATCTCCTCCTTCATCTCCTTTATCCCTCCATCTCTCCTTCCTCTCTTTATCCCTCCATCCCCATTCTCTCAGTCTTTATCCCTCCTCTCCTCCTTCCTCTTCAGTCTCTCCATCCCTTCCATCTCCTCCTTCCTCTTCAGTCTCTCCACCCTTTGTCCTCCTCCTTCCCTCTTTAGTCTCTCCATCCCTTCATCCTCCTTCCTCCTTTCTTCCATCACCTCCATCCTTCTTTATCCCATCCTCTTCAGTCCTCCACTTTATCCTCTCCTCCTCCCTCTTCTGTTATCCCTCCTTCATCCTCTCCTCCTTCCTTTCAGTCCCTCCATCACCCCTTCCTCTCTTTATCCCTCCATCTCCTTCTCTTTATCCTACCTCCTCTCCTCCTTCCTCTTCTTTATCCACTCCTCTCCTCCTTCCTCTTTTATCTCTCCACCTCCTTCCTCTCTTTATCCCTCCAGTCTCCTTCCACCCTTCATCCCTCCTCCTTCCTCTTCAGATCTCTTTATCCTTCATCCTCCTCCCCTTCCTCTCTTTATCTCCATCTCCCCTTCCTCATCTCCTCCATCACCCTCTTCCAGTGTCTCCTTTATCCCTCCATCCTCCTTTCTCTTCTCTCTCCCCCCATCCTCCTCCTTCCTCTTTATCCCTCCACCCTTCTCCTCTCCTCCATCTCCTCCTTCCTCTTGAGTCCCTCCCACCCTTCGTCCTCTCCTCCTTCCTCTTCTTTATCCCTCCATCTCCTCCTTCCTCTTCAGTCCCTCCATCCCTCCTTCCTCCTTTTCCCTCCAGTCTCTCCACTCTTTATCCCTCCATCTCCTCCTTCCTCTTCAGTCTCTCCATCTTCCTCCTCCTCCTCTTTTTCTTCAGTCTCCTTCCTCTCTTTATCCCTCCATCCCTCCTTCAGTCTCTTTATCCCTCCATCCTCTCCCCATCCTCTTCAGTCCTCCATCTCCTCCTTCGTCATCTCCTCCATTCCTCTTTCAGTCTTTATCTCCACCCTTCATCCTCTCTTTATCCCTCCATCTCCTCCACCCTTCCTCCTCTGCTCCTTCCTCTTCAGTCCTCCATCCCCTCCTTCCTCTCTTTATCCCTTCATCTCCTCACCTCTTTATCCCTCCATCTCCTCCTTCAGTCTCTCCATCCCTCCATCCTCTCCTCCTTCCTCTTCAGTCCTCCATCCTTTCGTCCATCTCCTCCTTCCTCTTTATCCCTCCATCCTCCAGTTCTCTTTATCCCTCCATCTCCTCCTTCTGTCTCTTTATCCCTCCATCTCCTCCTTCCTCTTTATCCTCCATCTCCTTCCTTCCTCCTTCCTTTCAGTCCTCCTCCTTTATACCTCCTCTCCTCCTTCCCTCTTTATCCCTCCATCCCTCCTTCCTTCATCCTATCCCTCCTTCCCTCTTCCTCTCTCCACCCTTCCTCCTCTCCTCCTTCCTCTTCAGTCTCTTTACCCTCCATCTCCTCCTCCTCTCTTTATCCCTCCATCCCTCCTTCCTCTCCCTTTTCCCTCCATCTCTCTCCTTCTCTTTATCCTCCATCTCCTCCTTCCTCTCTTTATCCCTCCATCTCCTCTCCTCCTTTATCCCTCCAGTGTCTCCAGCCTTCCTCCTTTATCCCTCCTTCCTCCTTCCTCTCTTTATCCCTCCATCTCTGCTCCTTCCTCTTCAGTCTCTCCACCCTTCGTCCTCTCTCCTTCCTCTCATCTCCTCTCTCCTCCTTCATCCTCTCCCCCCATCCTCTTCCTCTCTTTATCCCTTCATCACCTCTCCTCCTTCCTCCCTCCATCTCCTCCTTCCTCTTCTTTATCCCTCCTTCCTCCATCTCCTCTCGTCCTCTCCTCCTTCCCTCCATCTCCTCCACCCTTATCCCTCCATCTCCTCCTTCCCTCTTTATCCCTCCATCCTCCTTCCTCTCTTTATCCCTCCATCTCCTCAGTCTCTTTATCCGTCCATCTCCTCCTTCCCTCTTCATCCCTCCATCCCTCATCCTCTCTTTATCCCTCCATCTCCTCCCACCCTTTATCCCTCCATCTCCTCCTTCAGTCTCTCCATCCCTCCATCTCCTCCTTCCTCTTCTCTATCCCTCCATCTCCTCCTTCCTCCTTTATCCCTCCATCTCTCCTTCCCCTTTATCCCTCCATCCTTCCTCCTTCCTCTCTTTATCCCTCCATCCTCTCCTCCTTCCTCTTTATCCCTCCGCCCTACCTCCTCTCCTCCTCCTTCCTCTTCAGTCTCCTCCATCCCTCCATCCTCCTCTTTATCCCTCCATCTCCTCCTTCCTCTCATTTATCCTCCATCTCCTCCCTCCTCCTTCTCTTTATCCCTCCATCCCTCCTTCCTCTCTTTATCCCTCCATCTCCTCCTTCCTCTCTTTATCCCTCCATCTCCTCCTTCCTCTTTATCCCTCCATCCCCTTCCTCTCTTTATCCCTCCATCTCCTCTTCCTCTCTTTATCCCTCCATCTCCTCCCCATCCTCTTTATCCCTCCATCATCCTCCCTCCTCTCTTTATCCCTCCATCTCCTCCTTCCTCTCTTTATCCCTCCTTCCTCCTTCTCTTTCTCCAGCCTCCATCTCCTCCTTTCTCTTTATCCCTCCATCTCCTCCTTCCTCTCTTTATCCCTCCTCTCCTCCTTCCTCTCTTTATCCCTCCATCTCCTCCTTCTCTTTATCCCTCCATCCCTCCTTCCTCTCCTCCTTCCTCTTCATCCCTCCATCTCCTCCTTCTTTATCCCTCCATCTCCTCCTTCCTCTCTTTATCCCTCCATCTCCTCCTTCCTCTTTATCCCTCCATCTCCTCCTTCCTCTCTTTATCCCTCCATCTCCTCCTTCCCTTTATCCCTCCATCTCCTCCTTCCTCTCTTTATCCCTCCATCTCCTCCTTCCTCTCTTTATCCCTCCATCTCCTCCCTCCCTCTCTTTATCCCTCCATCTCCTCCTTCCTCTCTTTATCCCTCCATCTCCTCCTTCCTCTCTTTATCCCTCCATCTCCTCCTTCCTCTCTTTATCCCTCCATCTCCTCCTTCCTCTCTTTATCCCTCCATCTCCTCCTTCCTCTCTTTATCCCTCCATCTCCTCCTTTCTCTTTATCCCTCCATCACCTCCTCTTTTCCTCTCTCCTCCTTTCTCTTTATCCCTCCTTCCTCTTCTCTCTATCCCTCCATCTCCTCCTTCCCTCTTTATCCTCCATCTCCTCCTTCCTTCATCTCCTCTCCTCCTTCCTCTTTATCCCTCCATCTCCTCCTTCCTCTCTTTATCCCTCCATCTCCTCCTTCCCCTTTATCCCTCCATCTCCTCCTTCCTCTCTTTATCCCTCCATCTCCTCCTTCCTCTCTTTATCCCTCCATCTCCTCCTTCCTCTCTTTATCCCTCCATCATCCTCCTTCCTTCTCTTTATCCCTCCATCCCTTCATCCTCTCTTTATCCTCCTCTCATCACTCCATCCTCCTTCATCCTCTCCTTTATCCATCTCCTCCTTCTCTTTATCCCTCCATCTCCTCCTTCCTCTCTTTATCCCTCCATCTCCTCCTTTCTCTTTATCCCTCCATCTCCTCCTTCCTCTCTTTATCCCTCCATCTCCTCCTTCCTCTCTTTATCCCTCCATCTCCTCCTTCCTCTTTATCCCTCCATCTCCTCCTTCCTCTCTTTATCCCTCCATCTCCTCCTTCCTCTTTTCCCTCCATCTCCAGCCTTCTCCTCTCCTCCTTCCTCTTCAGTCTTTATCCCTCCTCCATCTCCTCCTTCCTCTCTTTATCCCTCCATCTCCTCCATCCTCTCCTCCTTCCCTCCATCTCCTCCACCCTTCTTTATCCCTCCATCATCCTCCTTCAGACTCTCTTTATCCCTCCATCCCTCCTCCTTCCTTATCCCTCCATCTCCTCCTTCCTTTATCCTCCTCTCCTCCTTCCTTTTCAGTCTCCGCCCACCTCCTTCCTCTCTTTATCCCTCCATCTCCTCCTTCCTCTCTTTATCTCCTCCTTCCTCCTTCAGTCCCTCCATCCCTTCATCCTCCTCCCCATCCCTCAGATCTCCTCCTTCTCTTTATCCCTCCATCTCCTCCTTCAGTCTTTATCCACCCTTCGTCATCTCCTCCTTCCTCTTCAGTATCCCTCCATCTCCTCCTCCTCCTTTCTCTTCATCCCTCCACCCCTTCCTCTCTTTATCCCTTCATCTCTCCACCCTATCCCTCCATCTCCTCCTTCCTCTTCAGTCTCTCCATCTCCCTTCATCCTCCTCCTCCTTCCTCCTTCTCTCTCCATCCCTCCATCTCCTCCTTCCTCTCTTTATCCCTCCACCCTTCGTCCTTCCTCCTTTTCTTTATCCCTCCATCCCTCCTTCCTCTTATCCTCCTCTTCCTTCCTCCATCCCTCCATCTCCTCCTTCCTCTTTATCCCTCCACTCCTTCCTCTCTTTATCCCTCCATCTCCTCCTTCCTCTCTTTATCCCTCCTCTCCTCCTTCCTCTTTATCCCTCCATCTCCTCCTCCTCTCCTCCTTCCTCTTCATCTCCTCCCTCCTTCCTTCTTTATCCCTCCATCTCCTCCTTCCTCTCTTATCCCTCCATCTCCTCCTTCTCTTTATCCCTCCATCTTCCTCCTTCTCTTTATCCCTCCATCTCCTCCTTCCCTCTTTATCCCTCCATCTCCTCCTTCCTCTTTAGTCCCTCCATCTTCCTCCTTCTCTTTTCCTCCATCTCCTCCTCCTCTCTTTATCCCTCCATCTCCTCCTTCCTCTTCAGTCTCTCCATCCCCTTCATCCTCTCCTCCTTCTCTCTTTATCCCTCCATCTCCTCCATCTCTCTTTATCCCTCCATCCTCCTTCTCTTTATCCCTCCACCTCCTTCATCCTCTCCTCCTTCCTCTTTATCCCTCCATCTCCTCCTTCCTCTCTTTATCCTCTCATCTCCTCCACCTCTTTATCGTCCTCTCCTCCTTTCTCTTCTCTTTATCCCTCCATCTCCTCCTTCCTCTTTATCCCTCCATCTCCTCCTTCCTCTCCTCCTTCCTCTTCAGTCTCACCATCCCTCCATCTCCTCCTCCTTTTCCCTCCATCTCCTCCACTCTCTTTATCCCTCCATCTCCTCCTTCCTCTTCATCCCTCCATCTCCTCCTCTCCTCTCTTTTCTCCAGTCTCTCCTTCCCTTTATCCCTCCTCCTTCCTTCAGACTCTCTTTATCCCTCCATCTCCTCCTTCCTCTTCAGTCTCTCCATCTCCTCCTTCTCCTCTTTATCCCTCCATCCACCTTCATCCTCTCCCCATCCCTCCATCTCTCCACCCTTCGTCCTCTCCTCCTTCCTCTTCAGTCTCTTTATCCCTCCATCCCTCCCCTTCCTCTTCAGTCTCTCCCCCTTCTCCTCCTCCTTCCTCTTTATCCCTCCATCACCTTCTTCCTCTCCCCTCCATCTTCAGACTCTCCTCTCTTTATCCCTCCATCCCTCCTCTTCAGTCTCTTATCCCTCCATCTCCTCCTTCCCTCTTTATCCCTCCATCCCCTCCTCCTCTCTTTATCCCTCCATCTCCTCCTTCCCTTTATCCCTCCATCCTCCTTCCTCTCTTTATCCCTCCATCTCCCCTTCTCTCTTTATCCCTCCATCCTCTTCATCTCTCCATCCCTCATCATCTCCTCCTTCTCTTTATCCCTCCATCTCCTCATCTCTTTATCCCTTCCTCTTCAGTCTCTCCATCCCTCCTCTCCTCCTTTCTTTATCATCTCTCCACCTCCTTCCTCCTCTCCTCCTTCCTCTTCAGTCTCCTCCACTCTCTTTATCCATCTCCTCCTTCTCTTTATCCCTCCATCTCCTCCTTCCTCTCTTTATCCCTCCATCTCCTCCTTCTCTTTATCCCTCCATCTCCTCCTTCTCTTTATCCCTCCATCTCCTCCTTCCTCTCTTTATCCCTCCATCTCCTCCTTCTCTTTATCCCTCCATCACCTCCTTCCTCTCTTTATCCCTCCATCTCCTCCTTCCTCTCTTTATCCCTCCATCTCCTCCTTCTCTTTATCCCTCCCTCCTCCTTCCTCTCTTTATCCCTCCATCTCCTCCTTCCCTCTTCAGTCCCTCCATCTCCTCCTTCCTCTCTTTATCCCTCCATCTCCTCCTTCCCTCTTTATCCCTCCATCTCCTCCTTCTCTCTTCATCCCTCCATCTCCTCCTTCCTCTCTTTATCCTCCATCTCCTCCTTCCTCTCTTTTCATCCTCTCCATCTCCTCCTTCCTCTCTTTATCCCTCCATCTCCTCCTTCCTCTCTTCTCCATCCTTCTCCTCTCTCCTCCTTTCTCTTTATCCCTCCTCCATCTCCTCCTTCCTCTCTTTATCCCTCCATCTCCTCCTTCCTCTCTTTATCCCTCCATCTCCTCCTTCCTCTTTTATCCCTCCATCATCCTCCCTCCTCTCTTTATCCCTCCATCTCCTCCTTCCTCTTTATCCTCCTCCTCCTTCCTCTCTTTATCCCTCCTCCTCCTTCTTTATCCTCCTCCTCCTTTTCTTTATCCCTCCATCACTCCTTCCTCTCTTTATCCCTCCATCAGACTCTCCTTCCTCTTTATCCTCCTCCTCCTTCCTCTCTTCTCCATCCCTTCCATCTCCTCCTTCTCTTTATCCTCCATCTCCTCCTTCCTCTCCCCATCCTCCATCTCTCCACCTCTTTATCCTCCATCCTCCTTCTCTCTTTATCCCTCCATCTCCTTCTTCCTCTCTTTATCCCTCCATCTCCTCCTTCCACCTCTTTATCCCTCCATCTCCTCTTCTCTCTTATCCTCTCCTCCTCTTCAGTCTCCTCCTTCCCTCTCCATCTCCTCCTTCCTCTCTTTATCCCTCCATCTCCTCCTTCCTCTTTATCCCTCCATCTCCTCCTTCCTCTCTTTATCCCTCCATCTCCTCCTTCCTCTCTTTATCCCTCCATCTCCTCCTTCCTCTCTTTATCCCTCCATCTCCTCCTTCCTCTCTTTATCCCTCCATCTCCTCCTTCCTCTCTTTATCCCTCCATCTCCTCCTCTCCTTTATCCCTCCATCTCCTCCTTCCTCTTTATCCCTCCATCTCCTCCTTCTCTTTATCCCTCCATCTCCTCCTTCCTCTCTTTATCCCTCCATCTCCTCCTTCCTCTCTTTATCCCTCCATCTCCCTCCTTCCTCTCTTTATCCCTCCATCTCCTCCTTCTCTTTATCCCTCCATCTCCTCCTTCCTCTCTTTATCCCTCCATCTCCTCTTCCTCTCTTTATCCCTCCATCTCCTCCTTCCTCTTTATCCCTCCATCTCCTCCTTCCTCTCTTTATCCCTCCATCTCCTCCTTCCTCTCTTTATCCCTCCATCTCCTCCTTCCTCTCTTTATCCCTCCATCTCCTCCTTCCTCTCTTTATCCCTCCATCTCCTCCTTCCTCTTTATCCCTCCATCTCCTCCTTCTCTTTATCCCTCCATCTCCTCCTTCTCTTTATCCCTCCATCTCCTCCTTTCTCTTTATCCCTCCATCTCCTCCTTCCTCTCTTTATCCCTCCATCTCCTCCTTCCCTCTTTATCCCTCCATCTCCTCCTTCCTCTCTTTATCCCTCCATCACCACCTCCTTCTCTTTATCCCTCCATCTCCTCCTTCCTCTCTTTATCCCTCCATCACCTCCTTCTCTTTATCCCTCCATCTCCTCCTTCCTCTCTTTATCCCTCCATCACCTCCTTCCTCTCTTTATCCCTCCATCACCTCCTTCCTCCTCCTCTTTATCCCTCCATCTCCTCCTTCCTCTCTTTATCCCTCCATCTCCTCCTCCTTCCTCTCTTTATCCCTCCATCTCCTCCTTCCTCTCTTTATCCCTCCTCCTCTCCTCCTTCCTCTTTATCTCTCCACCTCTACCTCCTCTTTCTCCCTCCATCTCCTCCTTCCTCTCTTTATCCCTCCATCTCCTCCTTCCTCT
>NC_068438.1:42010532-42045532 GCF_023373465.1 Oncorhynchus keta
TCTCCTCCACCCTGTTCTTCTTCTCCCCTGAGGAGCAATCGATGTGAGATGGAGAAGAGATTTGGTTAGCGACAGAGGTCTGCTTGTAATCCCATAATAGTCCCACTCCCAGACACACTTCACACTCTCTTAAACCACACACACACACACAACACCACACACACACACACACACACACACACACACACACACACACACACACACACACACACACACACACACACACACACACACACACACACACACACACACACACACACACACACACACACACACACACACACGACGGCCATTAAATTGCGTTATATTGGCGCCCATCGATCCATTGCACTTCCTGTAGACTTTATGACTCCGTTCCAACTAACTACAGAGCCTCCTGCATTACCGCCGTAAACAATGACAGAGTGTTTTCACTGATGCACACACAATGCAATTCTCAAAAGACACACACACTGCTGCTTGGCAGATGAATAGCCCTGAGTATGGAGAGTAGGGAGGGGAGGTGGGGGGGATAAAGAGGGAGGAGAGAGAGAGGGAGCGATGATGAGAGGGAGCGATGATGAGAGGGAGAAAGAGAGGAGAGAAGGAGCGCCAGGGGCAGAGAGGGAGACACAATATGTGTGTTGATTGGCCTCCTTAGCTCAGCAGCAAAATCAATTTGACTGGTGCTTCACAGAATGAATGAGGGAGGATATAGGTGGAGGAGAAATAGGTTGGAGTGAGAGAGGAGAGAGACGGAGGAAGAGGGATGAGAGATAGAAAACCATTGACTGACAATGTTTACTTAACGTGTATAGTTGTAAATAAAACATCAGTGAAAAACCTTTACTGTGCAAGATGTGTATATGAAAGGTGTTCATTTAAGTTGCTGCTATACACTGAGTTTACCAACCGTTAGAAACAAACACCTTCCGAATATTGAGTTGCACCTCCCCGTATTGCCCTCAGAAGAGCCTCAATTCTTCAGGGCATGGACTCTACAAGGTGACGAAAGCATTCAACAGGGATGCTTGCCCATTATGCTTACTCTAATGCTTCTCACAGTTGTGTTAAGTTGGCTGGATGTCCTTTGGTTGTGGGATCATTTTTAGGAAACCAGCAGCATTGCAGTTCTTGACTCAAACCGGTGCACCTGGCACCCTGTTCAAAGGCACTTAAATATTTTGTCTTTCCCATTCACCCTCTGAATGGCACACATACACAATTCATACCTCACTTGTCTCAAAGCTTAACAATCCTTCTTTAACGTGTCTCCTCCCCTTCATCTGTAACCTGGCTCCTCCCCTTCATCTGTAACCTGGCTCCTCCCCTTCATCTGTAACCTGGCTCCTCCCCTTCATCTGTAACCTGTCTCCTCCCCTTCATCTGTAACCTGTCTCCTCCCCTTCATCTGTAACCTGTCTCCTCCCCTTCATCTGTAACCTGTCTCCTCCCCTTCATCTGTAACCTGTCTCCTCCCCTTCATCTGTAACCTGTCTCCTCCCCTTCATCTGTAACCTGTCTCCTCCCCTTCATCTGTAACCTGTCTCCTCCCCTTCATCTGTAACCTGGCTCCTCCCCTTCATCTGTAACCTGTCTCCTCCCCTTCATCTGTAACCTGTCTCCTCCCCTTCATCTGTAACCTGTCTCCTCCCCTTCATCTGTAACCTGTCTCCTCCCCTTCATCTGTAACCTGTCTCCTCCCCTTCATCTGTAACCTGTCTCCTCCCCTTCATCTGTAACCTGTCTCCTCCCCTTCATCTGTAACCTGTCTCCTCCCCTTCATCTGTAACCTGTCTCCTCCCCTTCATCTACACGGATTGAAGTGGATTTAATCATCAATAAAGGATCATAGCTTTCACTTGGTCAACTCAAAGAGCAGATATATTGTATATCCACTGTGTATACTGCTCTAAGATGCTGTAACTTAAGCCGAGATTCAATCAGAAACGTTCCCCCAGTCTTCCAGTATCCTCAGAACCCAGTAGCAATTCTCTACTGTTGCTGCTGTTTCAAAAAATCTAGAACCTTGATGTTCAGCAATCCCTCTATTCCCTACTCACAAACCTAAAAAAAAAACACATTTTTAAGTGTTTGTGTATTTGTGTGTGTGTTTGTATGTGTTTGCAGGCCCATGCAACTCACCAGAAGAAATAAAACAAACGAATGATGAAAAATAGCAACAGAATTATATAAATGTCGCCACAAGCTCGGAATGGTGTCACCTGGGGAATGCTGGCACAGGACGCCAAACGATACACAGAACATTCCAGTGTTCCGGAATAATGAGACAATGTGGGAACCCGATTCATACCTCCAGCCTGCCAGAATACACAGGGAAACAGGGATTTTACGGCTTTATCAAGTCTATTTTCTCCTTTTCTCTCTCTCTCTCTCTATTTTTCCACGGATAAGAGGTATATTGGAAAACATGGTGTGTCAGTTTGAGACCCAGAGGAGGGAGAGAACAGTCAGAGTGGAGCCTGGTTTCCTGTTATGGAACAAGGTAAAACTCCAATGGAGGCCTTTACTAATGCAACTCAATACACTGCATGGTCTGCATGTTATTCCAAATGGCTCAGTAAATAGGAGCATGGTGATCACAACATCAACATTGCGTGTTTGATTATTTGCATGAGTTTTCTGTATTGAACATAAGTAAGTAAAAGCCTTTGTCCAAGCCAGAACGACAAGATCCTATCCCCTGTTTCTGTACCGTGAAGTAGGTGATGTACAAGTACGTCCCAGTCTGTCACAGGGCCACACAGACAATACATCTCCTTAATGCTGAATGCCAAGCAGAGATTCAGAATAAGAATCAGCTTTATTCTTCAAAAACATTTGCAGGTTCTGGAATTTGAATTGGTGAAATGGTGCTTTACACAATAAACAGAATACACAGACAAGATATACAGACGTAGCATTTACACAATCCACATACATTATGTACACCATGAACACCAAGCTAAAAACATCAGACTACACTAGAAACTACGCTCCCATTACAGGATGATCTGCAATGGGGGAACTATATATACCAGTGTATATGTAAGGGTCAGTCTGTGGCAGAGGGTATAAGGCAGGTGCAGGATGTGCAGGATGTGCAGGATGTACAGGATGTGCAGGATGTACAGGATGTACAGGATGTGCAGGATGTATAGGATGTGCAGGATGTGCAGGATGCGCAGGATGCGCAGGATGCGCAGGATGCGCAGGATGTGCAGGATGTATAGGATGTGCAGGATGTGCAGGATGTGCAGGATGTATAGGATGTGCAGGATGTACAGGATGTGCAGGATGCGCAGGATGTGCAGGATGTGCAGGATGTGCAGGATGTGCAGGATGTGCAGGATGTGCAGGATGTGCAGGATGTACAGGATGTGCAGGATGTGCAGGATGTGCAGGATGTGCAGGATGTGCAGGATGTGCAGGATGTGCAGGATGTGCAGGATGTGCAGGATGTGCAGGATGTACAGGATGTACAGGATGTGCAGGATGTACAGGATGTGCAGGATGTACAGGATGTGCAGGATGCGCAGGATGTGCAGGATGTGCAGGATGTATAGGATGTGCAGGATGTGCAGGATGTGCAGGATGTGCAGGATGTATAGGATGTGCAGGATGTACAGGATGTGCAGGATGCGCAGGATGCGCAGGATGTGCAGGATGTGCAGGATGTGCAGGATGTGCAGGATGTGCAGGATGTACAGGATGTACAGGATGTGCAGGAAGTACAGGATGTATAGGATGTGCAGGATGTACAGGAGGATGATGTGCAGGATGTACAGGATGTACAGGATGTGCAGGATGTATAGGATGTGCAGGATGTACAGGATGTGCAGGATGTGCAGGATGTGCAGGATGTGCAGGATGTATAGGATGTGCAGGATGTACAGGATGTGCAGGATGCGCAGGATGTGCAGGATGTGCAGGATGTATGGAGGATGTGCAGGATGTGCAGGATGTGCAGGATGTGCAGGATGTGCAGGATGTATAGGATGTGCAGGATGTACAGGATGTGCAGGATGTGCAGGATGTGCAGGATGTACAGGATGTGCAGGATGTGCAGGATGTGCAGGATGTACAGGATGTACAGGATGTGCAGGATGTGCAGGATGTACAGGATGTGCAGGATGTGCAGGATGTGCAGGATGTACAGGATGTGCAGGATGTGCAGGATGTGCAGGATGTGCAGGATGTACAGGATGTGCAGGATGTGCAGGATGTGCAGGATGTACAGGATGTGCAGGATGTGCAGGATGTATAGGATGTGCAGGATGTGCAGGATGTACAGGATGTACAGGATGTGCAGGATGTGCTGAGTGCAATGTGCAGTTCTCTGAAATTGCAGGGGGCAAGTCCGTCGATGAATATTGAAGAGTGCATATAGTCCATGAATGAAGAGACCGTCGTGGACCAGGTGGCCGGTTGGTGAGGGCCACGACGCGGGGGATTGAACTGTTCAGGTGGAGGGAAGTTTTGCTCGTGATTGACCTGAAAGAGGGGGCAGCCGGGGTGGAAAGGGTCAGCAACGCGTCCTTGCCCTGGAGTCACGCAGGACCTCGATAGAGGGCAGGTGGCAGCCGATGATCCTCTCAGCAGACCGGACAATCTGTTACAGTTCGCTCTTTAACCAGGCAGACACGTTCCCGAATCAGACAGTGATTGACGAGGTGAGGATGGACTCGATGATGGCCACGTAGAACCAAATCAGTATTGCTTGTGATAGGTTGAGAGAGGCATCGGACCCATTTTTCAGAGTCTTTAGTATGACTCGATCGGGGATCAAACCCAATATCAGAGTGGCCACTGAATGGACTGAATATAATACACAACATGGTCCCATGTGGTGAGAAAGTCTCAGTGTAGACAGACCATAGTAGAGGTGTGTTGAGGAGGTCTCAGTGTAGACAGACCATAGTAGAGGTGTGTTGAGGAGGTCTCAGTGTAGACAGACCATAGTAGAGGTGTGTTGAGGAGGTCTCAGTGAAGACAGACCATAGTAGAGGTGTGTTGAGGAGGTCTCAGTGTAGACAGACCATAGTAGAGGTGTGTTGAGGAGGTCTCAGTGTAGACAGACCATAGTAGAGGTGTGTTGAGGAGGTCTCAGTGTAGACAGACCATAGTAGAGGTGTGTTGAGGAGGTCTCAGTGAAGACAGACCATAGTAGAGGTGTGTTGAGGAGGTCTCAGTGTAGACAGACCATAGTAGAGGTGTGTTGAGGAGGTTTCAGTGTAGACAGACCATAGTAGAGGTGTGTTGAGGAGGTCTCAGTGTAGACAGACCATAGTAGAGATGTGTTGAGAAGGTCTCAGTGTAGACAGACCATAGTAGAGGTGTGTTGAGGAGGTCTCAGTGAAGACAGACCATAGTAGAGATGTGTTGAGGAGGTCTCAGTGTAGACAGACCATAGTAGAGATGTGTTGAGGAGGTCTCAGTGTAGACTGACCATAGTAGAGATGTGTTGAGGAGGTCTCAGTGTAGACAGACCATAGTAGAGATGTGTTGAGGAGGTCTCAGTGTAGACAGACCATAGTAGAGATGTGTTGAGGAGGTCTCAGTGTAGACAGACCATAGTAGAGGTGTGTTGAGGAGGTTTCAGTGTAGACAGACCATAGTAGAGATGTGTTGAGGAGGTCTCAGTGTAGACAGACCATAGTAGAGATGTGTTGAGGAGGTCTCAGTGTAGACAGACCATAGTAGAGGTGTGTTGAGGAGGTCTCAGTGTAGACAGACCATAGTAGAGATGTGTTGAGGAGGTCTCAGTGTAGACTGACCATAGTAGAGGTGTGTTGAGGAGGTCTCAGTGTAGACAGACCATAGTAGAGATGTGTTGAGGAGGTTTCAGTGTAGACAGACCATAGTGGAGATGTGTTGAGGAGGTCTCAGTGTAGACTGACCATAGTAGAGGTGTGTTGAGGAGGTCTCAGTGTAGACAGACCATAGTAGAGGTGTGTTGAGGAGGTTTCAGTGTAGACAGACCATAGTAGAGGTGTGTTGAGGAGGTTTCAGTGTAGACAGACCATAGTGGAGATGTGTTGAGGAGGTCTCAGTGTAGACAGACCATAGTAGAGGTGTGTTGAGGAGGTTTCAGTGTAGACAGACCATAGTAGAGATGTGTTGAGGAGGTCTCAGTGTAGACAGACCATAGTAGAGGTGTGTTGAGGAGGTTTCAGTGTAGACAGACCATAGTAGAGGTGTGTTGAGGAGGTTTCAGTGTAGACAGACCAGTAGAGAGTGAGAGATGTGTTGAGGAGAGGTCTCAGTAGAGATGTGTTGAGAGGTCTCTGACAGACCATAGTAGAGATGTGTTGAGGAGGAGTGTAGACAGACCATAGTAGAGGTGTGTTGAGGAGGTCTCAGTGTAGACAGACCATAGTAGAGATGTGTTGAGGAGGTCTCAGTGTAGACAGACCATAGTAGAGGTGTGTTGAGGAGGTTTCAGTGTAGACAGACCATAGTAGAGATGTGTTGAGGAGGTTTCAGTGTAGACTGACCATAGTAGAGGTGTGTTGAGGAGGTCTCAGTGTAGACAAACCATAGTAGAGATCTGTTGAGGAGGTCTCAGTGAAGACAGACCATAGTAGAGATGTGTTGAGAAGGTCTCACCACATGGCGTATTCTCCAATTAAATAAAGTGCATATGTGACTCCTAGTTGTACTGTAATGTGTGTGTACTAAATGTAACTTAGCGTTGTTTGCGATCTTGTCCCCTCTGCCACCCCAGCCTTGATGCAGATCCATATTGTTTTATTGAGCTGTTTGCTGCACAGTGGAGGAGATCCTTATTTTCTCATTGCTGCTAACAGTGTGAGCGAGTGGCAGATATTTTTAAAAGTGAGTGGGTGCATGAGCTAGCTAATAAACGCTTGAGCTCTACCTCCAGCATATAACACAGATAGAGAGCACACAAAACACACACACACACACACACACACACACACACACACACACACACACACACACACACACACACACACACACACACGCTCACACACACACACACACGCACACGCACACGCACATGCACACATCAAACATCCTTCCCTTGCCCTTCACTCAAACCAACTCACCAAACAAACCAACTCACAAACACACCAACTCACTGACGCACTCACCTACATAGCCCCCCGCCCAAAACAGACACACACACAGTCTTCAAGCATTGTTGTACCTCTCATTATTTGGGAAATCCATCTCTCTTCCCGTCGTTCCTCCTCCCTGCTCTCCCCTCCCCCCTCCTTTGGATGACTATCTAATCTGCTGCGTTTTATTTAAAGCTGTCTATGAATAGTAATACCATTCGACATGAGAAAACAGACCTGAACCATTCCCTATCTAATGTAGCGGAGGATGTTGCCACAATCATTTCCGACAAAGAAAGTGGGGAGGGAGGGAGAGAGGAGAGAGGAGAGCGGGAGGGACAGAGAGAGAGAGGAAAGAGGAGAGAGGAGAGAGGAGAGAGGAGAGAGGGAGGGACAGAGAGAGAGAGGAAAGAGGAGAGAGGAGAGAGGAGAGAGGAGAGAGGGAGGGACAGGGAGAGAGGGATGGATGGATTGAGGGAGGGAGCGAGGAAGGAGAGAGGAGAGCGGGAGGGACAGAGAGAGAGGGATGGATGGATTGAGGGAGGGAGGAGAGAGGAGAGCGGGAGGGACAGAGAGAGAGAGGAGAGCGGAGAGAGGAGAGAGGAGAGAGGGAGGGACAGAGAGAGAGGGGTGGATGGATTGAGGGAGGGAGGAGAGAGGAGAGAGGAGAGCGGGAGGGACAGAGAGAGAGGGATGGATGGATTGAGGGAGGGAGGAGAGAGGAGAGAGGAGAGCGGGAGGGACAGAGAGAGAGGGGGATGGATGGATTGAGGGAGGGAGGAAGGAGAGAGCAGTAGAGAACAAGGGGGAAAGAGAGTAGGGAGAAAGATAGAGACATTTTTTCAGCAATTCCATTTAGCTTATATTCCCTCCCATCCGTCCCTCCCTCTGTGTTTAACCACGGTGGATATGATTACACCTCACACTCGTTTAGTGTGGCCTGTTCAGTGACTCGCTCTCTCCTTTCTTCCCTCGTTTCATGGATGAGGTGAATTCTAATGCTGTCTTCATCTCTTCTCTTCTTCTCTTCTCTTCTTCTCTTCCCAGGGCTGAGTCACCCTCCGCTCGTTGTTTATTTCTCACATTACCACACAGAGGCGTTACCACACACAGGCATTACCACACACAGGCGTTACCACACAGAGGCGTTACCACACAGAGGCGTTGCCACACCGAGGCGTTACCACACACAGGTGTTACCACACACAGGCGTTACCACACATAGGCGTTACCACACAGAGGCGTTACCACACACAGGCGTTACCACACATAGGCGTTACCACACAGAGGCGTTACCACACATAGGCATTACCACACAGAGGCGTTACCACACAGAGGCGTTACCACACAGAGGCGTTACCACACAGAGGCGTTACCACACAGAGGCGTTACCACACACAGGCGTTACCACACACAGGCGTTACCACACACAGGCGTTACCACACAGGCGTTACCACACAGAGGCGTTACCACACAGAGGCGTTACCACACAGAGGCGTTACCACACAGAGGCGTTACCACACACAGGCGTTACCACACAGAGGCGTTACCACACAGAGGCGTTACCACACAGAGGCGTTACCACACAGAGGCGTTACCACACAGAGGCGTTACCACACAGAGGCGTTACCACACACAGGCGTTGTGAACTTTCCTCTCCTCTTCTTCATCCCTTTCTCCTTTCTTTGTCTTTCTCTGTGTCTGATGGGTAGTTATAGATCAGCCATTCAGAGAGCATTCAGACCTAATTTAGTCTTATCTTGACCTCAGTTAACATATCAATCAATGAATTTATAATCAGCTGTTGTCTGAAAATGCTCATACAGAAGCCCTCAACATATTACAGCTATTGATCAACCGGGTCAAACACATTAGCTACTGAGTCGGAGAATGACCCATTCATATCCACCCTCTTAACACGACTACACAGCTTAGGGAGGATGAGGTGAATAGTGCTCACTGATGCTGAAGACCAATGCTTAGTGAATGGACTATGTCTAAACTAGAGTGTAATTCTGATCTTTCGGAAAAGTGGAGCAAGATGGGGCCACAGCGTCAAAACCATTCTATCGAATAAACATATCAAGAGTTGAACTGATCTGTATGATTGATGCATTTTGGAAGGCGTTTGTGATGCTAGTCTGTGATCTGTAATGTATATGCTACCGTACCTGTATGTGTATCAGGAAGGTTCGGACAGGCTATATGTCAAGCACGAGTCTGTCCTTCTCTCAGTGAAACAGTCACATTGAGGCTGTCTGTTCTCCTCTCAGTGAAACAGTCACATTGAGGCTGACTGTCCTTCTCTCAGTGAAACAGTCACATTGAGGCTGACTGTCCTTCTCTCAGTGAAACAGTCACATTGAGGCTGAACTGTCCTTCTGTATGATTGAAACATTTTGGAGGCTGATGTCCTTCTCTCAGTGAAACTGTAATGTGAGGCTGACTGTATGTCTCTCAGTGAAACAGTCACATTGAGGCTGACTGTTATCCTCTCAGTGAAACAGTCACATTGAGGCTGACTGTCCTTCTCTCAGTGAAACAGTCACATTGAGGCTGACTGTCCTTCTCTCAGTGAAACAGTCACATTGAGGCTGACTGTCCTTCTCTCAGTGAAACAGTCACATTGAGGCTGACTGTCCTTCTCTCAGTGAAACAGTCACATTGAGGCTGACTGTTATCCTCTCAGTGAAACAGTCACATTGAGGCTGACTGTTCTTCTCTCAGTGAAACAGTCACATTGAGGCTGACTGTCCTTCTCTCAGTGAAACAGTCACATTGAGGCTGACTGTCCTTCTCTCAGTGAAACAGTCACATTGAGGCTGACTGTCCTTCTCTCAGTGAAACAGTCACATTGAGGCTGACTGTCCTTCTCTCAGTGAAACAGTCACATTGAGGCTGACTGTCCTTCTCTCAGTGAAACAGTCACATTGAGGCTGACTGTTATCCTCTCAGTGAAACAGTCACATTGAGGCTGACTGTTCTTCTCTCAGTGAAACAGTCACATTGAGGCTGACTGTCCTTCTCTCAGTGAAACAGTCACATTGAGGCTGACTGTCCTTCTCTCAGTGAAACAGTCACATTGAGGCTGACTGTCCTTCTCTCAGTGAAACAGTCACATTGAGGCTGACTGTCCTTATCTCAGTGAAACAGTCACATTGAGGCTGACTGTCCTTCTCTCAGTGAAACAGTCACATTGAGGCTGACTGTCCTTCTCTCAGTGAAACAGTCACATTGAGGCTGACTGTCCTTCTCTCAGTGAAACAGTCACATTGAGGCTGACTGTTCTCCTCTCAGTGAAACAGTCACATTGAGGCTGACTGTCCTTCTCTCAGTGAAACAGTCACATTGAGGCTGACTGTCCTTCTCTCAGTGAAACAGTCACATTGAGGCTGACTGTCCTTCTGAATGCTTATCCCTTGATCATGACCAGCTTCATTTGTCTCAATTAAGGCCGACAGCTTTTTCTTTTCTCATGTCCACTTCAATTAGCACTTCCCGCCACAGTGCACACCAGTGTGTGTGTGTGTATATGTGTGTGTGTGTGTGTGTGTGTGTGTGTGTGTGTGTTGTGTGTGTGTGTGTGTGTGTGTGTGTGTATGTGTGTGTGTGTGTGTGTGTATATGTGTGTGTGTGTGTGTGTGTGTGTGTGTGTGTGTGTGTGTGTGTGTGTGTGTGTGTGTGTGTGTGTGTGTGTGTGTGTGTGTGTGTGTGTGTGTGTGTGTGTGTGTGTGTGTGTGTGTGTGTGTGTGTGTGTGTTTGTGTGTGTGTGTGTGTGTGTGTGTGTGTGTGTGTGTGTGTGTTTGTGTGTGTGTGTGTGTGTGTGTGTGTGTGTGTGTGTGTGTGTGTGTGTGTGTGTGTGTGTGTGTGTGTGTGTGTGTGTGTGTGTGTGTGTGTGTGTGCGTGAATGAGTGCGTGTCTGTGTGTTTCTGTGTGTATGTCGCACGTGTGTTGCATCTGGTTCTGTTTATGAGTACACACCAAATCCCCACACTAATAAATACCTACACACACATAACGCATAATGAAAGTATCTTATGGGAGTTGTGCAAGGGCACCATGACCCAGAGACAGCAGTAGTAGTAGTACTATAGTACAGACATGTCACCTGGACACAGAGTCAGCAGCAGTAGTACTAGAGTACAGACATGTCACCTGGACACAGAGACACCAGCAGTAGTACTAGAGTACAGACCTGTCACCTGGACACAGAGACAGCAGCAGTAGTACTAGAGTACAGACCTGTCACCTGGACACAGAGACAGCAGCAGTAGTACTAGAGTACAGACCTGTCACCTGGACACAGAGACAACAGCAGTAGTACTAGAGTACAGACCTGTCACCTGGACACAGAGACAACAGCAGTAGTACTAGAGTACAGACCTGTCACCTGGACACAGAGACAACAGCAGTAGTACTAGAGTACAGACCTGTCACCTGGACACAGAGACAGCAGCAGTAGTACTAGAGTACAGACCTGTCACCTGGACACAGAGACAGCAGCAGTAGTACTAGAGTACAGACCTGTCACCTGGACAAAGAGACAACAGCAGTAATATCTCCAATATCCACTGTAATATCTCTCTAGGACAGGGTAGGCTACCCTGGTCCTGGTGGGCCGATGTAATATCTCTCTAGGACAGGGTAGGCTAGCCTGGTCCTGGAGGGCCAATGTAATATCTCTCTAGGACAGGGTAGGCTACCCCTGGTCCTGGTGGGCCGATGTAATATCTCTCTAGGACAGGGTAGGCTACCCTGGTCCTGGTGGGCCGATGTAATATCTCTCTAGGACAGGGTAGGCTACCCTGGTCATGGTGGGCCGATGTGATATCTCTCTAGGACAGGGTAGGCTACCCTGGTCCTGGTGGACCGATGTAATATCTCTCTAGGACAGGGTAGGCTACCCTGGTCCTGGTGGACCGATGTAATATCTCTCTAGGACAGGGTAGAATACCCTGGTCCTTGTGGGCCAATGTAATATCTCTCTAGGACAGGGTAGAATACCCTGGTCCTGGAGGGCCGATATAATATCTCTCTAGGACAAGGTAGAATACCCTGGTCCTGGAGGGCCGATATAATATCTCTCTAGGACAAGGTAGAATACCCTGGTCCTGGAGGGCCGATATAATATCTCTCTAGGACAGGGTAGAATACCCTGGTCCTGGAGGGCCGATATAATATCTCTCTAGGACAGGGTAGAATACCCTGGTCCTGGAGGGCCGATATAATATCTCTCTAGGACAGAGTAGAATACCCTGGTCCTGGAGGGCCGATATAATATCTCTCTAGGACAGGGTAGAATACCCTGGTCCTGGAGGGCCGATATATTATCTCTCTAGGACAGGGTAGAATACCCTGGTCCTTGTGGGCCAATGTAATATCTCTCTAGGACAGGGTAGAATACCCTGGTCCTTGTGGGCCAATGTAATATCTCTCTAGGACAGGGTAGAATACCCTGGTCCTGGAGGGCCGATATAATATCTCTCTAGGACAAGGTAGAATACCCTGGTCCTGGAGGGCCGATATAATATCTCTCTAGGACAGGGTAGAATACCCTCCCGGCATTTCATATTTTTGATTTAACTGGCCCGCTGTTTTTCTTTCGATCCTATCAATATCGACACATGGTCACCTTCTCTCTTACCTTCTGAATCAGCAGGGTTTGGTCGTGGGGGGGCACTGTTCTCTTTTGGAATGAATGTTGCCCTGATTCCAGCTCCACTCTCTGGCAGTTGCCATGGAAACTAGGAGACACTACATCAACCAAAGTAGAAGTTTCTCTGGATGTGTGTTAAAGAGGGAGGGAGGTAGGGATCTAGATTAAGTGTGTGTGTGTGTGTGTGTGTGTGTGTGTGTGTGTGTGTGTGTGTGTGTGTGTGTGTGTGTGTGTGTGTGTGTGTGTGTGTGTGTGTGTGTGTGTGTGTGTGTGTGTGTGTGTGTGTGTGTGTGTGTGTGAGTGCAATATTGTCTGCTTGAGCAAATGGTAAACATGAATTGGTTGTGTGTGTGTGTGTGTGTGTGCGTGCGTGCGTGCGTGCGTGCGTGTGTGCGTGCGTGCGTGCGTGCGTGTGTGTGTGTGTGTGTGTGTGTGTGTGTAAATGTGTAAGTGTGTGGATGCTTCTTTCCCTGTCAAACTGCTGATGGTTGATTTAATTTGTTCTGACAGAAAACGGTGTAAATAAGGGGAATCTTCCATGCTCAAATAAATGCAGCCATCACCAAACCAATGAGACACACTACATAAGAGAACGACCTTCCCACAAATAGTAATTTCTCAGAAATAACTCATTAAATAATGGGAAGGGAAAGGGAGAGGGGAGTCGGGGGGGGGGAATATTAGGGGAGGGGGTACCCCATCCTTAGAAACAGTTGCCAAGGCAACAGGGGTACAGTAGAGGCAATGATTTGGGGGGAAATATTCTCAGTATTGTCTTCTTATCACACAGTGGGCTTCAGACAGACTCACTCTCCAAATGGCGACACAGCAAATAACTTCCCTCCCCACTTCAGTCTGAGAGAGAGAGACAAAGAGATAGATGGAGGGAGAGAAACAGAGAGAGAGACAAAGAGATAGATGGAGAGAGAGAAACAGAGAGAGAGACAAAGAGATAGATGGAGGGAGAGAAACAGAGAGAGATAGAGAGATAGATGGAGGGAGAGAAACAGAGAGAGAGATAGATGGAGGGAGATAAACATAGAGAGAGATATAGAGAGATAGATGGAGGGAGAGAAACATAGAGAGAGATATAGAGAGATAGATGGAGGGAGAGAAACATAGAGAGAGATAGAGAGATAGATGGAGGGAGAGAAACATAGAGAGAGATAGAGAGATAGATGGAGGGAGAGAAACAGAGAGAGAGATAGAGAGATAGATGGAGGGAGAGAAACAGAGAGAGAGACAAAGAGATAGATGGAGGGAGAGAAACAGAGAGAGATAGAGAGATAGATGGAGGGAGAGAAACAGAGAGAGAGAGATAGAGAGAGAGATGGAGGGAGAGAAACAGAGAGAGAGATAGAGAGATAGATGGAGAGAGAGAAACAGAGAGAGAAGAGAAACTTGCTGAGCTAATGATGCATCATGGAGTGATGGACAAGTGCTCCAGTTCCCCTGGAGGAGAAGAAAGAGGAGGAGGAGGAGGAGTGGAGGGAGGGGGCTGAGAAGCAGAGAACGAGGGGGAAGAGGAGGAGGAGGGCTGAGATGAAGAGAAAAGGGAGGAAGGCTGAGAGGAAGGGAGGAGGGGGAGGAGGCGAAGGGCTGAGAGGAAGGGTGTATTGTATTGCTGCCAAGGCAGCAGCTACTCTTCCTGGGGTCCAGCAAAATTAAGACAGTTTATAAAATTGTAAAAACATTACAATGCATTCACAAATTTCACAACACACTGTGTGCACTCAGGCCCCTACTCTACCGCTACCACATATCTACATTACAAAGCCCATGTGTACATGTGTGTATGTATGTTATTGTGTGTATGCATGTGTATGTGCCTATGTTTGTGTTGCTTCACAGTCCTCCCTGTTCTATAAGTTCGATTTGTATCTGTTTTTTAAATCTAATGTTACTGCATCCGTTGCTTGATGTGGAATAGAGTTCCATGTAGTCATGGCTCTATGTAGTACTGTGCGCCTCCCATAGTCTGTTCTGGACTTGGGGACTGTTAAAAGACCTCTGGTGGCATGTCTTGTGGGGTACGCATGGGTGTCCGAGCTGTGCACCAGTAGTTCAAACAGACAGCTCAATGCATAAGTCTTCCGGCGCCGACAGAGATGGCCGCCTCGCTTCGCGTTCCTAGGAAACTATGCAGTTTTTTGTTTTTATATGTGTTATTTCTTACATTAGTACCCCAGGTCATCTTAGGTTTCATTACATACAGTCGAGAAGAACTACTGAATATAAGATCAGCGTCAACTCACCATCAGTACGACCAAGGTCAACGGAATTGATTCCATGCAGCGACCCCAAAAAACGACTCCGAAAAAGAGGGAAACGAGGCGGTCTTCTGATCAGACTCCGGAGACGGGCACACCGTGCACCACTCCCTAGCATTCTTCTTGCCAATGTCCAGTCTCTTGACAACAAGGTTGATGAAATCCGAGCAAGGGTAGCATTCCAGAGGGACATCAGAGACTGTAACGTTCTTTGCTTCACGGAAACATGGCTCACTGGAGAGACGCTATCCGGGGCGGTGCAGCCAACGGGTTTCTCCATGCATCGCGCCGACAGAAACAAACATCTTTCTGGTAAGAAGAGTGGCGGGGGCGTTTGCCTCATGACGAACGAGACATGGTGTGATGCAAGAAACATACAGGAACTCAAATCCTTCTGTTCACCTGATTTAGAATTCCTCACAATCAAATGTAGACCGCATTATCTACCAAGAGAATTCTCTTCGATTATAATCACAGCCGTATATACCCCCCCAAGCAGACACATCGATGGCTCTGAACAAACTTTATTTAACTCTTTGCAAACTGGAAACCATTTATCCGGAGGCTGCATTCATTGTAGCTGGGGATTTTAACAAAGCTAATCTGAAAACAAGACTCCCTAAATTTGATCAGCATATCGATTGCGCAACCAGGGGTGGTAAAACCTTGGATCATTGTTACTCTAACTTCCGCGACGCATATAAGGCCCTGCCCCGCCCCCCTTTCGGAAAAGCTGACCACGACTACATTTTGTTGATCCCTGCCTACAGACAGAAACTAAAACAAGAGGCTCTCACGCTGAGGTCTGTCCAACGCTGGTCCGACCAAGCTGACTCCACACTCCAAGACTGCTTCCATCACGTGGACTGGGATATGTTTCGTATTGCGTCAGATAACAATATTGACGAATACGCTGATTAGGTGTGCGAGTTCATAAGAACGTGCGTTGAAGATGTCGTTCCCATAGCAACGATTAAAACATTCCCTAACCAGAAACCGTGGATTGATGGCAGCATTCGCATGAAACTGAAACTGAACCACTGCTTTTAAAAAGGGCAAGGTGTCTGGTAACATGACTGAATACAAACAGTGCAGCTATTCCCTCCGCAAGGCTATCAAACAAGCTAAGTGTCAGTACAGAGACAAAGTAGAATCTCAATTCAACGGCTCAGACACAAGAGGCATGTGGCAGGGTCTACAGTCAATCACGGACTACAAGAAGAAACCCAGCCCAGTCACGGACCAGGATGTCTTGCTCCCAGGCAGACTAAATAACTTTTTTGCCCGCTTTGAGGACAATACAGTGCCACTGACACGGCCTGCAACGAAAACATGCGGTCTCTCCTTCACTGCAGCCGAGGTGAGTAAGACATTTAAACGTGTTAACCCTCGCAAGGCTGCAGGCCCAGACGGCATCCCCAGCCGCGCCCTCAGAGCATGCGCAGACCAGCTGGCCGGTGTGTTTACGGACATATTCAATCAATCCCTATACCAGTCTGCTGTTCCCACACATGCTTCAAGAGGGCCACCATTGTTCCTGTTCCCAAGAAAGCTAAGGTAACTGAGCTAAACGACTACCGCCCCGTAGCACTCACTTCCGTCATCATGAAGTGCTTTGAGAGACTAGTCAAGGACCATATCATCTCCACCCTACCTGACACCCTAGACCCACTCCAATTTGCTTACCGCCCAAATAGGTCCACAGACGATGCAATCTCAACCACACTGCACACTGCCCTAACCCATCTGGACAAGAGGAATACCTATGTGAGAATGCTGTTCATCGACTACAGCTCGGCATTCAACACCATAGTACCCTCCAAGCTCGTCATCAAGCTCGAGACCCTGGGTCTCGACCCCGCCCTGTGCAACTGGGTACTGGACTTCCTGACGGGCCGTAAACCACCGTCCACAGAATAATACAATAAACTGGCAAAACCCAAACAAAACCCGGTAAATACCAGCATACCGTGCACAAGCACTGCAACAAACAATTATGGACAAGGACATGGGGGGGAACAGAGGGTTAAATACACAACATGTAATTGATGGAATTGGAACCAGATGTGATGGAAGACAAGACAAAACCAATGGAAAATGAAAAGTGGATCGGCAATGGCTAGAAGGTCTGTGACGTCGACCGCAGAACGCCGCCCAAACAAGGAGAGGGACCAACTTCGGCGGAAGTCGTGACACCAGGTGTGACAAAACTAGGGCCTGTAGGACCTGCCTTGTTGATAGTGCTGCTAAAAAGGTAGAGCAGCGCTTTATTATGGACAGACTTTTCCCCATCTTAGCTATTGTTGTATCAATATGTTTTGACCATGACAGACCTCAACTTGCTCAATTTACACATTATTTATTACAATATGTGTAACGGTTTTCTAGGTGTTGTGAAGGAGAGTCGGACCAAACTGCAGCGTGTAGATTGCGATCCATGTTTAATGAACAAAAAAATGTAACACGAATCTAAAACACAAACACTACAAAACAAAGAACGTAACGAAAACCGAAACAGCCTATAATAGTAAAAACTAACACAGACAGGAACAAGGACACTAAGGACAATCACCCACGACAAACTCAAAGAATATGGCTGCCTAAATATGGTTCCCAATCAGAGACAACGATAAACACCTGCCTCTGATTGAGAACCACTCCAGACAGCCATAGACTTTGCTAGATCACCCCACTAGCTACAATCCCAATACATACACACCAAAACCCCAAGACAAAACACACCACAATACCACAACACCGCACTCAGTTTACGGAATTCAAAATTACAATGCTTGTTTTTCATAATTTGGTCAGATTAACTTGGATGTATAGTGTCAGCATTTGTTGGTGGCATGTCATGCCAAATTTTGCTAATCTTGCCAATGAAAAAATAATTAAAGTAGTTGACAATATCAGTTGGTTTTGTGATGAATGAGCCATCTTATTCATTTAACTTCTTGAGTGTAGGATTTTCGTTTTTGGCTAAAAAACGTACCCATTTGAAATGTCCTATTTCTCAGTCCCAGAAACTAGAATATGCATATAATTGTCAGATTAGGATAGAAAACACTCTAAAGTTTCCAAAACTGTCAAAAATATTGCCTGTGAGTACAACATAAATAATTTTGCAGGCAGAAACCTGAGGAAAATCAAACCAGGAAGTGCTTTTTTTCGTGAAAGCTCTCTGTTCCATGGGATGCCTTGCCTCCATTTAAAGGGATAGCAACCAGATTCTTTTGCATATGGCTTCCTCAAGGTATCAACAGTCTTTAGACATAGTTTCAGGCTTTTATTTAGAAAAATAAGCGAGAAAGATAACATTGCGTCAGTGGATAGCTGGGTGTTCGCAGAGTTTTGCTTGCGCAACAGAGTGGGGCAGCCATTGTCTCTCCCTCTCCTATTGAAAAAGCGACAGTCCCGGTTGATATATTATCGATTATATATTTTAAAAACAACCTGATGATTGATTATAAAAAATGTTTGGCATCTTTCTGTGGACATTACGGAAACTATTTGGAATTTTCTTCTGCGATGTCGTGACTGTCTCGAGTCTGTGGATTTCTGAACATAACGCGAAAATGGAGGTATTTTCGATATAAAAATAATCTTTATGGAACAAAAGGAACATTTATTGTGTAACTGGGAGTCTCATGAGTGCAAACATCCGAAGATCATCAAAGGTAAGCGATTTAATCTATTGCTTTTCTGACTTTCGTGACCAATCTACTTTGCTGCTAGTGTTTGTAATATTTTGTCTACTGAGAGAGATGTTCTTACATAAACGCTTGTTATGCTTTCACCGAAAAGCTGTATTGAAATCTGACACGCCAGGTGGATTAACATCAAGCTAAACTGTGTTTTGCTATATTGCACTTGTGATTTTGATGGAGCTGAGTCATTGCGTCTTTTGTAACCGTGACCACACATGCTGGGAGATGGGAAGCAAGTACAGGGTGAGGATTTAATAATAAATAGACATGAAACTAAATAAGAACAGCATCTGGACAAGAGAAGCAAAACACCATCAATACAGACATGGGAATGAAACTGAGGAAGTCCAGGCGAGTCTGATGAAGCACTGGTGTGCGTAATTATAGTGACAGCTGTGCGTAATTATAGTGACAGGTGTGCATAACGATAGTGACAGGTGTGCGTAATGATAGTGACAGGTGTTTGTAACGATAGTGACAGGTGTGCGTAACGATAGTGACAGGTGTGTGCAACGATAATGACAGGTGTGCGTAACGATAGTGACACGTCTGCGTAATGATAGTGACAGGTGTGCGTAACGATAGTGACAGGTGTGTACAACGATAATGACAGGTGTGCGTAACGATAGTGACACGTCTGCGTAATGATAGTGACAGGTGTGCGTAATGATGAGCAGCCTGGAGACATCGAACACCAGAGAGCGGGAGAGGTAGACATGACAGAACCCTCTCTAGGGGCGCCACGTGGCGAACTACCTGGGCAAGCCTGACAAGACTGCTGAGGCGTGAAACGGGAGCAGACATGACATTATTTTTCTCCCAAAATGTCATTAATTTCATTTCAATTTCAATTTCATTAATTCATTAATTAATTTCATTCATCCAAAGCTTTTTACACCTTTTTAAATGTTTTTTTTATCTTTGTTTCATAACGTAGTTTCTTCTTCTTTTTATTCAGTTAAGTCACATGATTTCTCAATTTGCAAAATGTTTACCAATCGGTTGTGCAGCCGGACTTATTTGCCATTCCTTTTGCCTCATCCCTCTCAACAGTACAATTTTTCAATTTTTCATCAATCCACGGGGATTCAATAATATTTTAAATGACGTAAAATACATGTATTTACAAGAATGTTTACTATAACAAATGGTGTATTTAGAATGTTAGCGCTCTGCAGTTTCACCGGATGTTGGCCTGGTGGGACGTTAGCGTCTCACCTACCCTAGAGGGGTTAACCTTTTGTAACTAGGGGGCAGTATTTTCATTTTTGGATAAAAAACGTTCCCGTTTTAAACGGGACATTTTGTCACGACAAGATGCTCGACTATTCATATAATTGACAGCTTTGGATAGAAAACACTCTAACGTTTCCAAAACTGCAAAGATATTGTCTGTGCGTGCAACAGAACTGATGTTAGAGGCGAAACCCAGATAAAAATCCAATCAGGAAGTACCCTATATTTTGAAAGCGCTGCATGCCAATGACTCCTTATATGGCTGTGAATGGGCTACGAATGAGCTTACGCTTTCTACGTATTCCCCAGGGTGTCTACAGCATTGTGACGTCTTTTTACGCATTTATGTTGAAGAATAGCCGTGAGGGACCACATTGACCAAGTGGTCACATGATGGCTCCCGCAGAAAATCTTGTGTAAAGTACAGAAATAGCCATTATTCCAATTGTCCCGATGGATATATTATCGAATAGATATGTGAAAAACACCTTGAGGGATGATTCTAAACAACGTTTGCCATGTTTCTGTCGATATTATGGAGCTAATTTGGAAAAAAGTTTGGCGTTGTAGTGACCGCATTTTCCGGTCGATTTCTCAGCCTAACGTGAAGAACAAACGGAGCTATTTCGCCTACAAAAATAATATTTTTGGAAAAAAGGAAGATTTGCTATCTAACTGGGAGTCTCCTGAGTGAAAACATCCGAAGTTCTTCAAAGGTAAATTATTTAATTTGATTGCTTTTCTTATTTTTGTGAAAATGTTGCCTGCTGCTAGCAGGGCATAATGCTATGTGTATTCTGTGTTATTATTTAGTTAGTTAGTAAATAAATAATTAAATACATTTGTGTAGTACTGAAAAAGGCTAAAGGTTGGGGTTCTTACTGATCCAAGAAGGTTGTGACTGTTCAGAATGAGACTGATATGAGGTAATGTTTAATAATTGACTGCTATCAATATATAACGTATATATCTTTAGAGTTTCACTTGTGAGATAGTAACTCTCTAAAACAACCTCTTCTGTGGTGCCCCTAATTCCTAATGAGTTAATTGTTACATTATTAATTTAATGAAAGTCACTATACTGGCGACGTGCGTGATCAAAGAAGCCACATCAAGCCTATTATCCTCAGCAAACAAACAACTGCCAAGTTGGAACTGAATCGGGTTTGTTTCCAAACACAGTGAAGTAGATACCGTTCCTACAGCGCTGCAACTGTCCTTTCATTTCTCCAGACAACGAGGGCTCCTTTGCAAAACTCATCCGGTATGGTTAGCAGCTTAGCGTCTCTATCAAACAAGCTTCACCTTGCCTGTTAAGTGGGATTCTGGGAGAAGAAATAGCGGTCCTAGCTGTTAAAAGCTAACCGCGTTGCAGATTCCATGGCAAGGACAAGTTTGGTATTCGTATTTAGTTAATAGCTGTTATGTTTTAATAAAAAATATCAAACCAATTGTTTCCAGCATACAGTGTGCACTGAAGGAGCAGGAGAGGGATGAGAGGTGAGTGGAGAGAGGAGCAGGAGGGCTGAGAGGCAAAGTGCAGGGAGAAGAAGGAGGGCAAAGGGGTAGAGTGAAGGGAGGAGAAGGAGGGATGGGAGGTAGAGTGGAGGGAGGAGAAGGAGGGATGGGAGGTAGAGTGGAGGGAGTAGGAGGGCTGTGAGGAAGAGTAGAGAGAGGAGCAGGAGGGCTGAGAGGTAGAGTGGAGAGGGAGGAGGAAGAGGGCTGAGAGGAAGCATGGAAGGAGGAGGGCTGAGGCCAGGGGAAGAGGAGGAGGAAGGCTAAGGTCAGGGGAAGAGGAGGAGGACGGCTGAGGTCAGGGGAAGAGGAGGAGGAAGGCTGAGGTCAGGGGAGGAGGAGGGCTGAGAGGTAGAGTGGAGGGAGGAGGAGGGCTGTGAGGAAGAGTAGAGAGAGGAGCAGGAGGGCTGAGAGGTAGAGTGGAGAGAGAGAGGAGGAAGAGGGCTGAGAGGAAGCATGGAAGGAGGAGGGCTGAGGCCAGGGGAAGAGGAGGAGGAAGGCTGAGGTCAGGGGAAGAGGAGGAGGAAGGCTGAGGTCAGGGGAGGAGGAGGGCTGAGAGGTAGAGTGGAGGGAGGAGGAGGGCTGTGAGGAAGAGTAGAGAGAGGAGCAGGAGGGCTGAGAGGTAGAGTGGGAGAGGGAGGAGGAGAGGGCTGAGAGGAAGCATGGAAGGAGGAGGGCTGAGGCCAGGGGAAGAGGAGGAGAAAGGCTGAGGTCAGGGGAAGAGGAGGAGGAAGGCTGAGGTCAGGGGAGGAGGAGGGCTGAGAGGAAGAGCGGAGAGAGGGGGAGGTCTGGGCTGAGAGGAAGAGCGGAGAGAGGGGGAGGTCTGAGAGAAAGAGCGGAGAGAGGGGGAGGTCTGGGCTGAGAGGAAGAGCGGAGAGAGGGGGAGGTCTGGGCTGAGAGGAAGAGCGGAGAGAGGGGGAGGTCTGAGAGAAAGAGCGGAGAGAGGGGGAGGTCTGGGCTGAGAGGAAGAGCGGAGAGAGGGGGAGGTCTGGGCTGAGAGGTAGAGTGGAGGGAGGAGGAGGTCTGAGAAAAAGAGTGGAGGGCTTGGTCACTACACCAAGCAGGGGTCATGATCCTCTGCCCAGGCGTTGTTGACGTATATCAGATCTTACATCGACTGGATAGATATTTTAAGTATCAGCTAACCATATCATATGTTATAGCAATCTGGTGCCCGACAGCACAGTCATGGCATGCAACCATTGGTAGATGTATGCAACCTATGAGCAGGGGAAAGCCACCTGTCTATGATGTGAACTTCCCCCACCACGTCACATTACAGAAACAGACCAATGAGGTTTGCTTCCTCTTTACACCTCAAGCAAATAGTCACATGGTCAGGGTTGCTTCTCTCCGGGTGGTTACTATATGTACTGTATGGTGCAGGGTTTCTACTTCACTGCCAGTGTCCCCATTGAAGACACAGATCCTAGGTCAAATCTCTGAGCTGAGGCAGATGGGTAGTTCCATTAAATGAGTGCCTTTGATATTTTTTTGTAAAAATTGTGCACAAAATTGCATTTTAAAAACCAGTTTTATTAAAGATCGCTTCGCCATTTCCTAGATAATAAAATTCTAACAGTTCTCCTAATTTCTCCTAATTTGTGACAAAACAAGCAAATATGGTTTAGAGAATCACTGTACAATCTAGAACGCTGGGAAATATATTTTCCATTAGCAAAAATATTGTACTTTAAGCTGTTGGAAGCTGGTGTACAAATCCGAAAGTAAAAGACCCCAAAACTAAACTTAAGAATGGGAAGCATATAGAAATAGAGATAGAACAGTTCTACTGCTTCTTAGACATGTGCCCTTTAATATAGACCACATGAAAAATTGTATAAATCTTTTTTGTTGTTGCCAAAATTCAAAAATACTGCATTTTGACATGTCCCTCTGTGACTTCATGGAAGAATTTAACCCACTTACATTTTTAAACATCATTGTAAAGCCCTCCTGGGCAGACACTGGTTGAGTCAACGTTGTTTCCACTTAACGTCAATGAACCATCATTAAACCAACGTGGAATCGACGTTGAATTGACGTCTGTGCCCAGTGGGGCCATAGCTATTTTGTCGCTTTTGACAAATTCATTTCTGAAGATGATTATTTATGTGATTAATGATTCATGTAAGGTAAAAAAACAAAACAACCTTTCCCTATTTTTTCTCATTTTTTGAAACTATTGCTTAAAAAAAAAGTGTTAAAGATGTAACATCTAATCGTCACTGGCACTGCATCTCAGTACTAGGGGCGTCACTACAGACCCCGGTTCAATTCCAGGCTGTATCACACCCAGCCATGATTGGGAGTCCCATTGTGTGCCGCACAATTGGCCCAGCGTCGTCCGGGTTTGACAGGGGTAGGCTGTCATTGTAAATAAGGTTCTTACCTGACTTGCCAAGTTAAATAAAAATGAAATAATACCCCACTCACAGTGTAGCACCTAGCCTAGCGGTTAACAGTATTTGGCCAGTAAGCAAAACAATCTATAAATGTGCACTTGAAGTGTCCTTTAATATAGACCACAGGGAAAACTCGATAAATATAATGTTGACATGTCCTTCTGTGCATCCTTTATTTAACCAGCATTAGTAAGTCACTCTAAACTGTAAAGTGCAGTGTAAAAGCAGATGAGCTGGTTGTTTCTGCTGTTCTGTGGTGGAGAACTGAGTGGGTCGATCATAATAGATTGGCTAAACATTGTTATGTGAAGCTTGCATTCAATTGCCGATCCCTGTTGCACGCGACACACTTCCATTCCCCTTTTGTCACGGGGATTTATGGCCGATTTAAGGCACCAACCCTTTTACAGTCAACCCTGTTTCTATTTTTGGCATTTTATACCATCCTAATTTTTTTTAATGGGGAAAACATGCTTTTTATAAAATTGAACATGTGCTCTTTATGACAGATTGTTACAATTTGGTGTAATAAAACATTTTAATTCACCAAGATACACTCCTAAAAATGCACCTAATAGGTGAAAAGACCCAGCTGTGTGCATTGGATTGTGATATATATGAGTGCTGGTCTGGGATCAGATGGTATGAGTCAGAGTATGCTGTGGGCTCTGTCTGAACTGTGCTGAGTCAATGAGATGGAGCAGCTGGGAGAGAAACAGAGAGATGATCAGAGCACAGAGAGTAGTTCTTTACACATCCTCTGAGGATAGACTCTCGCACACACGCAAGCACACACACACACAAGCACACACACACACGCAAGCACACACACACACACACACACACACACACACACACACACACACACACACACACACACACACACACACACACACACACACACACACACACACACACACACACACACACACACACACACACACACACACACACACACACACACACATGTCCTAAAACAAAGAGACAGGTGATGAATTTTGGGGATATGTTATTTTCCCTCTCTCTCCCCATTCCTCTCTTTCTTTGTGCCCCTGGGAAAGCTTTATGACGGACTCCTCACTAAACTAACAATCAGCCCGACTTTGCTTGGGAAATGTAAACATAATGTTTCCCATGCAGATAAAGAAATTTACATTGAAATTGAATTGAAAGAGAGATAGAAATAGATACATACAGAGAGAAACAGGTGGCTGACAATTGCCACAAGCACATTGTGTGTACAAATAAATAAACAAACAGTTGTTTTTTCTCCAGAAGGCAGCACATCTGATTTCACCTAGCTCTGCCCTTCTCCCTGATATCACAACAAACTTCATCTCCGTTTACCCACAACTAAGGTCTTGCGTAATTGGTCGGCCACTCGATTAAGTTCTGGGTCAATATGTGTCGAGAGAATATAGATGAAGAGATGCTAGAACGAGAAACGGAACCGGAATGAGGAACTCCACCCTCTCTCTTTGCAAGTTGCGGGCCGAATGTCCCATCCCCTTCCGAAATTTGGAAGATGCTAAAACCTGCTAAATCGGGATTTGTCCCACACATCCTAGTCCTTCCTGACATATTTTACAGTACCAGTTATATTTACGTAAATCTGTCCACTAGAGAGATTACCACAGACCTACCACAGGCTGCCGTTCCAACCTCCAAAAGATAGGGGGCGATGTTCCCTTTCTTGCGACATATCTGAGGCAGAATACACAGAATAATCACTCTCTCACCCTCTCCCTCACACTGCATTTTCTATTTGTGTCAATGTCCTCAAATTGCGGAAATGAATGAGACATACAGTGGGGAGAACAAGTATTTGATACACTGCCGATTTTGCAGGTTTTCCTACTTACAAAGCATGTAGAGGTCTGTAATTTTTTATCATAGGTACACTTCAACTGTGAGAGACGGAATCAAAAATAAAAAAAATCACATTGCATGATTTTTAAGTAATTAATTTGCATTTTATTGCATGGCATGTATGTATCAAATACTTTCATGCAATAAAATGCAAATTAATTAGTTAAAAATCATACAATGTGATCTTCTGTATTTTTGTTTTAGATTCCGTCTCTCACAGTTGAGGTGTACCTATGATAAAATGACAGTCCTCTACATGATTTGTAAGTAGGAAAACCTGCAAAATATGCAGTGTATCAAATAGTTGTTCTCCCCACTGTATAAAATATAATCTTGGCTATGTCCGTTTGTCTGTCCCACTCAGCCATAAACGGAAATTATGTTACATCACTGAGCCTTCTTGACCAATCAAATGACCTCTGATACAAAAACTGTTTAGAAGATAATATTTAGTGTGGCTTAAGGAACATCCTGATTCACATAATCATTACCTCAGAGAGAGAGAGAGAGAGAGAGAGAGATAAAGCCCTTGAATTGAATTGAATTGAGAGAGAGAGAGAGAGAGAGAGAGAGAGAGAGAGAGAGAGGGGGAGAGAGAGAGAGAGAGAGAGAGAGAGAGAGAGAGAGAGGCAAGGGGAGAGAGAGAGTTTTTTATAAATGACATCAACACGCTCATACTTTTACAGATGACCACAACCCACCCACACCATCACAAATGACCTCAACCCACCCACACCATCACAAATTACCTCAACCCACCCACACCATCACAAATTACCTCAACCCACCCACACCATCACAAATTACCTCAACCCACCCACACCATCACAAATTACCTCAACCCACCCACACCAGCACAAATTACCTCAACCCACCCACACTTTCACAAATGACATCAACACACTCATACTTTCACAAATGACCTCAACCCACCCACACCATCACAAATTACCTCAACCCACCCACACCATCACAAATTACCTCAACCCACCCACACCATCACAAATGACCTCAACCCACCCACACCATCACAAATTACTTCAACCCACCCACACTCACAAATTACATCAACACACTCTTATTTTCACAAATGACCTCAACCCACCCACACCATCACAAATGACCTCAACCCACCCACACCATAACAAATTACCTCAACCCACCCACACCATCACAAATTACCTCAACCCACCCACACCAGCACAAATTACCTCAACCCACCCACACTTTCACAAATGACATCAACACACTCATACTTTCACAGATGACCACAACCCACCCACACCATCACAAACTACCTCAACCCACCCACACCATCACAAATTACCTCAACCCACCCACACCGTCACAAATTACCTCAACCCACCAACACCAGCACAAATTACCTCAACCCACCCGCACTTTCACAAATGACATCAACACACTCATACTTTCACAGATGACCACAACCCAACCACACCATCACAAACTACCTCAACCCACCCACACCATCACAAATTACCTCAACCCACCCACACCATCACAAATTACCTCAACCCACCCACACCATCACAAATGACCTCAACCCACCCACACCATCACAAATTACCTCAACCCACCCACACCATCACAAATGACCTCAACCCACCCACACCATCACAAATTACCTCAACCCACCCACACCATCACAAATTACCTCAACCCACCCACACCATCACAAATTACCTCAACCCACCCACACCATCACAAATTACCTCAACCCACCCACACTTTCACAAATGACATCAACACACTCATACTTTCACAGATGACCACAACCCACCCACACCATCACAAATTACCTCAACCCACCCACACCATCACAAATTACCTCAACCCACCCACACCATCACAAATTACCTCAACCCACCCACACCAGCACAAATTACCTCAACCCACCCACACTTTCACAAATGACATCAACACACTCATACTTTCACAGATGACCACAACCCACCCAAACCATCACAAATTACCTCAACCCACCCACACCATCACAAATTACCTCAACACACCCACACTTTCACAAATGACATCAACACACTCATATTTTCACAGATGACCACAACCCACCCACACCATCACAAATTACCTCAACCCACCCACACCATCACAAATTACTTCAACCCACCCACACTTTCACAAATGACATCAACACGCTCTTATTTTCACAGATGACCACAACCCACCCAGACTTTCACAAATTACCTCAACACACTCATTCTCAATTGCAGGTTGACATTTGTTGTTATGAGTCTTGTTCTTAGATAGGCCAGCTGCAAAGACAAACATGTCTATATTAAATTTGAAATAATGAACACAAAAATGTGCTATTTGGTTTTAGTTTAAGTTTAGCATTAGGCATTGGAGTTAGCAGTGTGGTTAAGGTTAGTTTTGAGGTGAGGGTTAGGTTCAAAATTATCAGCAAGATTTGATGACTTTGTGGATTTCCCAGCTAGTGACCTCTCTGCAGAGATGCCTCCAGAACAGGATTCATGACAAAAAAATGCTAACCTGTCACTCAAACATCTACTGTCCTGCCACTCAAACAGCTACTGTCCTGCCACTCAAACATCTACTGTCCTGCCACTCAAACATCTACTGTCCTGCCACTCAAACATCTACTGTCCTGCCACTCAAACATCTACTGTCCTGCCACTCAAACATTTACATTTACATTTACATTTAAGTCATTTAGCAGACGCTCTTATCCAGAGCGACTTACAAATTGGAACATCTGCCACGCAAACATCTACTGTCCTGCCACTCAAACATCTACTGTCCTGTCACTCAAACAACTACTGTCCTGCCACTCAAACAACTACTGTCCTGCCACTCAAACATCTACTGTCCTGCCACGCAAACATCTACTGTCCTGCCACTCAAACATCTACTGTCCTGTCACTCAAACAACTACTGTCCTGCCACTCAAACAACTACTGTCCTGCCTCTCAAACATCTACTGTCCTGCCACTCAAACAACTACTGTCCTGCCTCTCAAACATCTACTGTCCTGCCACTCAAACAACTTCTGTCCTGCCTCTCAAACATCTACTGTCCTGCCACTCAAACAACTACTGTCCTGCCACTCAAACAACTTCTGTCCTGCCACTCAAACAACTACTGTCCTGCCTCTCAAACATCTACTGTCCTGCCACTCAAACAACTACTGTCCTGCCTCTCAAACATCTACTGTCCTGCCTCTCAAACATCTACTGTCCTGCCACTCAAACAACTACTGTCCTGTCACTCAAACAACTACTGTCCTGCCACTCAAACAACTACTGTCCTGCCTCTCAAACATCTACTGTCCTGCCACTCTAACACCTACTGTCCTGCCAGTCAACAACTACTGTCCTACCACTCAAACAACTACTGTCCTGCCTCTCAAACATCTACTGTCCTGCCACTCTAACACCTACTGTCCTGCCAGTCAACAACTACTGTCCTGTCACTCAAACAACTACTGTCCTGCCACTCTAACAACTACTGTCCTGTCACTCAAACAACTACTGTCCTGCCACTCAAACAACTACTGTCCTGCCTCTCAAACATCTACTGTCCTGCCACTCTAACACCTACTGTCCTGCCAGTCAACAACTACTGTCCTGCCACTCAAACATCTACTGTCCTGCCACTCTAACACCTACTGTCCTGCCAGTCAACAACTATTGTCCTGCCACTCAAACAACTACTGTCCTGCCACTCAAACATCTACTGTCCTGCCACTCAAACAACTACTGTCCTGCCACTCAAACATCTACTGTCCTGCCACTCAAACATCTACTGTCCTGCCACTCAAACATCTACTGTCCTGCCACTCAAACATCTACTGTCCTGCCACGCAAACATCTACTGTCCTGCCACTCAAACATCTACTGTCCTGCCACTCAAACAACTACTGTCCTGCCACTCAAACATCTACTGTCCTGCCACTCTAACATCTACTGTCCTGTCACTCAAACAACTACTGTCCTGCCACTCAAACATCTACTGTCCTGCCACTCAAACATCTACTGTCCTGCCACTCAAACATCTACTGTCCTGCCACGCAAACATCTACTGTCCTGCCACTCAAACATCTACTGTCCTGCCACTCAAACATCTACTGTCCTGTCACTCAAACAACTACTGTCCTGCCACTCAAATATCTACTGTCCTGCCACTCAAACATCTACTGTCCTGTCACTCAAACAACTACTGTCCTGCCACTCAAACATCTACTGTCCTGCCACTCAAACAACTACTGTCTTGCCACTCAAACATCTACTGTCCTGCCACTCAAACAACTACTGTCCTGTCACTCAAACAACTACTGTCCTGCCACTCAAACAACTACTGTCCTACCAGTCAACAACTACTGTCCTGACACTCAAACAACTACTGTCCTGCCATTCAAACATCTACTGTCCTGCCACTCTAACATCTACTGTCCTGCCACTCAAACAACTACTGTCCTGCCTCTCAAACATCTACTGTCCTGCCACTCAAACAACTACTGTCCTGCCTCTCAAACATCTACTGTCCTGCCACTCAAACAACTACTGTCCTGCCTCTCAAACATCTACTGTCCTGCCACTCAAACAACTACTGTCCTGCCACTCAAACAACTACTGTCCTGCCTCTCAAACATCTACTGTCCTGCCACTCAAACAACTACTGTCCTGTCACTCAAACAACTACTGTCCTGCCACTCAAGCAACTACTGTCCTGCCTCTCAAACATCTACTGTCCTGCCAGTCAACAACTACTGTCCTGCCACTCAAACAACTACTGTCCTGCCACTCAAACAACTACTGTCCTGCCTCTCAAACATCTACTGTCCTGCCAGTCAACAACTACTGTCCTGCCACTCAAACAACTACTGTCATGGCACTCAAACAACTACTGTCCTGCCACTCAAACATCTACTGTCCTGCCACTCTAACACCTACTGTCCTGCCAGACAACAACTACTGTCCTACCACTCAAACAACTACTGTCCTACCAGTCAACAACTACTGTCCTGCCACTCAAACAACTACTGTCCTGCCACTCAAACAACTACTGTCCTGCCACTCAAACAACTACTGACCTGCCACTCTAACACCTACTGTCCTGACACTCAAACAACTACTGTCCTGCCATTCAAACATCTACTGTCCTGCCACTCAAACATCTACTGTCCTGCCACTCAAACAACTACTGTCCTGCCACTCAAACATCTACTGTCCTGCCACTCAAACAACTACTGTCCTGCCTCTCAAACATCTACTGTCCTGCCACTCAAACAACTACTGTCCTGCCTCTCAAACATCTACTGTCCTGCCACTCAAACAACTACTGTCCTGCCTCTCAAACATCTACTGTCCTGCCACTCAAACAACTACTGTCCTGCCTCTCAAACATCTACTGTCCTGCCACTCAAACAACTACTGTCCTGCCTCTCAAACAACTACTGTCCTGCCTCTCAAACATCTACTGTCCTGCCACTCAAACAACTACTGTCCTGTCACTCAAACAACTACTGTCCTGCCACTCAAGCAACTACTGTCCTGCCTCTCAAACATCTACTGTCCTGCCAGTCAACAACTACTGTCCTGCCACTCAAACAACTACTGTCCTGCCACTCAAACAACTACTGTCCTGCCTCTCAAACATCTACTGTCCTGCCAGTCAACAACTACTGTCCTGCCACTCAAACAACTACTGTCATGGCACTCAAACAACTACTGTCTTGCCACTCAAACATCTACTGTCCTGCCACTCTAACACCTACTGTCCTGCCAGTCAACAACTACTGTCCTACCACTCAAACAACTACTGTCCTACCAGTCAACAACTACTGTCCTGCCACTCAAACAACTACTGTCCTGCCACTCAAACAACTACTGTCCTGCCACTCAAACAACTACTGACCTGCCACTCTAACACCTACTGTCCTGCCACTCAAACAACTACTGTCCTGCCACTCAAACAACTACTGTCCTGCCACTCAAACATCTACTGTCCTGCCACTCAAACAACTACTGTCCTGTCACTCAAACAACTACTGTCCTGCCACGCAAACATCTACTGTCCTGCCACTCAAACATCTACTGTCCTGTCACTCAAACAACTACTGTCCTGCCACTCAAACAACTACTGTCCTGCCTCTCAAACATCTACTGTCCTGCCACTCAAACAACTACTGTCCTGCCTCTCAAACATCTACTGTCCTGCCACTCAAACAACTACTGTCCTGCCTCTCAAACATCTACTGTCCTGCCACTCAAACAACTACTGTCCTGCCACGCAAACATCTACTGTCCTGCCACTCAAACATCTACTGTCCTGTCACTCAAACAACTACTGTCCTGCCACTCAAACAACTACTGTCCTGCCTCTCAAACATCTACTGTCCTGCCACTCAAACAACTACTGTCCTGCCTCTCAAACATCTACTGTCCTGCCACTCAAACAACTTCTGTCCTGCCTCTCAAACATCTACTGTCCTGCCACTCAAACAACTACTGTCCTGCCACTCAAACAACTTCTGTCCTGCCACTCAAACAACTACTGTCCTGCCTCTCAAACATCTACTGTCCTGCCACTCAAACAACTACTGTCCTGCCTCTCAAACATCTACTGTCCTGCCTCTCAAACATCTACTGTCCTGCCACTCAAACAACTACTGTCCTGTCACTCAAACAACTACTGTCCTGCCACTCAAACAACTACTGTCCTGCCTCTCAAACATCTACTGTCCTGCCCTAACACCTACTGTCCTGCCAGTCAACAACTACTGTCCTACCACTCAAACAACTACTGTCCTGCCTCTCAAACATCTACTGTCCTGCCACTCTAACACCTACTGTCCTGCCAGTCAACAACTACTGTCCTGTCACTCAAACAACTACTGTCCTGCCACTCTAACAACTACTGTCCTGTCACTCAAACAACTACTGTCCTGCCACTCAAACAACTACTGTCCTGCCTCTCAAACATCTACTGTCCTGCCACTCTAACACCTACTGTCCTGCCAGTCAACAACTACTGTCCTGCCACTCAAACATCTACTGTCCTGCCACTCTAACACCTACTGTCCTGCCAGTCAACAACTATTGTCCTGCCACTCAAACAACTACTGTCCTGCCACTCAAACATCTACTGTCCTGCCACTCAAACAACTACTGTCCTGCCACTCAAACATCTACTGTCCTGCCACTCAAACATCTACTGTCCTGCCACTCAAACATCTACTGTCCTGCCACTCAAACATCTACTGTCCTGCCACGCAAACATCTACTGTCCTGCCACTCAAACATCTACTGTCCTGCCACTCAAACAACTACTGTCCTGCCACTCAAACATCTACTGTCCTGCCACTCTAACATCTACTGTCCTGTCACTCAAACAACTACTGTCCTGCCACTCAAACATCTACTGTCCTGCCACTCAAACATCTACTGTCCTGCCACTCAAACATCTACTGTCCTGCCACGCAAACATCTACTGTCCTGCCACTCAAACATCTACTGTCCTGCCACTCAAACATCTACTGTCCTGTCACTCAAACAACTACTGTCCTGCCACTCAAATATCTACTGTCCTGCCACTCAAACATCTACTGTCCTGTCACTCAAACAACTACTGTCCTGCCACTCAAACATCTACTGTCCTGCCACTCAAACAACTACTGTCCAGCCACTCAAACATCTACTGTCCTGCCACTCAAACAACTACTGTCCTGTCACTCAAACAACTACTGTCCTGCCACTCAAACAACTACTGTCCTACCAGTCAACAACTACTGTCCTGACACTCAAACAACTACTGTCCTGCCATTCAAACATCTACTGTCCTGCCACTCAAACATCTACTGTCCTGACACTCAAACAACTACTGTCCTGCCACTCAAACAACTACTGTCCTGCCTCTCAAACATCTACTGTCCTGCCACTCAAACAACTACTGTCCTGCCTCTCAAACATCTACTGTCCTGCCACTCAAACAACTACTGTCCTGCCTCTCAAACATCTACTGTCCTGCCACTCAAACAACTACTGTCCTGCCACTCAAACAACTACTGTCCTGCCTCTCAAACATCTACTGTCCTGCCACTCAAACAACTACTGTCCTGTCACTCAAACAACTACTGTCCTGCCACTCAAGCAACTACTGTCCTGCCTCTCAAACATCTACTGTCCTGCCAGTCAACAACTACTGTCCTGCCACTCAAACAACTACTGTCCTGCCACTCAAACAACTACTGTCCTGCCTCTCAAACATCTACTGTCCTGCCAGTCAACAACTACTGTCCTGCCACTCAAACAACTACTGTCATGGCACTCAAACAACTACTGTCTTGCCACTCAAACATCTACTGTCCTGCCACTCTAACACCTACTGTCCTGCCAGTCAACAACTACTGTCCTACCACTCAAACAACTACTGTCCTACCAGTCAACAACTACTGTCCTGCCACTCAAACAACTACTGTCCTGCCACTCAAACAACTACTGTCCTGCCACTCAAACAACTACTGACCTGCCACTCTAACACCTACTGTCCTGCCACTCAAACAACTACTGTCCTGCCACTCAAACAACTACTGTCCTGCCACTCAAACATCTACTGTCCTGCCACTCAAACAACTACTGTCCTGTCACTCAAACAACTACTGTCCTGCCACTCAAACAACTACTGTCCTGTCACTCAAACAACTACTGTCCTGCCACTTAAACACCTACTGTCCTGCCGCTCAAACAACTACTGTCTAGTCACTCACTAGCATGAGCATGCATTGGGTCGAAACGTCACACACCTTGTTCGGTGTCACACACAAATATGCACGTATGCATTCACTCACACGCCAAGCGTCAGCATGAGAGTCTCTGATTTTCATGTCTTCTGTGACGATATGTTGCTGCCTTTGTCTGAACACTGGTTTGCTTTTATTGCCGAGTCATTTGAGTAAAGCAATTGGAACATAATTTACATGGGCTTTATGATCTTTGTTCTATTTTAATGAAGTCCTAACCTTGTCAGGGACAGCCAGACGCAGAGGAAATGAAAAGGAAATTAGGGAAAATGCACTTAGGAATTGTATTTTTTTTTATCCCATATCATAATATTAGCTTGAAAATGTAGACACCAGAACTTACTTTCCAAGGCATAATCTTCCAGCAGCTCCGCTCTCCTTCAGCCACCTCCCCCACTATAATAACCTCATCAGTGGCAGCGTATACCTGCTAAAGAGAAAAGTTGCCTGTCCAACATTCTTAAATGTTTTTCGG
>NC_068438.1:42053032-42130532 GCF_023373465.1 Oncorhynchus keta
CTGTCCTACTTTCTTGCTTCCCTCCTTTTATCCCAACCCCCAAAAAGACAAAACGAGAAGAGAAATCTCTCTCTGCTATTCCTCTCCCTGTATGGAACGAGGGAACGATGGGGGTGCGTGAGAGAAGAGTGTCAGACTAATTGACTCCTGATGTGGCTGCTGATTGCTTTCTCTCCGTAACTTACAAAAATTGGGGTGTAAATTACAAACGCCTGGCGTCCTTCAATCACATCAGCCAATCACATTAGTGCCTGAGCGTTCCGGAAAACTCTCTGTCAGTGACAAAAGATAGACATGCCTTATATGATCTCTCCGTCTCCTACTTTCCATATCTCTCTCTCTCTCTCTCTCTCTCTCTCTCTCTCTCTCTCTCTCTCTCTCTCTCTCTCTCTCTCTCCCCTTGTGTCTCTCTCCCTCTCTCTCGCTTTCTCTCTCTCTCTCCCCTTGTGTCTCTCTCCCTCTCTCTCGCTTTCTCTCTCTCTCTCTTTGTCTCTCTCCCATTGGCTCTCTCCCCTTGTCTCTCTCTCTCTCTCTCTCTCTCTCTCTCTCTCTCTCTCTCTCTCTCTCTCTCTCTCTCTCTCTCTCTCTCTCTCTCTCTCTCTCTCTCTCTCTCTCTCTCTCTCTCTCTCTCTCTCTCTCTCTCTCTCTCCCCTTCTCTCTCCCTCTGTCTCTCTCTCCCCTTCTCTCTCTCTCTCCCCTTCTCTCTCTCTCTCCCCTTGTCGCTCTCTCGCTGACCAGTGATAGCCAGTTGTCACAGAGAGAAGAGGAGGGAAGGGGAGTGAAGAGAGAAGAGAGGAGAAGAGAGTAGAGAAGGGGAGGGGGTAAAAACAGGGGAAAGGAGAGAAGTTGATGGCAGCAGTGATCGTTATATTTAGACATAATTACGGTTCATTGCAATCTATCAGTGCAGTGAGGCCAAGAGGGGAGAGGGATGGTGGAGAGGGGGAAGGGGGCAGAGGGGAAAGGGGGGAGAGAGTCTCTGGCCTTGGGTTTTTCATATTGTCATTGCCTCACCCTCCATCTCCTCTCTAGATTTCCCAATTAGGTGAATGTGATTACACCCATTAGAGTGATTATAACTGTGATTTCAGGAGAAGGGACAGAACAACATTAGTGAAAGGTACTGTTGGTCTTTGTAATTAGTCTCAAGAAAAAGATAACCAAGTTGACATGTTCATATGAATGATACAATAGTAATGTGACTGAAAGAGATAATGTGCTTTCTCCTGTCTGTGTAACACTTAAAGGAAATATTCCATTTCACTGTTAGCTGTCTATGGGGTTGAGATCTGTCAGACAGTCAAACACCAGCGTGGAGAAGTTAGGTGAGATAACAGTAGATTAACACAGTTTTTCTGACATGTGAGCTCGTGCAGGGAGTTAAAGGAAGGGGATTGGCTCAGCAGCTTCCTGGTCTGTGTACTTTCAGGAACGTAAGAGGATACAGTTAGAGGATGTTAGGATGGGAGGAGGAACCTGGATACACACACACACACACACAAACGCACACACACAAACACACACACACACACACACACACACACACACACACACACACACACACACACACACACACACACACACACACACACACACACACACACACACACACACACACACGCACACACACCATGTCTGATAGTGGTGTCCTGGGGTACAGTTGACGATAAGGATGTTGGTTGGCAACAGGTTGTCTCAGATAACCTCTTGTTGCCCCAGCTCCACATGTGGGCCTGCAGTGGACAGGAATAAACCATGATAGGCCTGCTTACAGTAATGAAAGTTCTGCAGGAAATGTAGGTTTCCTAATGGGAAGTTCAGATTCTGTTTCCATGGTCGCTTTAAATAATAATTTATGAATGACATATTTAAATTATGTAGAAATTAATTGTTCATGCCCTTGTCCCTCTATCACCGTAGATATGAGTGAGAAGGATGTGTCATGTCTCCGTTGTCATGGGTGATTCATTACCCGCACTAAATTACCATGGTATCAGTATTGGTGTGATGTCATCATAGTGATGTCATCAGAGCGTGTCAGTGGGTGAAACACATCTAAAAGTGTTTGTTATTAACATTATGAGTGTCCTAGGAAACATGAAGTATTACATCCTCTCCTGCTCGCCATTGGTCTGCTTTATGACTCAACTCTCGCCCAATATCCCTGAGTGCTATCTTAATGTTTGGTATTAATGCACTGTTGAAGCTAGAAACATAAGCATTTCGCCCCACCTGCAATAACATCTACAAAATATGTGTACACGACCAATGCAATTTTTTATTTTATTAGATTAAAGTTTCCTTATAAGACCACTTATATTTATTCATGAATTTCCATTCAGTTATCCAAGGATGTTTGTCTGAGCGTCCTCTGTGAGTGTGTGTCCTTTGTCTGTCCCTCCTCCGACAGCCGGCTCTTCATTAATGAGGCTACGTGCAGGGTGATAACTCACATTAAAGTGTGTTTCTCCTCTAATTAACAAACAGAAATACGCCTTTCTTTATTTTATCCTTTATTTTTATCATTCTGTCATAGTCTGTCGCTCCAGACAGAGAGCAGGGGGGGGGAGAGAGGGAATAAAGAGTTTGACAACCTGACTGCATCTGGTGAGAGAGGAGAGAACGAGAGGGAGATGTTAAAAAGAGGGAGAGAAAAGGCTTGAGCGTAATATTCCGGAGGCGAGAAGCAGGGAGCGTGGTAGAGTAATGGTGTTACCTATCCAGAGATGGAGAGAGAAGCAGGGAGCGTGGTAGAGTAACGGTGTTACCTATCCAGAGATGGAGAGAGAAGTAGGGAGCGTGGTAGAGTAACGGTGTTACCTATCCAGAGATGGAGAGAGAAGCAGGGAGCGTGGTAGAGTAACGGTGTTACCTATCCAGAGATGGAGAGCGAAGCAGGGAGCCTGGTAGAGTGACGGTGTTACCTATCCAGAGATGGAGAGAGAAGTAGGGAGCGTGGTAGAGTAACGGTGTTACCTCACCAGAGATGGAGAGATGGATGGAGGGAGCCTGGTAGAGTAACGGTGTTACCTGTCCGGAGATGGAGAGATGGATGGAGGGAGCCTGGTAGAGTAACGGTGTTACCTGTCCGGAGATGGAGAGCGAAGCAGGGAGCCTGGTAGAGTAACGGTGTTACCTATCCAGAGATGGAGAGATGGAAGCAGGGAGCGTGGTAGAGTAACGGTGTTACCTGTCCGGAGATGGAGAGCGAAGCAGGGAGCCTGGTAGAGTGACGGTGTTACCTGTCCAGAGATGGAGAGAGAAGCAGGGAGCGTGGTAGAGTAACGGTGTTACCTCACCAGAGATGGAGAGAGAAGCAGGGAGCGTGGTAGAGTAACGGTGTTACCTCACCAGAGATGGAGAGAGAAGCAGGGAGCGTGGTAGAGTAACGGTGTTACCTATCCAGAGATGGAGAGAGAAGCAGGGAGCGTGGTAGAGTAACGGTGTTACCTATCCAGAGATGGAGAGAGAAGCAGGGAGCGTGGTAGAGTAACGGTGTTACCTATCCAGAGATGGAGAGAGAAGCAGGGAGCGTGGTAGAGTAACGGTGTTACCTATCCAGAGATGGAGAGAGAAGCAGGGAGCGTGGTAGAGTAACGGTGTTACCTCACCAGAGATGGAGAGAGAAGCAGGGAGCGTGGTAGAGTAACGGTGTTACCTATCCAGAGATGGAGAGAGAAGCAGGGAGCGTGGTAGAGTGACGGTGTTACCTATCCAGAGATGGAGAGAGAAGCAGGGAGCGTGGTAGAGTAACGGTGTTACCTATCCAGAGATGGAGAGAGAAGCAGGGAGCGTGGTAGAGTGACGGTGTTACCTATCCAGAGATGGAGAGAGAAGCAGGGAGCGTGGTAGAGTAACGGTGTTACCTATCCAGAGATGGAGAGAGAAGCAGGGAGCGTGGTAGAGTGACGGTGTTACCTATCCAGAGATGGAGAGAGAAGCAGGGAGCGTGGTAGAGTAACGGTGTTACCTATCCAGAGATGGAGAGAGAAGCAGGGAGCGTGGTAGAGTAACGGTGTTACCTATCCAGAGATGGAGAGATGGATGGAGGGAGTGTGGTAGAGTGACGGTGTTACCTCACCAGAGATGGAGAGATGGATGGAGGGAGCGTGGTAGAGTGACGGTGTTACCTATCCAGAGATGGAGAGAGAAGCAGGGAGCGTAGTAGAGTGACGGTGTTACCTATCCAGAGATGGAGAGAGAAGTAGGGAGCGTGGTAGAGTGACGGTGTTACCTATCCAGAGATGGAGAGATGGATGGAGGGAGCGTGGTAGAGTAACGGTTTTACCTATCCAGAGATGGAGAGAGAAGTAGGGAGCGTGGTAGAGTAACGGTTTTACCTATCCAGAGATGGAGAGAGAAGCAGGGAGCGTGGTAGAGTGACGGTGTTACCTATCCAGAGATGGAGAGAGAAGTAGGGAGCGTGGTAGAGTAACGGTTTTACCTATCCAGAGATGGAGAGATGGATGGAGGGAGCGTGGTAGAGTAACGGTTTTACCTATCCAGAGATGGAGAGAGAAGTAGGGAGCGTGGTAGAGTAACGGTTTTACCTATCCAGAGATGGAGAGATGGATGGAGGGAGCGTGGTAGAGTAACGGTTTTACCTATCCAGAGATGGAGAGAGAAGCAGGGAGCGTGGTAGAGTGACGGTGTTACCTATCCAGAGATTGAGAGAGAAGTAGGGAGCGTAGTAGAGTAACGGTGTTACCTATCCAGAGATGGAGAGAGAAGCAGGGAGCGTGGTAGAGTGACGGTGTTACCTATCCAGAGATGGAGAGATGGATGGAGGGAGCGTAGTAGAGTGACGGTGTTACCTATCCAGAGATGGAGAGAGAAGTAGGGAGCGTGGTAGAGTGAGGGTGTTACCTGTCCGGAGATGGAGAGCGAAGCAGGGAGCCTGGTAGAGTGACGGTGTTACCTATCCAGAGATGGAGAGAGAAGCAGGGAGCGTGGTAGAGTAACGGTGTTACCTCACCAGAGATGGAGAGAGAAGCAGGGAGCGTGGTAGAGTAACGGTGTTACCTCACCAGAGATGGAGAGAGAAGCAGGGAGCGTGGTAGAGTAACGGTGTTACCTCACCAGAGATGGAGAGAGAAGCAGGGAGCGTGGTAGAGTAACGGTGTTACCTCACCAGAGATGGAGAGAGAAGCAGGGAGCGTGGTAGAGTAACGGTGTTACCTCACCAGAGATGGAGAGATGGATGGAGGGAGCGTGGTAGAGTAACGGTGTTACCTATCCAGAGATGGAGAGATGGATGGAGGGAGCGTGGTAGAGTAACGGTGTTACCTATCCAGAGATGGAGAGAGAAGCAGGGAGCGTGGTAGAGTGACGGTGTTACCTATCCAGAGATGGAGAGATGGATGGAGGAGCGTAGTAGAGTGACGGTGTTACCTATCCAGAGATGGAGAGAGAAGTAGGGAGCGTGGTAGAGTGAGGGTGTAACCTATCCAGAGATGGAGAGAGAAGTAGGGAGCGTGGTAGAGTAACGGTGTTACCTCACCAGAGATGGAGAGATGGATGGAGGGAGCCTGGTAGAGTAACGGTGTTACCTCACCAGAGATGGAGAGAGAAGCAGGGAGCGTGGTAGAGTAACGGTGTTACCTCACCAGAGATGGAGAGAGAAGCAGGGAGCGTGGTAGAGTAACGGTGTTACCTCACCAGAGATGGAGAGATGGATGGAGGGAGCGTGGTAGAGTAACGGTGTTACCTCACCAGAGATGGAGAGATGGATGGAGGGAGTGTGGTAGAGTAACGGTGTTACCTATCCAGAGATGGAGAGATGGATGGAGGGAGCGTGGTAGAGTAACGGTGTTACCTATCCAGAGATGGAGAGAGAAGCAGGGAGCGTGGTAGAGTAACGGTGTTACCTATCCAGAGATGGAGAGAGAAGCAGGGAGCGTGGTAGAGTAACGGTGTTACCTATCCAGAGATGGAGAGATGGATGGAGGGAGCGTGGTAGAGTAACGGTGTTACCTGTCCAGAGATGGAGAGCGAAGCAGGGAGCGTGGTAGAGTGACGGTGTTACCTATCCAGAGATGGAGAGAGAAGCAGGGAGCGTGGTAGAGTGACGGTGTTACCTATCCAGAGATGGAGAGAGAAGCAGGGAGCGTGGTAGAGTAACGGTGTTACCTATCCAGAGATGGAGAGAGAAGCAGGGAGCGTGGTAGAGTAACGGTGTTACCTATCCAGAGATGGAGAGAGGAACTAGGGAGCGTGGTAGAGTGACGGTGTTACCTATCCAGAGATGGAGAGAGAAGCAGGGAGCGTGGTAGAGTAACGGTGTTACCTATCCAGAGATGGAGAGATGGATGGAGGGAGCGTGGTAGAGTGACGGTGTTACCTATCCAGAGATGGAGAGAGAAGCAGGGAGCGTGGTAGAGTAACGGTGTTACCTATCCAGAGATGGAGAGAGAAGCAGGGAGCGTGGTAGAGTGACGGTGTTACCTATCCAGAGATGGAGAGAGAAGCAGGGAGCGTGGTAGAGTAACGGTGTTACCTATCCAGAGATGGAGAGATGGATGGAGGGAGCCTGGTAGAGTAACGGTGTTACCTGTCCGGAGATGGAGAGCGAAGCAGGGAGCCTGGTAGAGTGACGGTGTTACCTGTCCAGAGATGGAGAGAGAAGCAGGGAGCATGGTAGAGTAACGGTGTTACCTGTCCGGAGATGGAGAGCGAAGCAGGGAGCGTGATAGAGTGACGGTGTTACCTATCCAGAGATGGAGAGATGGATGGAGGGAGTGTGGTAGAGTAACGGTGTTACCTCACCAGAGATGGAGAGATGGATGGAGGGAGTGTGGTAGAGTAACGGTGTTACCTATCCAGAGATGGAGAGATGGATGGAGGGAGTGTGGTAGAGTAACGGTGTTACCTATCCAGAGATGGAGAGATGGATGGAGGGAGCGTGGTAGAGTAACGGTGTTACCTATCCAGAGATGGAGAGATGGATGGAGGGAGCGTGGTAGAGTGACGGTGTAACCTCACCAGAGATGGAGAGATGGATGGAGGGAGCGTGGTAGAGTAACGGTGTTACCTATCCAGAGATGGAGAGAGAAGCAGAGAGCGTGGTAGAGTAACGGTGTTACCTATCCAGAGATGGAGAGAGAAGCAGGGAGTGTGGTAGAGTGACGGTGTAACCTCACCAGAGATGGAGAGATGGATGGAGGGAGAGAGATGGAGGAATGGAGGGAAGAGGCTGTCTTCCGTTGAAGTATTTTTATTAAATTATAAATACAGGCCCTGTGGGAGAAAGAACAGAGGAGGAAAGGAGGAAATGGGAGAGTGAGAGGAGGCGATAGGTGGGAAATCAGTAAACATAGACAAAAAGAGAGAGACAGGGTTTATAGGTACAGGATAGAGAGAGATGGGCACTGGCAAAGCACACTCCCTCACAGCCCATGAGCTTTGGGGACCACAAACCAAAAAATATCATCAGTGTTATTTATTTTTGGATTGTGGTCCCCCCAGAGGTTGGGGTCCAGAGATAGTATATGAGCACATCATAAGCCATTCATTTATTTTTTGAATTACAGGAAATTAGCTTTAAAACAGCACCATTTCTTTCTCATTTTGTGTAAAATAGTATGACATTAGAGGGGGGGCTGCAGAAATGCGGTACACCAATGGGAATGGGTAGAGAGACAGGTGGGTAGAGAGACAGATGGGTAGAGAGACAGATGGGTAGAGAGACAGGTGGGTAGAGAGAGACAGATGGGTAGAGAGACAGATGGGTAGAGAGAGACAGGTGGGTAGAGAGACAGATGGGTAGAGAGAGACAGATGGGGTAGAGAGACAGATGGGTAGAGAGAGACAGATGGATAGCGAGACAGATGGGTAGAGAGACAGATGGGTAGAGAGGCAGATGGGTAGAGAGAGACAGATGGGTAGAGAGACAGATGGGTAGAGAGACAGGTGGGTAGAGAGACAGATGGGTAGAGAGATAGATGGGTAGAGAGACAGATGGGTAGAGAGAGACAGGTGGGTAGAGAGACAGATGGGTAGAGAGAGACAGGTGGGTAGAGAGACAGATGGGTGGAGAGAGACAGATGGGTGGAGAGAGACAGATGGGGTAGAGAGACAGATGGGTAGAGAGAGACAGATGGGTAGCGAGACAGATGGGTAGAGAGACAGATGGGTAGAGAGGCAGATGGGTAGAGAGAGACAGATGGGTAGAGAGACAGATGGGTAGAGAGAGACAGGTGGGTAGAGAGACAGATGGGTAGCGAGACAGATGGGTAGAGAGGCAGATGGGTAGAGAGAGACAGATGGGTAGAGAGACAGATGGGTAGTGAGAGACAGGTGGGTAGAGAGACAGATGGGTAGAGAGAGACAGGTGGGTAGAGAGAGACAGATGGGTAGCGAGACAGATGGGTAGAGAGACAGATGGGTAGAGAGGCAGATGGGTAGAGAGAGACAGATGGGTAGAGAGACAGATGGGTAGAGAGAGACAGGTGGGTAGAGAGACAGATGGGTAGAGAGAGACAGATGGGGTAGAGAGACAGATGGGTAGAGAGAGACAGATGGGTAGCGAGACAGATGGGTAGAGAGACAGATGGGTAGAGAGACAGATGGGTAGAGAGAGACAGATGGGTAGAGAGACAGATGGGTAGAGAGAGACAGATGGGTAGAGAGAGACAGATGGTTAGAGAGAGACAGATGGGTAGAGAGAGACAGATGGTTAGAGAGAGACAGATGGTTAGAGAGAGACAGATGGGTAGAGAGAGACAGATGGTTAGAGAGAGACAGATGGGTAGAGAGAGACAGATGGGTAGAGAGAGACAGATGGTTAGAGAGAGACAGATGGTTAGAGAGAGACAGATGGGTAGAGAGAGACAGATGGGTAGAGAGAGACAGATGGGTAGAGAGAGACAGATGGGTAGAGAGACAGATGGGTAGAGAGACAGATGGGTAGAGAGAGACAGATGGGTAGAGAGACAGATGGGTAGAGAGACAAATGGGTAGAGAGAGACAGATGGGTAGAGAGACAGATGGGTAGAGAGATAGATGGGTAGAGAGAGACAGATGGGTAGAGAGACAGATGGGTAGAAAGACAGATGGGTAGAGAGAGACAGATGGGTAGAGAGAGACAGATGGGTAGAGAGACAGATGGGTAGAGAGACAGATGGGTAGAGAGACAGATGGGTAGAGAGAGACAGATGGGTAGAGAGACAGATGGGTAGAGAGATAGATGGGTAGAGAGAGACAGATGGGTAGAGAGATAGATGGGTAGAGAGAGACAGATGGGTAGAGAGATAGATGGGTAGAGAGAGACAGATGGGTAGAGAGATAGATGGGTAGAGAGAGACAGATGGGTAGAGAGAGACAGATGGGTAGAGAGACAGATGGGTAGAGAGACAGATGGGTAGAGAGACAGATGGGTAGAGAGACAGATGGGTAGAGAGACAGATGGGTAGAGAGAGAGATAGATGGGTAGAGAGAGACAGATGGGTAGAGAGAGACAGATGGGTTGATAGAGACAGGTGGGTAGAGAGACAGATGGGTAGAGAGACAGATGGGTAGAGAGGCAGATGGGTAGAGAGACAGATGGGTAGAGAGAGACAGATGGGTAGAGAGATAGATGGGTAGAGAGACAGATGGGTAGAGAGAGACAGATGGGTAGAGAGAGACAGATGGGTAGAGAGACAGATGGGTAGAGAGAGACAGATGGGTAGAGAGAGACAGATGGGTAGAGAGGCAGATGGGTAGAGAGACAGATGGGTAGAGAGAGACAGATGGGTAGAGAGGCAGATGGGTAGAGAGACAGATGGGTAGAGAGAGACAGATGGGTAGAGAGACAGATGGGTAGAGAGACAGATGGGTAGAGAGAGACAGATGGGTAGAGAGAGACAGATGGGGTAGAGAGACAGATGGGTAGAGAGAGACAGATGGGTAGCGAGACAGATGGGTAGAGAGACAGATGGGTAGAGAGACAGATTGGTAGAGAGAGACAGATGGGTAGAGAGACAGATGGGTAGAGAGAGACAGATGGGTAGAGAGAGACAGATGGTTAGAGAGAGACAGATGGGTAGAGAGAGACAGATGGTTAGAGAGAGACAGATGGTTAGAGAGAGACAGATGGGTAGAGAGAGACAGATGGGTAGAGAGAGACAGATGGGTAGAGAGACAGATGGGTAGAGAGAGACAGATGGTTCGAGAGAGACAGATGGGTAGAGAGAGACAGATGGGTAGAGAGACAGATGGGTAGAGAGACAGATGGGTAGAGAGAGACAGATGGGTAGAGAGAGACAGATGGGTAGAGAGACAGATGGGTAGAGAGAGACAGATGGGTAGAGAGATAGATGGGTAGAGAGAGACAGATGGGTAGAGAGACAGATGGGTAGAGAGACAGATTGGTAGAGAGAGACAGATGGGGCAGAGAGACAGATGGGTAGAGAGAGACAGATGGCAGAGAGAGACAGATGGTTAGAGAGAGACAGATGGGTAGAGAGAGACAGATGGTTAGAGAGAGACAGATGGGTAGAGAGAGACAGATGGTTAGAGAGAGACAGATGGGTAGAGAGAGACAGATGGGTAGAGAGAGACAGATGGGTAGAGAGAGACAGATGGGTAGAGAGACAGATGGGTAGAGAGAGACAGATGGTTCGAGAGAGACAGATGGGTAGAGAGAGACAGATGGGTAGAGAGACAGATGGGTAGAGAGACAGATGGGTAGAGAGAGACAGATGGGTAGAGAGAGACAGATGGGTAGAGAGACAGATGGGTAGAGAGAGACAGATGGGTAGAGAGATAGATGGGTAGAGAGAGACAGATGGGTAGAGAGATAGATGGGTAGAGAGAGACAGATGGGTAGAGAGAGACAGATGGGTAGAGAGAGACAGATGGGTTGATAGAGACAGGTGGGTAGAGAGACAGATGGGTAGAGAGACAGATGGGTAGAGAGGCAGATGGGTAGAGAGACAGATGGGTAGAGAGAGACAGATGGGTAGAGAGATAGATGGGTAGAGAGACAGATGGGTAGAGAGAGACAGATGGGTAGAGAGAGACAGATGGGTAGAGAGACAGATGGGTAGAGAGAGACAGATGGGTAGAGAGAGACAGATGGGTAGAGAGGCAGATGGGTAGAGAGACAGATGGGTAGAGAGAGACAGATGGGTAGAGAGGCAGATGGGTAGAGAGACAGATGGGTAGAGAGAGACAGATGGGTAGAGAGACAGATGGGTAGAGAGACAGATGGGTAGAGAGAGACAGATGGGTAGAGAGGCAGATGGGTAGAGAGACAGATGGGTAGAGAGAGACAGATGGTTAGAGAGACAGATGGGTAGAGAGACAGATGGGTAGAGAGACAGATGGGTAGAGAGACAGATGGGTAGAGAGAGACAGATGGGTAGAGAGAGACAGATGTGTAGAGAGGCAGATGGGTAGAGAGAGACAGATGGGTAGAGAGAGACAGATGGGTAGAGAGGCAGATGGGTAAGGAGAGACAGATGGGTAGAGAGAGACAGATGGGTAGAGAGACAGATGGGTAGAGAGACAGATGGGTAGAGAGACAGATGGGTAGAGAGAGACAGATTGGTAGAGAGACAGATGGGTAGATAGACAGATGGGTAGAGAGACAGATGGGTAGAGAGAGACAGCTGGGTAGAGAGAGGCAGATGGGTAGAGAGACAGATGGGTAGAGAGAGACAGATGGGTAGAGAGACAGATGGGTAGAGAGAGACAGATGGGTAGAGAGAGACAGATGGGTAGAGAGGCAGATGGGTAGAGAGAGACAGATGGGTAGAGAGAGACAGATGTGTAGAGAGAGACAGATGGGTAGAGAGGCAGATGGGTAAGGAGAGACAGATGGGCAGAGAGAGACAGATGGGTAGAGAGACAGATGGGTAGAGAGACAGATGGGTAGAGAGAGACAGATTGGTAGAGAGACAGATGGGTAGAGAGACAGATGGGTAGAGAGACAGATGGGTAGAGAGAGACAGCTGGGTAGAGAGAGGCAGATGGGTAGAGAGACAGATGGGTAGAGAGAGACAGATGGGTAGAGAGACAGATGGGTAGAGAGACAGATGGGTAGAGAGAGACAGATGGGTAGAGAGGCAGATGGGTAGAGAGAGACAGATGGGTAGAGAGAGACAGATGGGTAGAGAGAAAGATGGGTAGAGAGACAGATGGGTAGAGAGAGACAGATGGGTAGAGAGAGACAGATGGTTAGAGAGAGACAGATGGTTAGAGAGACAGATGGGTAGAGAGACAGATGGGTAGAGAGACAGATGGGTAGAGAGAGACAGATGGGTAGAGAGACAGATGGGTAGAGAGACACATTGGTAGAGAGAGACAGATGGGTAGAGAGAGACAGATGGGTAGAGAGACAGATGGTTAGAGAGAGACAGATGGGTAGAGAGAGACAGATGGGTAGAGAGACAGATGGGTAGAGAGAGACAGATGGTTAGAGAGAGACAGATGGTTAGAGAGACAGATGGGTAGAGAGACAGATGGGTAGAGAGAGACAGATGGGTAGAGAGAGACAGATGTAGAGAGAGACAGATGGTTAGAGAGAGACAGATGGTTAGAGAGACAGATGGGTAGAGAGACAGATGGGTAGAGAGACAGATGGGTAGAGAGAGACAGATGGGTAGAGAGACAGATGGGTAGAGAGACACATTGGTAGAGAGAGACAGATGGGTAGAGAGAGACAGATGGGTAGAGAGACAGATGGGTAGAGAGAGACAGATGGGTAGAGAGACACATGGGTAGAGAGAGACAGATGGGTAGAGAGACAGATGGGTAGAGAGAGACAGATGGGTAGAGAGACAGATGGGTAGAGAGAGACAGATGGGTAGAGAGAGGCAGATGGGTAGAGAGAGACAGATGGGTAGAGAGACAGATGGGTAGAGAGACAGGTGTGTAGAGAGGCAGATGGGTAGAGAGAGACAGATGGGTAGAGAGACAGATGGGTAGAGAGAGACAGATGGGTAGAGAGAGACAGATGGTTAGAGAGAGACAGATGGGTAGAGAGAGACAGATGGTTAGAGAGAGACAGATGGTTAGAGAGAGACAGATGGGTAGAGAGAGACAGATGGTTAGAGAGAGACAGATGGGTAGAGAGAGACAGATGGGTAGAGAGAGACAGATGGTTAGAGAGAGACAGATGGTTAGAGAGAGACAGATGGGTAGAGAGAGACAGATGGGTAGAGAGAGACAGATGGGTAGAGAGAGACAGATGGGTAGAGAGACAGATGGGTAGAGAGACAGATGGGTAGAGAGAGACAGATGGGTAGAGAGACAGATGGGTAGAGAGACAGATGGGTAGAGAGAGACAGATGGGTAGAGAGACAGATGGGTAGAGAGATAGATGGGTAGAGAGAGACAGATGGGTAGAGAGACAGATGGGTAGAAAGACAGATGGGTAGAGAGAGACAGATGGGTAGAGAGAGACAGATGGGTAGAGAGACAGATGGGTAGAGAGACAGATGGGTAGAGAGACAGATGGGTAGAGAGAGACAGATGGGTAGAGAGACAGATGGGTAGAGAGATAGATGGGTAGAGAGAGACAGATGGGTAGAGAGATAGATGGGTAGAGAGAGACAGATGGGTAGAGAGAGACAGATGGGTAGAGAGATAGATGGGTAGAGAGAGACAGATGGGTAGAGAGATAGATGGGTAGAGAGAGACAGATGGGTAGAGAGAGACAGATGGGTTGATAGAGACAGGTGGGTAGAGAGACAGATGGGTAGAGAGACAGATGGGTAGAGAGACAGATGGGTAGAGAGACAGATGGGTAGAGAGATAGATGGGTAGAGAGACAGATGGGTAGAGAGAGACAGATGGGTAGAGAGAGACAGATGGGTAGAGAGACAGATGGGTAGAGAGAGACAGATGGGTAGAGAGAGACAGATGGGGAGAGAGACAGATGGGTAGAGAGACAGATGGGTAGAGAGAGACAGATGGGTAGAGAGACAGATGGGTAGAGAGACAGATGGGTAGAGAGAGACAGATGGGTAGAGAGACAGATGGGTAGAGAGAGACAGATGGGTAGAGAGAGACAGATGGGTAGAGAGAGACAGATGGGTTGATAGAGACAGGTGGGTAGAGAGACAGATGGGTAGAGAGACAGATGGGTAGAGAGGCAGATGGGTAGAGAGACAGATGGGTAGAGACAGGTGTGTAGAGAGGCAGATGGGTAGAGAGAGACAGATGGGTAGAGACAGATGGGTAGAGAGAGACAGATGGGTAGAGAGAGACAGATGGTTAGAGAGAGACAGATGGGTAGAGAGAGACAGATGGTTAGAGAGAGACAGATGGTTAGAGAGAGACAGATGGGTAGAGAGAGACAGATGGTTAGAGAGAGACAGATGGGTAGAGAGAGACAGATGGGTAGAGAGAGACAGATGGTTAGAGAGAGACAGATGGGTAGAGAGAGACAGATGGGTAGAGAGAGACAGATGGGTAGAGAGACAGATGGGTAGAGAGAGACAGATGGGTAGAGAGACAGATGGGTAGAGAGACAGATGGGTAGAGAGAGACAGATGGGTAGAGAGACAGATGGGTAGAGAGACAGATGGGTAGAGAGAGACAGATGGGTAGAGAGACAGATGGGTAGAGAGATAGATGGGTAGAGAGAGACAGATGGGTAGAGAGACAGATGGGTAGAAAGACAGATGGGTAGAGAGAGACAGATGGGTAGAGAGAGACAGATGGGTAGAGAGACAGATGGGTAGAGAGACAGATGGGTAGAGAGAGACAGATGGGAAGAGAGACAGATGGGTAGAGAGATAGATGGTAGAGAGAGACAGATGGGCAGAGAGAGATAGATGGGCAGAGAGACAGATGGGTAGAGAGAGACAGATGGGCAGAGAGATAGATGGGTAGAGACAGACAGATGGGTAGAGAGATAGATGGGTAGAGAGAGACAGATGGGTAGAGAGAGACAGATGGGTTGATAGAGACAGGTGGGTAGAGAGACAGATGGGTAGAGAGGCAGATGGGTAGAGAGACAGATGGGTAGAGAGACAGATGGGTAGAGAGATAGATGGGTAGAGAGACAGATGGGTAGAGAGAGACAGATGGGTAGAGAGAGACAGATGGGTAGAGAGACAGATGGGTAGAGAGAGACAGATGGGTAGAGAGAGACAGATGGGTAGAGAGGCAGATGGGTAGAGAGACAGATGGGTAGAGAGAGACAGATGGGTAGAGAGGCAGATGGGTAGAGAGACAGATGGGTAGAGAGACAGATGGGTAGAGAGACAGATGGGTAGAGAGAGACAGATGGGTAGAGAGAGACAGATGGGGTAGAGAGACAGATGGGTAGAGAGAGACAGATGGGTAGCGAGACAGATGGGTAGAGAGACAGATGGGTAGAGAGACAGATTGGTAGAGAGAGACAGATGGGTAGAGAGACAGATGGGTAGAGAGAGACAGATGGGTAGAGAGAGACAGATGGTTAGAGAGAGACAGATGGGTAGAGAGAGACAGATGGTTAGAGAGAGACAGATGGTTAGAGAGAGACAGATGGGTAGAGAGAGACAGATGGTTAGAGAGAGACAGATGGGTAGAGAGAGACAGATGGGTAGAGAGAGACAGATGGTTAGAGAGAGACAGATGGGTAGAGAGAGACAGATGGGTAGAGAGAGACAGATGGGTAGAGAGACAGATGGGTAGAGAGAGACAGATGGTTCGAGAGAGACAGATGGGTAGAGAGAGACAGATGGGTAGAGAGAGACAGATGGTTAGAGAGAGACAGATGGGTAGAGAGAGACAGATGGTTAGAGAGAGACAGATGGTTAGAGAGAGACAGATGGGTAGAGAGAGACAGATGGTTAGAGAGAGACAGATGGGTAGAGAGAGACAGATGGGTAGAGAGAGACAGATGGTTAGAGAGAGACAGATGGGTAGAGAGAGACAGATGGGTTGATAGAGACAGGTGGGTAGAGAGACAGATGGGTAGAGAGACAGATGGGTAGAGAGGCAGATGGGTAGAGAGACAGATGGGTAGAGAGAGACAGATGGGTAGAGTGATAGATGGGTAGAGAGACAGATGGGTAGAGAGAGACAGATGGGTAGAGAGAGACAGATGGGTAGAGAGACAGATGGGTAGAGAGAGACAGATGGGTAGAGAGAGACAGATGGGTAGAGAGGCAGATGGGTAGAGAGACAGATGGGTAGAGAGAGACAGATGGGTAGAGGCAGATGGGCAGAGAGACAGATGGGTAGAGAGAGACAGATGGGTAGAGAGACAGATGGGTAGAGAGACAGATGGGTAGAGAGAGACAGATGGGTAGAGAGGCAGATGGGTAGAGAGAGACAGATGGGTAGAGAGAGACAGATGGTTAGAGAGACAGATGGGTAGAGAGACAGATGGGTAGAGAGACAGATGGGTAGAGAGACAGATGGGTAGAGAGAGACAGATGGGTAGAGAGAGACAGATGTGTAGAGAGGCAGATGGGTAGAGAGAGACAGATGGGTAGAGAGAGACAGATGGGTAGAGAGGCAGATGGGTAAGGAGAGACAGATGGGTAGAGAGAGACAGATGGGTAGAGAGACAGAGTGGGTAGAGAGAGACAGATTGGTAGAGAGACAGATAGGTAGAGAGACAGATGGGTAGAGAGACAGATGGGTAGAGAGAGACAGCTGGGTAGAGAGGCAGATGGGTAGAGAGACAGATGGGTAGAGAGAGACAGATGGGTAGAGAGACAGATGGGTAGAGAGACAGATGGGTAGAGAGAGACAGATGGGTAGAGAGGCAGATGGGTAGAGAGGCAGATGGGTAGAGAGAGACAGATGGGTAGAGAGAGACAGATGGGTAGAGAGAAAGATGGGTAGAGAGACAGATGGGTAGAGAGAGACAGATGGGTAGAGAGAGACAGATGGTTAGAGAGAGACAGATGGTTAGAGAGACAGATGGGTAGAGAGACAGATGGGTAGAGAGACAGATGGGTAGAGAGAGACAGATGGGTAGAGAGACAGATGGGTAGAGAGACACATTGGTAGAGAGAGACAGATGGGTAGAGAGAGACAGATGGGTAGAGAGACAGATGGGTAGAGAGAGACAGATGGGTAGAGAGAGACAGATGGGTAGAGAGACAGATGGTTAGAGAGAGACAGATGGTTAGAGAGACAGATGGGTAGAGAGACAGATGGGTAGAGAGACAGATGGGTAGAGAGAGACAGATGGGTAGAGAGAGACAGATGTAGAGAGAGACAGATGGTTAGAGAGAGACAGATGGTTAGAGAGACAGATGGGTAGAGAGACAGATGGGTAGAGAGACAGATGGGTAGAGAGAGACAGATGGGTAGAGAGACAGATGGGTAGAGAGACACATTGGTAGAGAGAGACAGATGGGTAGAGAGAGACAGATGGGTAGAGAGACAGATGGGTAGAGAGAGACAGATGGGTAGAGAGACACATGGGTAGAGAGAGACAGATGGGTAGAGAGACAGATGGGTAGAGAGAGACAGATGGGTAGAGAGACAGATGGGTAGAGAGAGACAGATGGGTAGAGAGGCAGATGGGTAGAGAGAGACAGATGGGTAGAGAGACAGATGGGTAGAGAGACAGGTGTGTAGAGAGGCAGATGGGTAGAGAGAGACAGATGGGTAGAGAGAGACAGATGGGTAGAGAGAGACTGATGGGTAGAGAGACAGATGGGTAGAGAGACAGATGGGTAGAGAGACAGGTGTGTAGAGAGGCAGATGGGTAGAGAGAGACAGATGGGTAGAGAGAGACAGATGGTTAGAGAGAGACAGATGGGTAGAGAGACAGATGAGTAGAGAGAGACAGATGGGTAGAGAGAGACTGATGGGTAGAGAGACAGATGGGTAGAGAGACAGATGGGTAGAGAGAGACAGATGGGTAAAGAGAGACAGATGGTTAGAGAGAGACAGATGGGTAGAGAGACAGATGGGTAGAGAGACAGATGGGTAGAGAGAGACAGATGGTTAGAGAGAGGCAGATGGGTAGAGAGAGACAGATGGGTAGAGAGACAGATGGGTAGAGAGACAGGTGTGTAGAGAGGCAGATGGGTAGAGAGAGACAGATGGGTAGAGAGAGACAGATGGTTAGAGAGAGACAGATGGGTAGAGAGACAGATGGGTAGAGAGACAGATGGGTAGAGAGAGACAGATGGGTAGAGAGAGACAGATGGTTAGAGAGAGACAGATGGGTAGAGAGACAGATGGGTAGAGAGACAGATGGGTAGAGAGAGACAGATGGGTAGAGAGAGACAGATGGTTAGAGAGACAGATGGGTAAAGAGACATATGGGTAGAGAGACAGATGGGTAGAGAGAGAGGTGTGTAGAGAGGCAGATGGGTAGAGAGAGACAGATGGGCAGAGAGAGACAGATGGGTAGAGAGAGACTGATGGGTAGAGAGACAGATGGGTAGAGAGACAGATGGGTAGAGAGACAGGTGTGTAGAGAGGCAGATGGGTAGAGAGAGACAGATGGGTAGAGAGAGACAGATGGTTAGAGAGAGACAGATGGGTAGAGAGACAGATGGGTAGAGAGAGACAGATGGGTAGAGAGAGACTGATGGGTAGAGAGACAGATGGGTAGAGAGACATATGGGTAGAGAGACAGGTGTGTAGAGAGGCAGATGGGTAGAGAGAGACAGATGGGTAAAGAGAGACAGATGGTTAGAGAGAGACAGATGGGTAGAGAGACAGATGGGTAGAGAGACAGATGGGTAGAGAGAGACAGATGGTTAGAGAGAGGCAGATGGGTAGAGAGAGACAGATGGGTAGAGAGACAGATGGGTAGAGAGACAGGTGTGTAGAGAGGCAGATGGGTAGAGAGAGACAGATGGGTAGAGAGACAGATGGGTAGAGAGACAGATGGGTAGAGAGAGACAGATGGTTAGAGAGAGGCAGATGGGTAGAGAGAGACAGATGGGTAGAGAGACAGATGGGTAGAGAGACAGGTGTGTAGAGAGGCAGATGGGTAGAGAGAGACAGATGGGTAGAGAGAGACAGATGGTTAGAGAGACAGATGGGTAGAGAGACAGATGGGTAGAGAGACAGATGGGTAGAGAGAGACAGATGGGTAGAGAGAGACAGATGGTTAGAGAGAGACAGATGGGTAGAGAGACAGATGGGTAGAGAGACAGATGGGTAGAGAGAGACAGATGGGTAGAGAGAGACAGATGGGTAAAGAGACATATGGGTAGAGAGACAGATGGGTAGAGAGAGACAGATGGGTAGAGAGACAGATGGGTAGAGAGAGACAGATGGTTAGAGAGACAGATGGGTAAAGAGACAGATGGGTAGAGAGACAGGCAGAGAGAGATACAGAGACTGGGTGTGTCAGAGAAAGAGAGATATGGGGAGAGAGAGAAAGACAGAGATGTGTGAGAGAGAGAGAGAGAGAGAGAGAGAGAGAGAGAGAGAGAGAGAGAGAGAGAGAGAGAGAGAGAGAGAGAGAGAGAGAGAGGGAGAGAGAGGGGGGATGGGGACAAAGAGAGAGAGTTGGGGAGAGAGAGAAATGCCACCGAAGGCAGACCTGGCTCTCAAGAGGCTATGTGCACACTACCCACAAAATGAGGTAGAAACTGAGCTGCACTTCCTAACCTCCTGCCAAATGTATGACCATATTAGAGACACATACTTCCCTCAGGTTACATAGACCCACAAATAATTCAAAAACAAATCCAATTTTGATAAACTCCCATATCTATTGGTTGAAATACCACAGTTTTCCACAGCAGCAAGATTTGTGACCTGTTGCCAAAAGAAAAGGTCAACCAGTGAAGAACAAAAAACATTGTAAATAAAACCTATGTTTCTGTTTATTTATTTTACCTTTTGTACCTTAATTATTTGCAATAATGTGACAATTGAAATGTCTTTATTCTTTATTTCACTTGCTTTGACAATGTTACCATATGTTTCCCAGGCCAAAGTCCCTTAAATTGAGAGAGATTTCAGAGAGAGGGCGAGACTGAAGGAGAGAGAGGACGAGAGAGAGAGAGAGAGAGAGGGCGAGACAGAAGGAGAGAGGACGAGAGAGAGAGAGAGAGGGCGAGACAGAAGAAGAGAGAGGACGAGAGAGAGAGAGAGAGGGCGAGACAGAAGGAGAGAGAGGACGAGAGAGAGAGAGAGAGAGGGCGAGACAGAATGAGAGAGAGGACGAGAGAGAGAGAGAGAGGGCGAGACAGAAGGAGAGAGAGGACGAGAGAGAGAGAGAGAGGGCGAGACAGAAGGAGATAGAGGACGAGAGAGAGAGAGAGACGAGATAAAGAAAGAGAGAGAAAGAGAGGACTAGAGAGAGAGAGAGAGAGAGAGAGGGCGAGATAAAGAAAGAGAGAGAAATAGAGGACTAGAGAGAGAGAGAGAGAGAGAGGGCGAGACAGAAGGAGATAGAGGACGAGAGAGAGATAGAAGAAAGAGAGAGAAAGAGAGGACTAGAGAGAGAGAGAGAGAGAGAGGACGAGATAAAGAAAGAGAGAGAGAGGACAAGAGAGAGAGAGAGAGAGAGAGAGAGAGAGAGAGAGAGAGAGAGAGAGAGAGAGAGAGAGAGAGAGAGAGAGAGAGAGAGAGATGAACCAGATGGACAGTGTCATGGTTCTTTCTGCTCTAAATTATGAAACATCCTTCACCCCATCATACAGCCTGCTGGACTGAAACGTCCTTCACCCCATCATAAAGCCTGCTGGACTGAAACGTCCTTCACCCCATCATAAAGCCTGCTGGACTGAAACGTCCTTCACCCCATCATAAAGCCTGCTGGACTGAAACGTCCTTCACCCCATCATAAAGCCTGCTGGACTGCAACGTCCTTCACCCCATCATAAAGCCTGCTGGACTGCAACGTCCTTCACCCCATCATAAAACCTGCTGGACTGAAACGTCCTTCACCCCATCATAAAGCCTGCTGGACTGAAACGTCCTTCACCCCATCATAAAACCTGCTGGACTGAAACGTCCTTCACCCCATCATAAAGCCTGCTGGACTGAAACGTCCTTCACCCCATCATAAAGCCTGCTGGACTGAAACGTCCTTCACCCCATCATAAAGCCTGCTGGACTGAAACGTCCTTCACCCCATCATAAAGCCTGCTGGACTGAAACGTCCTTCACCCCATCATAAAGCCTGCTGGACTGAAACGTCCTTCACCCCATCATACAGCCTGCACTGAAACGCCCTTCACCCCATCATAAAGCCTTCTGGACTGAAACGTCCTTCACCCCATCATAAAGCCTGCTGGACTGAAACGTCCTTCACCCCATCATAAAGCCTGCTGGACTGAAACGTCCTTCACCCCATCATAAAGCCTGCTGGACTGCAACGTCCTTCACCCCATCATAAAACCTGCTGGACTGCAACGTCCTTCACCCCATCATAAAGCCTGCTGGACTGCAACGTCCTTCACCCCATCATAAAACCTGCTGGACTGAAACGTCCTTCACCCCATCATAGAGCCTGCTGGACTGAAACGTCCTTCACCCCATCATAAAGCCTGCTGGACTGAAACGTCCTTCACCCCATCATAAAGCCTGCTGGACTGAAACGTCCTTCACCCCATCATAAAGCCTGCTGGACTGAAACGTCCTTCACCCCATCATAAAGCCTGCTGGACTGAAATGTCCTTCACCCCATCATAAAGCCTTCTGGACTGAAATGTCCTTCAAACCACCATAGAGCCTTCTAGATTGGAACTATTCAAAGACCAAATATAAACATTTGAGATCTAACTCCTTAGCTTTCACCTGGAAACTAGTCTGATTTAAATCACTCACACATCAGATGACATTTCCCCTCTCCCTCCCCTCTCCATTCCCTCTACCCTGGCTCTACCTCTACCCGCTCCATCCCTCTCTCCCTGACAGATAGCTCTGACCTTCTTCCTCCCCTCCTCTCTTCTCTCTCCCCCTCTACCTTTTCTCTCTTCTCTCGCTTCAATGGGTTTGGATAAATACTGATTGATGAAGTGAGGCTGAATTGTGTGTACAGCAGTGCTTTATGTGTAAATCAGGAGGTCCCGGAACACATAATGAGCGTGAGGGGGAGGTTATCCGTGGGGCTCTGAGATAACGGAACACATAGTGAGCGTGAGGGGGAGGTTATCCTGGGGGCTCTGAGATACCGGAACACATAATGAGCGTGAGGGGGAGGTTATCCTGGGGGCTCTGAGATACCGGAACACATAATGAGCGTGAGGGGGAGGTTATCCGGGGGGCTCTGAGATACCGGAACACATAGTGAGCGTGAGGGGGAGGTTATCCGGGGGGCTCTGAGATACCGGAACACATAATGAGCGTGAGGGGGAGGTTATCCGGGGGGCTCTGAGATACCGGAACACATAGTGAGCGTGAGGGGAGGTTATCCGGGGGCTCTGAGATACCGGAACACATAATGAGCGTGAGGGGGAGGTTATCCGGGGGCTCTGAGATACCGGAACACATAATGAGCGTGAGGGGAGGTTATCCGGGGGCTCTGAGATACCGGAACACATAATGAGCGTGAGGGGAGGTTATCCGGGGGCTCTGAGATACCGGAACACATAGTGAGCGTGAGGGGAGGTTATCCGGGGGCTCTGAGATACCGGAACACATAGTGAGCGTGAGGGGAGGTTATCCGGGGGCTCTGAGATACCGGAACACATAGTGAGCGTGAGGGGAGGTTATCCGGGGGCTCTGAGATACCGGAACACATAGTGAGCGTGAGGGGGAGGTTATCCGGGGGGCTCTGAGATACCGGAACACATAGTGAGCGTGAGGGGGAGGTTATCCGGGGGGCTCTGAGATACCGGAACACATAGTGAGCGTGAGGGGGAGGTTATCCGGGGGGCTCTGAGATACCGGAACACATAGTGAGCGTGAGGGGAGGTTATCCGTGGGGCTCTGAGATACCGGAACACATAGTGAGCGTGAGGGGAGGTTATCCGGGGGCTCTGAGATACCGGAACACATAGTGAGCGTGAGGGGAGGTTATCCGGGGGCTCTGAGATACCGGAACACATAGTGAGCGTGAGGGGGAGGTTATCCGTGGGGCTCTGAGATACCGGAACACATAGTGAGCGTGAGGGGAGGTTATCCGGGGGCTCTGAGATACCGGAACACATAGTGAGCGTGAGGGGAGGTTATCCGGGGGCTCTGAGATACCGGAACACATAGTGAGCGTGAGGGGAGGTTATCCGGGGGCTCTGAGATACCGGAACACATAGTGAGCGTGAGGGGGAGGTTATCCGGGGGCTCTGAGATACCGGAACACATAGTGAGCGTGAGGGGAGGTTATCCGGGGGCTCTGAGATACCGGAACACATAGTGAGCGTGAGGGGGAGGTTATCCGGGGGCTCTGAGATACCGGAACACATAGTGAGCGTGAGGGGGGGAGGTTATCCGGGGGCTCTGAGATACCGGAACACATAGTGAGCGTGAGGGGAGGTTATCCGGGGGCTCTGAGATACCGGAACACATAGTGAGCGTGAGGGGAGGTTATCCGGGGGCTCTGAGATACCGGAACACATAGTGAGCGTGAGGGGAGGTTATCCGGGGGCTCTGAGATACCGGAACACATAGTGAGCGTGAGGGGAGGTTATCCGGGGGCTCTGAGATACCGGAACACATAGTGAGCGTGAGGGGGAGGTTATCCGGGGGCTCTGAGATACCGGAACACATAGTGAGCGTGAGGGGAGGTTATCCGGGGGCTCTGAGATACCGGAACACATAGTGAGCGTGAGGGGAGGTTATCCGGGGGCTCTGAGATACCGGAACACATAGTGAGCGTGAGGGGAGGTTATCCGTGGGGCTCTGAGATACCGGAACACATAGTGAGCGTGAGGGGGAGGTTATCCGTGGGGCTCTGAGATACCGGAACACATAGTGAGCGTGAGGGGAGGTTATCCGGGGGCTCTGAGATACCGGAACACATAGTGAGCGTGAGGGGAGGTTATCCGGGGGCTCTGAGATACCGGAACACATAGTGAGCGTGAGGGGAGGTTATCCGGGGGCTCTGAGATACCGGAACACATAATGAGCGTGAGGGGAGGTTATCCGGGGGCTCTGAGATACCGGAACACATAATGAGCGTGAGGGGGGAGGTTATCCGGGGGCTCTGAGATACCGGAACACATAGTGAGCGTGAGGGGAGGTTATCCGTGGGGCTCTGAGATACCGGAACACATAGTGAGCGTGAGGGGAGGTTATCCGTGGGGCTCTGAGATACCGGAACACATAGTGAGCGTGAGGGGAGGTTATCCGTGGGGCTCTGAGATACCGGAACACATAATGAGCGTGAGGGGAGGTTATCCGGGGGCTCTGAGATACCGGAACACATAATGAGCGTGAGGGGGAGGTTATCCGTGGGGCTCTGAGATACCGGAACACATAGTGAGCGTGAGGGGGAGGTTATCCGTGGGGCTCTGAGATACCGGAACACATAGTGAGCGTGAGGGGGAGGTTATCCGTGGGGCTCTGAGATACCAGAACACATAATGAGCGTGAGGGGGAGGTTATCCGGGGGGCTCTGAGATACCGGAACACATAATGAGCGTGAGGGGAGGTTATCCGGGGGGCTCTGAGATACCGGAACACATAATGAGCGTGAGGGGAGGTTATCCGGGGGGCTCTGAGATACCGGAACACATAGTGAGCGTGAGGGGGAGGTTATCCGGGGGGCTCTGAGATACCGGAACACATAGTGAGCGTGAGGGGGAGGTTATCCGGGGGGCTCTGAGATACCGGAACACATAATGAGCGTGAGGGGGAGGTTATCCGGGGGCTCTGAGATACCGGAACACATAGTGAGCGTGAGGGGGAGGTTATCCGGGGGGCTCTGAGATACCGGAACACATAGTGAGCGTGAGGGGGAGGTTATCCGGGGGGCTCTGAGATACCGGAACACATAATGAGCGTGAGGGGGAGGTTATCCGGGGGCTCTGAGATACCGGAACACATAGTGAGCGTGAGGGGGAGGTTATCCGGGGGGCTCTGAGATACCGGAACACATAGTGAGCGTGAGGGGGAGGTTATCCGGGGGCTCTGAGATACCGGAACACATAGTGAGCGTGAGGGGGAGGTTATCCGTGGGGCTCTGAGATACCGGAACACATAGTGAGCGTGAGGGGGAGGTTATCCGGGGGGCTCTGAGATACCGGAACACATAGTGAGCGTGAGGGGAGGGGGAGGGTAGCCGGGGGGCTCTGAGATACCGGAACACATAGTGAGCGTGAGGGGGAGGTTATCCGGGGGCTCTGAGATACCGGAACACATAGTGAGCGTGAGGGGAGGTTATCCGGGGGCTCTGAGATACCGGAACACATAGTGAGCGTGAGGGGAGGTTATCCGGGGGCTCTGAGATACCGGAACACATAGTGAGCGTGAGGGGAGGTTATCCGGGGGCTCTGAGATACCGGAACACATAGTGAGCGTGAGGGGAGGTTATCCGGGGGCTCTGAGATACCGGAACACATAGTGAGCGTGAGGGGAGGTTATCCGGGGGCTCTGAGATACCGGAACACATAGTGAGCGTGAGGGGAGGTTATCCGGGGGCTCTGAGATACCGGAACACATAATGAGCGTGAGGGGAGGTTATCCGGGGGCTCTGAGATACCGGAACACATAGTGAGCGTGAGGGGGAGGTTATCCGGGGGCTCTGAGATACCGGAACACATAGTGAGCGTGAGGGGAGGTTATCCGGGGGCTCTGAGATACCGGAACACATAGTGAGCGTGAGGGGGAGGTTATCCGGGGGCTCTGAGATACCGGAACACATAGTGAGCGTGAGGGGGAGGTTATCCGGGGGCTCTGAGATACCGGAACACATAGTGAGCGTGAGGGGGAGGTTATCCGGGGGCTCTGAGATACCGGAACACATAATGAGCGTGAGGGGGAGGTTATCCGTGGGGCTCTGAGATACCGGAACACATAATGAGCGTGAGGGGAGGTTATCCGTGGGGCTCTGAGATACCGGAACACATAGTGAGCGTGAGGGGGAGGTTATCCGTGGGGCTCTGAGATACCGGAACACATAGTGAGCGTGAGGGGAGGTTATCCGTGGGGCTCTGAGATACCGGAACACATAGTGAGCGTGAGGGGGAGGTTATCCGTGGGGCTCTGAGATACCGGAACACATAATGAGCGTGAGGGGAGGTTATCCGGGGGCTCTGAGATACCGGAACACATAGTGAGCGTGAGGGGAGGTTATCCGGGGGCTCTGAGATACCGGAACACATAGTGAGCGTGAGGGGGAGGTTATCCTGGGGGCTCTGAGATACCGGAACACATAATGAGCGTGAGGGGGAGGTTATCCGGGGGGCTCTGAGATACCGGAACACATAATGAGCGTGAGGGGGAGGTTATCCGGGGGGCTCTGAGATACCGGAACACATAATGAGCGTGAGGGGGAGGTTATCCGTGGGGCTCTGAGATACCGGAACACATAGTGAGCGTGAGGGGGAGGTTATCCGTGGGGCTCTGAGATACCGGAACACATAGTGAGCGTGAGGGGGAGGTTATCCGTGGGGCTCTGAGATACCAGAACACATAATGAGCATGAGGGGAGGTTATCCGGGGGCTCTGAGATACCGGAACACATTATGAGCGTGAGGGGAGGTTATCCGGGGGCTCTGAGATACCGGAACACATAGTGAGCGTGAGGGGGAGGTTATCCGGGGGGCTCTGAGATACCGGAACACATAATGAGCGTGAGGGGGAGGTTATCCGGGAGGCTCTGAGATACCGGGATAAAAAAAGTGTCAAATACAACATAGCAACCAATTAGCCTACTATCTATGGTGGGGAAATGGACAGCACTCTACAAGGTGCAAATGAATTGAAAGCATTTTAGACGTCACTGCAGTATGCCCACATACTTGAGTATAGCTGAGGGGCTTTACACAAGTCAGAATTTCTTATAGACTCATTTTCTAGACATCAAATGTAGAGAAACATGTATATACAACACTGCAGAACACCTACCATACACACACATACACTGCTGTTGAGGCTTACAAGACCTGAATTTTATACAATGTTCAAGACAATGTAGCAATAGAACAAATATCACAACATGGGAATATAACTTAAAATAAAATAAATCAATGTCGGCTACATAGACCTCCTGCCTGTTATAATATGAAGCACATTACCTTCACCTTCAGATTACCTTCACAGCACAGAACAATTTTGTAAACAAACAAAAATTGTCCTACCTTAGTTTTCAAAACGTCCCTCATTGACAAGACCAATTTACTCCTGAGAGTCAATTTCCTGCTCAAAACCATGAGAGGGCATGTGGATGTGATGTTTAGCCTCCTTCTAAGGCTGTTCTGAAGACTGTAGTGTCTACTGTTTTAATATTTTGAGTGTTAACCTGCGTGTCCTCTTTAGCCTTGTCTACACGGCTTGCTGCCACCAAATGGTCCTTGGTTCAACCTATTTTCTCATGGCTCTTTGTTGTTTGTTTATGTCTGATGCATAGGATATCAATATTTTTGCAAGATGTCGCCGACAGAGATGGTCAACCTCGCTTCACGTCCTTGGGGAACTAGACTTTTCTGAAGTGGATCCTTTGTTCAGACCTCCACCCAGGACATTGGTTCTAATCCCAGAGGCCGACCTAAAACAACGTCATCGCCGCAGGAGAGGCAGATGGAGCGGCCTCCTTGTCAGACTTAGAAGGTCCATCCACTGCTTCCGAGCATATTACTCACTAATGTTCAGTCTCTAGACAACAAGGTGGATGAAGTTAGGGCACGAGCTGACTACCAGAGAGACATCAGAGATGGAAACATGCTCTGTTTCACAGAAACATGGCTCACTCGGGATATGTTGCCTCGGTACAGCCACCGGGGTTCTTGATGCTTTGTGCCGACAGAAACAAACATCTCTCTGGTAAAAAGAAGTGCGGGGGTGTATGCCTCATGATTAACGACTCATGGTGTAATCATAACAATGTACAGGAACTCAAGTCCTTTTGTTCACCTGACCTAGAATCACTTACAATCAAATGTCGACTGCATTATCTTCCAAGAGAATTATCTTAGTCACAGCCGCGTTTATCCCCCCCAAGCAGACACCTCAACGGCCCTGAAAGAACTTCACTGGATTCTATGTAAACTGGAAACCGTATATCCTGGGGATGCACACTTGGCCAAAAACAAAGAAATAGAAAACATAGACTTTCCCACCCGAGTCACACGCTGACCTAACCAAACATAGAGAATAATAAGGATCTCTATGGTCAGGGCGTGACAGTACCCATGACAAACTACGGCCGGGTCTGGCTCAGTTCTGAACCCTGACTCCGCCAATCCCACAACATTTTTGTTTTGGAGCTGCCTCTCGGGCTTCCGTTGTTGACCTAGCTCCTCGTATCGTCGCCGTTCCGCTCTCACTGCCTCCAATTGCTCCCTTGGACGGCGATACTCTCCGGCCCTTGTCCAGGGTCCTTCTCCATCCAGGATTTCCTCCCATGTCCACTCCTCCTGGCCACGCTGCTTGGTGGGATCTTCTTTAACAGCTCTCGTTTGTAGAAGGAGACCGAGGCGCAGCATGGTAGGCATACATCATATTTTTATTGATGACAACAAACAAATAACAAAGACAAAAAACGAAAGCGCACAGTTCTGTCAGGCTCAGATACTAAACAGAAAACAAGATCCCACAAAACCCAAAAGGAAAATGACAACTTATATAGGATCCCCAATCAGAGACAACAATAGACAGCTGCCTCTGATTGGGAACCACACTCAGCCAAAAACAAAGAAATAGAAAACATAGACTTTCCCACCCGAGTCACACCCTGACCTAACCAAACATAGAGAATAATAAGGATCTCTAAGGTCAGGGCGTGACACTTACATTGTGTGTATTAGGTAGTTGTTGTGGAATTGTTAGATTACTTGTTAGATATTACTGCACTGTTGTAACTAGAAGCACCAGCATTTTGCTACACTCACAATAACATCTGCTGACCATATGTATGTGACCAATACAATTTGATTTGATTCCATTTGATTTGATTTACTGTACATTCCACCAACTCCTTCGCTACTTTAATCCCTCTAGACATGAATAGCCCCAAGCTTCCTACCTTTTTGCATTTCGTTTAGCCGGACTTTGAGTTCTGCATGACAAGTCAGGGTTATATGTTTGCTTGTTCTTGAACTTTAAGTTGCACCTGCTCCGAGCACTTCGTCTGTGGATGCACTGCACCCCTCCCCTCGATCCCCTTCTCCCTCTCCAGCTGAGTCTGACTCGCTAGTAGGCCTACAAGCTAGTGGAGGTGCCGGTGATGATACTGAACTGGCGGGATTAGCAACGCTGCTAGCTAAGGCATCGCCATCAGGAACAGTTTGACCCTCACTCCTCTCCTCCGGCACTGACAGTTCTCTGGCTCGTTCTGTGTTCCATTCACCATGGTTCTCTGCATTTCTGAACTGAATGTGAAACTCAGTTGCCTTTTCTCATCCACTTTTTATTTGGCTTTCCCACGATTCATATTCAGTAGGGAGACGACTTGCCTAGGCTTCGTAATGTGATTATGTAGGGACCTATAGACAATCTGAACACCACTACCAAAACCTGTGTCTAGATCAGTTACTTACCCCACTGGCCCTCCCCATAACCTCTATGTACAAATAAGAGAGCAGGTCTGGAATCAGAGTGGCAGGATAGGATGATTACACAGAAGGATCACCTTCGTTTCCAATTCTCCTAAGTGCAATGGTGGCAAGCTTTACAGCACACCAGCCGATGTTGGCATTGCGTTTGGTGATCTTAAGCTTATGTGTGGCTGCTCAGTCATGGAAACTAATTTCATGAAGCTGTCGATGAACGGTTCTTGTGCTGACGTTGCTTCCAGAGGCTGTTTGGATCTTGGTAGTGAGTGTTGCAACCAAGGACAGATGATTTTGATGACTCTTCAGCGTTCCCCGGTCCCATTCTGTGAGCTTGTGTGGACAACCACTTCGTTGCTGAGCCGTTGTTGCTCCTAGACGTTTCGACATCACAATAACAGGACTAACAATTGACAGGGGAAGAAATGTGCCATGTTGAAAGTCAATAAACTCTTCAGTAAGGCCATTCTACTGCCAATAATTTGTCTATGGACATTGCACGACTGTGTGTTTGATTTGATACACCTGTCAACAACGGGTGTATCTGAAGTAGCCGACTCCACTCATTAGGAGGGGTTTCCACACACTTGTGTATATATAGTGTAGACAGGGAGAGAGACACAGACAGAGACAGAGATCAAGAGAGAGACAGGTACAGAGAGAGAGAGAACAAGAGAGAGACAGGCACAACGAGAGAACAAGAGAGAGACAGGCACAAAGAGAGAGAACAAGAGAGAGACAGGCACAGAGAGAGAACAAGAGAGACAACAAGAGAGAGACAGGCACAAAGAGAGAACAAGAGAGAGACAGGCACAAAGACAGAGAACAAGAGAGAGACAGGCACAAAGAGGGAGAATAAGAGAGAGACAGGCACAAAGAGAGAGAACAAGAGAGAGACAGGCACAGAGAGAGAACAACAAAGAGATAGGCACAGAGATAGAGGACAAGAGAGAGACAGGCACAAAGATAGACCAAGAGAGAGACAGGCACCAAGAGAGAGAACAAGAGAGAGACAGGCACAAAGAGAGAACAAGAGAGAGGCAGGCACAGAGAGAGAACAAGAGAGAGGCAGGCACAGAGAGAGAGAGAACAAGAGAGAGACAGGCACAAAGAGAGAGAACGAGAGACATGCACAAAGGGAGAGAACAAGAGAGAGACAGGCACAGAGAGAGACAGGCACAAAGAGAGAACAAGAGAGAGACAGGCACAAAGAGAGAGAACGAGAGAGAGAACAAGAGAGAGACAGGCACAAAGAGAGAACAAGAGAGAGACAGGCACAAAGAGAGAACAAGAGAGAGACAGGCACACAGAGAGAACAAGAGAGAGGCAGGCACAGAGAGAGAGAGAACAAGAGAGAGACAGGCACAAAGAGAGAGAACGAGAGACATGCACAAAGGGAGAGAACAAGAGAGAGACAGGCACAAAGAGAGAACAAGAGAGAGACAGGCACAAAGAGAGAGAACGAGAGAGAGAACAAGAGAGAGACAGGCACAAAGAGAGAACAAGATACAGACAGGCACGAAGAGAGAGAACAAGAGAGAGACAGGCACAAAGAGAGAACAAGAGACAGACAGGCACAAAGAGAGAGAACAAGAGAGAGAACAAGCGAGAAGAAGAGGGAAGAAGAAACAGTCATGTCTCCCTGGTGAGAATATACGTCTGTGTTTTTATGAGGGCACCATAAAAGGGTAAATATATGACAGTGGTCTATTTGCGCTCACATTATCCCTGTGGATACAATTAAAGTAATTGCTTTTGTACATTAAGTCAATTACACAACGCCATTGTACTGCAGTGTAGTGCGACGGATCGTGTGGAGTTCTTTACAGTTTTCCTGTGCGTGTGTTTGTGTGCATGTGTGGTTTTCCTGCTTTCTGAGTCTCTGACCTTTCCTTGGAATTATCTTTCATATTAATTTGACTTAATTTCCTTGTGCCACAGATAAGCATTTTCCATATTGATTTTGCTGTGAGATGTCAGTGTGTGGGAATGGGATGTGATTTGCATCCGGTCCAGTGAGTTTTCCTACTAAAAGGCGAAATCCACTCTCATTCACAATCTAAACCAGACAATATGCCCTGGTCCATAAAGAGACTGTTGGTAGAAATCTAGACCAGACAACATGCCCTGGTCCATAAAGAGACTGTTGGTAGAAATCTAGACCAGACAACATGTCCTGGTCCATAAAGAGACTGTTGGTAGAAATCTAGACCAGACAACATGTCCTGGTCCATAAAGAGACTGTTGGTAGAAATCTAAACCAGACAACATGTCCTGGTCCATAAAGAGACTGTTGGTAGAAATATAGACCAGACAACATGTCCTGGTCCGTAAAGAGACTGTTGGTAGAAATCTAAACCAGACAACATGCCCTGGTCCGTAAAGAGACTGTTGGTAGAAATCTAAACCAGACAACATGTCCTGGTCCGTAAAGAGACTGTTGGTAGAAATCTAAACCAGACAACATGCCCTGGTCCGTAAAGAGACTGTTGGTAGAAATCTAAACCAGACAACATGCCCTGGTCCATAAAGAGACTGTTGGTAGAAATCTAAACCAGACAACATGTCCTGGTCCATAAAGAGACTGTTGGTAGAAATCTAGACCAGACAACATGTCCTGGTCCATAAAGAGACTGTTGGTAGAAATCTAGACCAGACAACATGTCCTGGTCCATAAAGAGACTGTTGGTAGAAATCTAGACCAGACAACATGTCCTGGTCCATAAAGAGACTGTTGGTAGAAATCTAGACCAGAAAACATGTCCTGGTCCATAAAGAGACTGTTGGTAGAAATCTAGACCAGAAAACATGCCCTGGTCCATAAAGAGACTGTTGGTAGAAATCTAGACCAGAAAACATGCCCTGGTCCATAAAGAGACTGTCGGTAGAAATCTAGACCAGACAACATGTCCTGGTCCATAAAGAGACTGTTGGTAGAAATATAGACCAGAAAACATGCCCTGGTCCATAAAGAGACTGTTGGTAGAAATCTAGACCAGAAAACATGCCCTGGTCCATAAAGAGACTGTCGGTAGAAATATAGACCAGAAAACATGCCCTGGTCCATAAAGAGACTGTCGGTAGAAATATAGACCAGAAAACATGTCCTGGTCCATAAAGAGACTGCTGGTAGACATCTAGACCAGACAAGTCTAAGGGTAATGGGGCTAAGGGTAGGATGCTAGGGTAATGGGGATAAGTGTAGGATGCTAGGGTAATGGGGCTAAGGGTAGGATGCTAGGGTAATGGGGCTAAGGGTAGGATGCTAGGGTAATGGGGCTAAGTGTAGGATGCTAGGGTAATGGGGCTAAGTGTAGGATGCTAGGGTAATGGGGCTAAGGGTAGGATGCTAGGGTAATGGGGCTAAGGGTAGGGAGTAACATGTCCTGGTCCATAAAGAGACTGCTGGTAGAAATCTAGACCGGACAACATGCCCTGGTCCGTAGAGACTGTAGGATCTAATGGGGCTAAGGGTAGGATGCTAGGGTAATGGGGCTAAGGGTAGGATGCTAGGATAATGGGGCTAAGGGTAGGATGCTAGGGTAATGGGGCTAAGGGTAGGATGCTAGGGTAATGGGGCTAAGGGTAGGATGCTAGGGTAATGGGGCTAAGGGTAGGATGCTAGGGTAATGGGGCTAAGTGTAGGATGCTAGGGTAATGGGGCTAAGGGTAGGATGCTAGGGTAATGGGGCTAAGGGTAGGATGCTAGGGTAATGGGGCTAAGGGTAGGATGCTAGGGTAATGGGGCTAAGGGTAGGATGCTAGGGTAATGGGGCTAAGTATAGGATGCTAGGGTAATGGGGATAAGTGTAGGATGCTAGGGTAATGGGGCTACGGGTAGGATGCTAGGGTAATGGGGCTAAGGGTAGGGAGTAACAGTTGGAGATGAGTGTATGGGCAGTGGTGTAAAGTACTTAAGTAAATACGTTTTTGGGGGGAATCTGTGCTTTACTTTACTGTTCATATTTTTGACTACTTTTACTTCACTACATTCCTGAAGAAAATAATGTACTTTCTACTCCAAATATTTTCCCTGACACCCAAAATTACTCGTTACATTACAAATAAGCAGGGCAAGAAAATGGTCCAATTGACACACTTATCAAGAGTACATCCCAGGTCATCCCTACTGCCTCTGATATGTTAAACACAAATGCTTTGTTTGTAAATGATGTCTGACTGTTGGAAAGCCGTGCCGTCTGGTTTGCTTAATGTTAGGAATGTGAAATGATTTATACTTTTGCTTTTGATACAACCATCTGTTGGTATTTTGTTCATTAATTTCATTCATTCATTAGTCCATTGTTGACATAGTCGCAAAATGTTTTGCGTGTCAGCATTAAAATTAATGATATGGAACATTCAAAATACAGAAATCATCACCTTATGAAGCATTTTGCATCATATAATCATACAGGGATGATTTATTTTGCATGATTCATGAGTCATGTCACGTGATTCGAATCATGAATCATATGAGAACGGAAAGGTTGAATGGGGATGACCTCTGACTATTTTAATCAAAACTGACTGTTTGACTATAACAGCGAAACCTCATTTTAAAAATGTTTTGAGTTCAAATCATGTATTAATTTGTTGTTCACTCACTGTTGACCTTCCCCCTCTCCTGTCTTTCTTTCTTTTTTTTCCTTCTTTTTTTTCTCTCTCTCTCTCTTCTTTCTTTCTCTCTCTCTCTCTCTCTCTCTTCTTTCTTTCTCTCTCTCTCTCTCTCTCTCTCTCTCTCTCTCTCTCTCTCTCTCTCTCAATTCAAGGGGCTTTATTGGCATGGGAAACATATGTTAACGTTGCCAAAACAAGTCAAGTAGATAACATATAAAAGTGAAATAAACAATAAAATGAACAGGACATGTCAGACTCACAGAAGTTCCAATAGCATAGAGACATTAGAAATGTCAAATTATGTCTATTTACAGTGTTATAATGATGTGCAAATAGTTAAAGTACACAAGGGAAAATATGAATCAACATAAATATAAATCAACATGTATTTACAATGGTGTTTGTTCTGTTTGTTCTTCACTGGTTGACCTTTTCTTGTGGCAACAGGTCACACAATTTGCTGCTGTGATGTCACACTGTGGTATTTCACCCAGTAGATATTTTAGTTGATCAAAATCGGGTTTGTTTTCAAATTCTTTGTGGATCTGTGTAATCTGAGGGAAATATCTGTCTCTAATATGGTCATACATTCGGCAGGAGGTTAGGAAGTGCAGCTCAGTTTCCACCTTATTTTGTTGACAGTGTGCACATAGCCTGTCTTCTCTTGAGAGCGGCCTCTCTCAATAGCAAGGCTATGCTCACTGAGTCTGTACTTAAAAAAAAAAAAAAAAAATGTCACCTTTATTTAACCAGGTAGGCTAGTTGAGAACAAGTTCTCATTTGCAACTGCGACCTGGCCAAGATAAAGCATAGCAGTGTGAACAGACAACACAGAGTTACACATGGAGTAAACAATTAACAAGTCAATAACACAGTAGAAAAAAGGGGGAGTCTATATACAATGTGTGCAAAAGGCATGAGGTAGGCGAATAATTACAATTTTGCAGATTAGCACTGGAGTGATAAATGATCAGATGGTCATGTACAGGGAGAGATATTGGTGTGCAAAGAGCAGAAAAGTAAATAAATAAAAACAGTATAAAAACAGTATGGGAATGAGGTAGGTGAAAATGGGTGGGCTATTTACCAATAGACTATGTACAGCTGCAGCGATCGGTTAGCTGCTCAGATAGCTGATGTTTGAAGTTGGTGAGGGAGATAAAAGTCTCCAACTTCAGCGATTTTGCAGTTCGTTCCAGTCACAGGCAGCAGAGTACTGGAACGAAAGGCGGCCAAATGAGGTGTTGGCTTTAGGGATGATCAGTGAGATACACCTGCTGGAGCGCGTGCTACGGATGGGTGTTGCCATCGTGACCAGTGAACTGAGATAAGGCAGAGCTTTACCTAACATGGACTTGTAGATGACCTGGAGCCAATGGGTCTGGCGACGAATATGTAGCGAGGGCCAGCAGACTAGAGCATACAAGTCGCAGTGGTGGGTGGTATGAGGTGCTTTAGTGACAAAACGGATGGCACTGTGATAGACTGCATTCAGTTTGCTGAGTAGAGTGTCGGAAGCCATTTTGTAGATGACATCGCCGAAGTCGAGGATCGGTAGGATAGTTAGTTTTACTAGTGTAAGCTTGGCGGCGTGAGTGAAGGAGGCTTTGTTGCGGAATAGAAAGCCGACTCTTGATTTGATTGTCGATTGGAGATGTTTGATATGAGTCTGGAAGGAGAGTTTGCAGTCTAGCCAGACACCTAGGTACTTATAGATGTCCACATATTCAAGGTCGGAACCATCCAGGGTGGTGATGCTAGTCAGGCATGCGGGTGCAGGCAGCTATCGGTTGAAAAGCATGCATTTGGTTTTACATTTACATTTACATTTAAGTCATTTAGCAGACGCTCTTATCCAGAGAGACTTACAAATTGGTGCATTCACCTTATGACATCCAGTGGAACAGCCACTTTACAATAGTGCATCTACATCTTTTAAGGGGGGTGAGAAGGATTACTTTATCCTATCCTAGGTATTCCTTAAAGAGGTGGGGTTTCAGGTGTCTCCGGAAGGTGGTGATTGACTCCGCTGTCCTGGCGTCGTGAGGGAGTTTGTTCCACCATTGGGGGCCAGAGCAGCGAACAGTTTTGACTGGGCTGAGCGGGAACTGTACTTCCTCAGTGGTAGGGAGGCGAGCAGGCCAGAGGTGGATGAACGCAGTGCCCTTGTTTGGGTGTAGGGCCTGATCAGAGCCTGGAGGTACTGAGGTGCCGTTCCCCTCACAGCTCCGTAGGCAAGCACCATGGTCTTGTAGCGGATGCGAGCTTCAACTGGAAGCCAGTGGAGAGAGCGGAGGAGCGGGGTGACGTGAGAGAACTTGGGAAGGTTGAACACCAGACGGGCTGCGGCGTTCTGGATGAGATGTAGGGGTTTAATGGCACAGGCAGGGAGCCCAGCCAACAGCGAGTTGCAGTAATCCAGACGGGAGATGACAAGTGCCTGGATTAGGACCTGCGCCGCTTCCTGTGTGAGGCAGGGTCGTACTCTGCGGATGTTGTAGAGCATGAACCTACAGGAACGGGCCACCGCCTTGATGTTAGTTGAGAACGACAGGGTGTTGTCCAGGATCACGCCAAGGTTCTTAGCGCTCTGGGAGGAGGACACAATGGGGAGGACACAATGGAGTTGTCAACCGTGATGGCGAGATCATGGAACGGGCAGTCCTTCCCGGGAGGAAGAGCAGCTCCGTCTTGCCGAGGTTCAGCTTGAGGTGGTGATCCGTCATCCACACTGATATGTCTGCCAGACATGCAGAGATGCGTCGCCACCTGGTCATCAGAAGGGGGAAAGGAGAAGATTAATTGTGTGTCGTCTGCATAGCAATGACAGGAGAGACCATGTGAGGTTATGACAGAGCCAAGTGACTTGGTGTATAGCGAGAATAGAAGAGGGCCTAGAACAGAGCCCTGGGGACACCAGTGGTGAGAGCGCGTGGTGAGGAGACATATTCTCGCCACGCCACCTGGTAGGAGCGACCTGTCAGGTAGGTCCTTCTGTAGCTCAGTTGGTAGAGCATGGCGCTTGTAACGCCAGGGTAGTGGGTTCGATTCCTGGGACCACCCATACGTAGAATGTATGCACACATGACTGTAAGTCGCATAGGATAAAAGCGTCTGCTAAATGGCATATATTATTATTATATTATTATATATTAGGACGCAATCCAATCGTGGGCCGCGCCGGAGATGCCCAACTCGGAGAGGGTGGAGAGGAGGATCTGATGGTTCACAGTATCGAAGGCAGCCGATAGGTCTAGAAGGATGAGAGCAGAGGAGAGAGAGTTAGCTTTAGCAGTGCGGAGCGCCTCCGTGATACAGAGAAGAGCAGTCTCAGTTGAATGACTAGTCTTGAAACCTGACTGATTTGGATCAAGAAGGTCATTCTGAGAGAGATAGCGGGAGAGCTGGCCAAGGACGGCACGTTCAAGGGTTTTGGAGAGAAAAGAAAGAAGGGATACTGGTCTGTAGTTGTTGACATCGGAGGGATCGAGTGTAGGTTTTTTCAGAAGGGGTGCAACTCTCGCTCTCTTGAAGACGGAAGGGACGTAGCCAGCGGTCAGGGATGAGTTGATGAGCGAGGTGAGGTAAGGGAGAAGGTCTCCGGAAATGGTCTGGAGAAGAGAGGAGGGGATAGGGTCAAGCGGGCAGGTTGTTGGGCGGCCGGCCGTCACAAGACGCGAGATTTCATCTGGAGAGAGAGGGGAGAAAGAGGTCAGAGCACAGGGTAGGGCAGTGTGAGCAGAACCAGCGGTGTCGTTTGACTTAGCAAACGAGGATCGGATGTCGTCGACCTTCTTTTCAAAATGGTTGACGAAGTCATCTGCAGAGAGGGGGAGGGGGGGGAGGAGGATTCAGGAGGGAGGAGAAGGTGGCAAAGAGCTTCCTAGGGTTAGAGGCAGATGCTTGGAATTTAGAGTGGTAGAAAGTGGCTTTAGCAGCAGAGACAGAGGAGGAAAATGTAGAGAGGAGGGAGTGAAAGGATGCCAGGTCCGCAGGGAGGCGAGTTTTCCTCCATTTCCGCTCGGCTGCCCGGAGCCCTGTTCTGTGAGCTCGCAATGAGTCGTCGAGCCACGGAGCGGGAGGGGAGGACCGAGCCGGCCTGGAGGATAGGGGACATAGAGAGTCAAAGGATGCAGAAAGGGAGGAGAGGAGGGTTGAGGAGGCAGAATCAGGAGATAGGTTGGAGAAGGTTTGAGCAGAGGGAAGAGATGATAGGATGGAAGAGGAGAGAGTAGCGGGGAGAGAGAGCGAAGGTTGGGACGGCGCGATACCATCCGAGTAGGGGCAGTGTGGGAATTGTTGGATGAGAGCGAGAGGGAAAAGGATACAAGGTAGTGGTCGGAGACTTGGAGGGAGTTGCAATGAGGTTAGTGGAAGAACAGCATCTAGTAAAGATGAGGTCGAGCGTATTGCCTGCCTTGTGAGTAGGGGGAAGGTGAGAGGGTGAGGTCAAAAGAGGAGAGGAGTAGAAAGAAGGAGGCAGAGAGGAATGAGTCAAAGGTAGACGTGGGGAGGTTAAAGTCGCCCAGAACTGTGAGAGGTGAGCCGTCCTCAGGAAAGGAGCTTATCAAGGCATCAAGCTCATTGATGAACTCTCCGAGGGAACCTGGAGGGCGATAAATGATAAGGATGTTAAGCTTGAAAGGGCTGGTAACTGTGACAGCATGAAATTCAAAGGAGGCGATAGACAGATGGGTAAGGGGAGAAAGAGAGAATGACCACTTGGGAGAGATGAGGATCCCGGTGCCACCACCCCGCTGACCAGAAGCTCTCGGGGTGTGCAGAACACGTGGGCGGACGAAGAGAGAGCAGTAGGAGTAGCAGTGTTATCTGTGGTGATCCATGTTTCCGTCAGTGCCAAGAAGTCGAGGACTGGAGGGAGGCATAGGCTGAGATGAACTCTGCCTTTTAGCTTCAGATCGGCAGTTCCAGAGGCTACCGCAGACCTGGAACTCCACGTGGGTCGTGCGCGCTGGGACCACCAGATTAGGGTGGCCGCGGCCACGGGGTGTGGAGCGTTTGTATGGTCTGTGCAGAGAGGAGAGAACAGGGATAGACAGACACATAGTTGACAGGCTACAGAAGAGGCTACGCTAATGCAAGGAGATTGGAATGACAAGTGGACTACACGTCTCGAATGTTCAGAAAGTTAAGCTTACGTAGCAAGAATCTTATTGATTAAAATGATTAAAATGATACAGTACTGCTGAAGTACTGGCAGTGGCTGCGTTGTTGACTTTGTAGGCTAGCTGGCAGTGGCTGCGTTGTTGACACTACACTAATCAAGTCGTTCCGTTGAGAGTAATAGTTTCTACAGTGCTGGGGGCTAGCTGGCTAGCTAGCAGTGTTGATTACGTTACGTTGCGTTAAAGAACGACAATAGCTGGCTAGCTAACCTAGAAAATCGCTCTAGACTACACATTTATCTTTGATACAAAGACGGCTATGTAGCTAGCTATGTAGCTAGCTACGATCAAACAAATCAAACCGTTGTGCTGTAATGAAATGAAATGAAAATGTGATACTACCTGTGGAGCGAAGCGGAATGCGACCGGGTTGTTGAGTGCGGAAGTTCTATTCGGTAGACGTTGGCTAGCTGTTGGCTAGCTAGCAGTGTCTCCTACGTTAAGGATGACAAATAGCTGGCTAGCTAACCTCGGTAAATTAAGATAATCACTCTAAGACTACACACTCTAAACTACACAATTATCTTGGATACGAAGACAGCAAAGACAACATTTACATTTACATTTAAGTCATTTAGCAGACGCTCTTATCCAGAGCGACTTAAAATTGGTGCATTCACCTTATGACATCCAGTGGAACAGCCACTTTACAACTATGTAGCTAGCTAACACTACACTAATCAAGTCGTTCAGTTGAGTGTAATAGTTTCTACAGTGCTGCTATTCGGTAGACGGTGGACGTTTGCTAGCTGGCTAGCTGCTGGGCAGATAGCAGTGTAGACTACGTTAGGACGATGAAATACGATAATTACGCAATTATCTTTGATACAAAGACGGCTATGAAGCTAGCTAAGAAGACATTGCTAAGATTAGACAAATCAAACCATTGTACTATAATGAAATGTAATGAAATGTAATGAAAAGTTATACTACCTGCGGACCGAAGTGCGGATGCGACCGCTCGCTCCAACCCGGAAGTACAATACTAGCGTTTAAGAGCAGTTGGAGGCCACAGAAGGAGTGTTGTATGGCATTGAAGCTCGTTTGGAGGTCAGATAGTACAGTGTCCAATGACGGGCTTTCAGAACATCTGCTATCTGGATTTGGGTAAAGGAGAACCTGGAGATGCTTGGGCGAGGAGCTGCGGGGGGTGGGGGGTGGAGCTGTTGGCGAGGTTGGGGTAGCCACAGGATGTTTTGTGCTGGTCGAGGGCATGAACGCTGAAGACAGCTAAAATGGGAGGTTATTTAAAGGAGGGCCAGTCAATGTCCAGATACCCGGGCCAGGTCGATTAGGGCCTGCTCACAGAAGTGTTTTAGGGAGCGTTTGACAGTGATGAGGGGTGGTCGTTTGACTGCGGCTACCGTGGCGGATACAGGCAATGAGGCAGTGATCGCTGAGATCCTGGTTGAAGACAGCGGAGGTGTATTTGGAGGGCCAGTTGGTCAGGATGACGTCTATGAGGGTACCCTTGTTTACAGAGTTAGGGTTGTACCTGGTGGGTTCCTTGATGATTTGTGTGAGATTGAGGGCATCTAGCTTAGATTGTAGGACTGCCGGGGTGTTAAGCATATCCCAGTTTAGGTCACCTAACAGAACAAACTCTGAAGCTAGATGGGGGCGATCAATTCACAAATGGTGTCCAGGGCACAGCTGGGAGCTGAGGGGGTCGGTAGCAGGCGGCAACAGTGAGAGACTTATTTCTGGAGAGAGTCATTTTCAAAATTAGTAGTTCGAACTATTTGGGTATGGACCTGGAAAGTAATGACATTACTTTGCAGGGTATCTCTGCAGTAGACTGCAACTCCTCCCCCTTTGGCAGTTCTATCTTGACGGAAGATGTTATAGTTGGGTATGGAAATCTCTGAATTTTTGGTGGCCTTCCTGAGCCAAGATTCAGACACGGCAAGGACATGAGGGTTAGCAGAGTGTGCTAAAGCAGTGAGTAAAACAAACTTAGGGAGGATGCTTCTGATGTTGACATGCATGAAACCAAGGCTTTTCGATCCCAGAAGTCAACAAATGAGGGTGCCTGGGGACATGCAGGGCCTGGGTTTACCTCCACATCACCCGCGGAGCAGAGAAGGAGTAGTATGAGGGTGCGGCTGAAGGCTATCAAAACTGGTCGCCTAGAGCGTTGGGGACAGAGAATAAGAGGAGCAGGTTTCTGGGCATGGTAGAATATATTCAGGGCATAATGCACAGACAGGGGTATGGTGGGGTGCGGGTACAGCGGAGGTAAGCCCAGGCACTGGGTGATGATGAGAGAGGTTGTATCTCTGGACATGCTGGTTGTAATGGGTGAGGTCACCGCATGTGTGGGAGGTGGGACAAAGGAGGTAACAGGGGTATGAGAGAGTGGAACTCGGGGCTCCATTGTGAACTAAAACAATGATCACTAACCTGAACAACAGTATACAAGGCATATTGACATTTGAGAGAGACATACAGCGAGGCATACAGTAATCACAGGTGTTGAATTGGGAAAGCTAGCTAAAACAGTAGGTGAGACAGCAACAGCTAGTCAGCTAGCACAGCAAGCAGCAGGTAAAATGTCGTTGACTAGGCAACGGGGCCGACAGATAAAACAAACAAGCAGAATGGAGTACCGTGATTAATGGACAGTCCAGCGTGCATGAGCTATGTAGCCAAGAGATCAGTGTCCAGGGGGCAGCGGTGGATGGGTAGGGAAGCTGGACTGGCGAGTGTTATCCAGGTTAAAAAAACTAACAGTGACTAAATAGCTTGTAGCTAGTTAGCTGGTTAGCGTCTGGAGGTTCTTGAGTGTGTTCTAAAAAATTAAAAATAATAGCAATTCCGTATCACAATGGGTGAGGCAGGTTTCCGGAAGGTATAAACAATTTAAAAATCAAAAAGAGATAGAAAGTAAATATGGGTCCAGAGAGTGTTTGGGATGCGGCGATTCAGACGGTTAGCAGGCCTGTGCTAACAAGCTAACAGTTCGTAGGCCCGGGCTAGACAGGGTAGCAGGGGTGTGCTACAGGTGCTCTGGCCGGGCTAGCTTCAAGCTAAGTGGGTGGAAACGCTAGCCAGGGGTAATCATCCGGGGTTGCAGTTTAACTAGATAGATAGTTGTGAAGATCCAGCTGAAAAATGTTCCGTTTGCGGTGGGAATCCGGGGATGAAAAATAAATAGGTCCATTATGCTCTGGTTAGAGTCGCGTTGTTCGAACTGGCGAGAGCTTTCCGGGCTAAAGGTTAGCTGATGATCGGTTAGCTGAAGACCGCTAGCATAGCTGGTGGATTAGCTGGCTAGCTTCAGTTGAGGGGTTTCGGTTCCGAAGTAAATATAAATACTTTAGGAAAAATAGATACATTGGGTGAGGCGGGTTGCAGGAGAGTATTTGGAAGCTTAGATTTAGCTAAATGTTTTTAAAGAGGTATGCGAAGAAAAATATGTAAAAAAAAAAAAAAAGACGCGATATATACAGGGGACAGGACGACAGGACGACTTACTGCTACGCCATCTTGGAATGATGTACGATGTCAAAGCACTCCTTAAATTTGGGTCAGTCACAGTGGTCAGGTATTCTCCCTGTTTAGGGCCAAATTGCTTTCTAGTTTTTTTGTTTTTTTGTTAATTCTTTCCAACATGTCAAGTAATCATATTTTTGTTTTCTTATGATTTAGTTGGGTCCAATTGTGTTGCTTTCCTGGGGCTCTGTGGGGTCTGTTTGTGTTTGTGAACAGAGCCCCCGGACCAGCTTGCTTAGGGAACTCTTCTCCAGGTTCATCTCTCTGTAGGTGACAGCTTTTTGGGATGTTTGCGAATTGCTTCCTTTGGGGTGGTTACAGAATTGAACGTCTCTTTTCTGAATTTTGAAAATTAGACGGTATCGGCCTAATTCTGCTCTGCATGCATTATTTGGTGTTTTAAGTTGTGCACAGAGGTTATTTTTGCACGATACTGCTTGTAGAGTCTCAATGTGGTGTTTGTCCCATTTTGTGAATTCTTGGTTGGTGAGCGTACCCCAGACATCACAACCATATAGGGCAATGGGATCTATAACTGATTCAAGTATTTTTAGCCAGATTGTAATTGGTATGTTGAATATTATATTCCTTTTGATGGCATAGAAGGCCCTTCATGCCTTGTCTCTCAGATTGTTCACAGCTTTGTGGAAGTTACCTGTGGCGCTGGTGCTTAGGCCAAGATGGGTGTATTGCTCTCTCTCTGCATCCCTTTCTCTCTCTCTCCCTCTTTCTCTCTATCCCTGCTGCTCTCATCCCCCTCTCTGTTTTTCTCACGCTCTTTTCCCCTCCCCTCCCCACTCCCACTCACTCACCCGTTACCCCTCTCTACGAACCAGCAGGCAGTAGTGTTAGTGTTAATCTGTGCAGGGGAGAGCCTCTGTGTGATCTGCTCTGCTCACTGCTGTGTGTGTTTGTTGGGTGACAGCAGTAACATGGCTGTTGCTGCTGTCTCCTTTCACTGGGATGGAAGCAGCTTACTTCCTCTGAGCTGCACTCCTGGCTGCTCTCCCAAACAACCAAGCACGCAAAGCCTGCTCTCCCCCCTCTCTCTCTCTTTATCTCTCTCTCTCTCTCTTTCTCCCTCTCTCTCTCTTTATCTCTCTCTCTCTTCTCTCTCTTCTCTATCTTTCTCACTCTCTCGCTTTATCTCTCTCTCTCTTCTCTATCTTTCTCCCCCTCTCTCTCTTTATCTCTCTCTCTCTCTTCTCTATCTTTCTCCCTCTCTCTCTCTCTTTCTCCCTCTCTCTTCTCTATCTTTCTCCCTCTCTCGCTTTCTCTCTCAATTCAATTTCAATTCAATTTAAGAGGTTTATTGGTATGGGAAACATATGTTAACATTGCCAAGGCAAGTGAATTAGATAATAATCTTAAGTGAAATAAACAATAAAAAATCAACAGTACACATTACACTCACAAAAGTTCCAAAATAATAAAGTAATTTCAAATGTCATATTATGTTGTAATGATTTGCAAATAGTACACAAGGGAAAATAAATAAACATAAATATGGGTTGTATTTACAATGGTGTTTGTTATTTACTGGTTGCCCTTTTCTTGTGGCAACAGGTCACATATATTGCTGCTGTGATGGCACACTGTGGTATGTCACTCAATAGAAATGGGAGTTTATCAGAATTGGATTTGTTTTTAAATTCTTTATGGGTCTGTGTAATCTGAGGGAATTATGTGTCCCTAATATGGTCATACATTTGGCAGGAGGTTAAGAAGTGCAGCTCAGTTTCTACCTCATTTTGTGGGCAGTATCCACATAGACTGTCTTCTCTTGAGAGCCAAGTCAACCTTCGGCGGCCTTTCTCAGTAGCAAGGCTATGCTCACTGAGTCTGTACATAGTCAAAGATTTCCTTCATTTTGGGTCAGTTACAGTGGTCAGGTATTCTGCCACTGTGTACACTCTGTTTAGGGGCAAATAGCAATCTAGTTTGCTTTGTTTTTTTGTCAATTCTTTCCAACTTGTCAATAGATACATTTTTGTTTTCTCACGATTTGGTTGGGTCTAATAGTGCTGTTGTCCTGGGGCTCTGTAGGGTGTGTTTGTGTTTGTGAACAGAACCTCAGGACCAGCTTGCTTAGGGGACTCTTCTACAGGTTCATCTCTCTGTAGGTGATGGCTTTGTTATGGAAGATTTGGAAATCGCTTCCTTTTAGGTGTTTGTAGAATTTAACGTCTTTATTCTGGATTTTTATAATTACTGTGTCTATCTCCTCTCGCTATATATTTGTCTTTCCTACTTTTTCCTCTCTCTCTTCTCTCTCGTTTCTACTGTGCCTCTCTCCTCTATTTCTCTCTCTTTGTCAGTCTCTCTCTCAGTCTATCCAATCTGCTCCCACTGTATCGCTCTCACATTTTCACTGACCAGTTCAATCAATCTATTTCATTTCATTTTTTCCAATCCCTTCTGCTAAGACCTGTTTAGTTTAATCTGCCCTCGGTTAAGACCTGTTTATTGCCGGTTCATCTGGTCTTGACAACAGCATGGCCTCTCCTCCATTAGATTCAGAGGAAAGCACTTTGAAATGATGTGGGGAGGATTAAGGTAAGACCTGGACCCATGACTACTTCTCTTCTTATTGAACTTCTGGGCCTTTAACCACCTTACCAACACCCCAACAAATCAACATTTATACTCTCTGCTCAACTCAGAGACGTGCTGGGAACTTCTTTCTCTACTCTCTGAATACTTTATACTTGGTTAGCATGTATAGACTGTTTTTTTTGTGCATTTCAGAAACTGTCTCTCTCTTTGTGTGTATGTCTGTATGTTTGTGTGTGTGTGTTTGTGTTTCTGTGTGTGTGTGTGTGTGTGTGTGTGTGTGTGTGTGTGTGTGTGTACAGGGATGTGTGTGTGTGTGTGTTTGAATGCAGGTGTGTGTGTATACAGGGATGTGTACTTTGGGGACTGCGGTGCACCATCTGTTGTTTACAGTTGCAGGAACAATAGGCCTCAACCTGAGCAGCCCATCAGGTATACACCAGCACGCACACACACAGACACACACACACACGCACAGACACATGCACACACATGCACAGACACACACACACACACACACACACACACACACACACACACACACACACACACACACACACACACACACACACACACACACACACACACAGGCACAGACACACACGCACAGACACACGCACAGACACACGAACAGACACACGCTCACACACACACATGCACAGACACGTGCACAGACACAGTGCACAGACACACACACAGACACACACACACACACAGACACACACACACACACACACACACACACACACATATACAGAAACACTTATAAAACATATTGAACGTTGCCTATCTTTCAACACACAATCCACTAGGGGCCTATGGTCCTAAAACCCCTAGTGTCTTACACTAAATCAACTCCACCTTCATTTTCAACTTTCAATATCACGTGTACAAGTACAGTGAAATGCCTTTCTTGCAAGCTGTAAACTCAACTATGCAGTAATCAATGTAATAGTAAAAATAAGAACACAATAGTAAGTAAGCCATATACAGGGTCAGTTCCAATACCATATTTACAATGTGCAGGGATACTGGAGTGATAGAGGTACAGTGGGGCAAAAAGTATTTAGTCAGCCACCAATTGTGCAAGTTCTCCTACTTAAAAAGATGAGACCAAAGAGTTGTCAAAGGACACTAGAAACAAAATTGTAGACCTGCACCAGGCTGTGAAGACTGAATCTGCAATAGGTAAGCAGCTTGGTTTGAAGAAATCAACTGTGGGAGCAATTATTAGGAAATGGAAGAAATACAAGACCACTGATAATCTCCCTCGATCAGGGGCTCCACGTAAGATCTCACCCCGTAGGGTCAAAATAATCACAAGAACGGTGAGCAAAAATCCCAGAACCACACGGGGGGACCTAGTGAATGACCTGCAGAGAGCTGGGACCAAAGGAACCAAGCCCACCATCAGTAACACACTACACCGCCAGGGAATCAAATCCTGCAGTGCCAGACGTGTCCCCCTGCTTAAGCCAGTAGATGTCCAGGCCCGTCTGAAGTTTGGGAGAATGGCATATGGTCAGATGAAGCCAAAATATAACTTTTTGGTAAAAACTCAACTCGTTGTGTTCGGAGGACAAAGAATTCTGAGTTGCATCCAAAGAACACCATACCTACTGTGAAACATGGGGGTGGAAACATCATGCTTGGGGCTGTTTTTCTGCAAAGGGACCAGGATGACTTATCCGTGTAAATTAAAGAATAAATGGGGCCATGTATCGTGAGATTTTGAGTGAAAACCTCCTTCCATCAGCAAGGGCATTGAAGATGAAATGTGGCTGGGTCTTTCAGCATGACAATGATCCCAAACACACCGCCCGGGCAACAAAGGAGTGGCTTCGTAAGAAGCATTTCAAGGTCCTGGAGTGGCCTAGCCAGTCTCCAGATCTCAACCCCATAGAACATTTTTGGAGTGAGTTGAAAGTCTGTGTTACCCAGCAACAGCCCCAAAACATCACTGCTCTGGAGGAGATCTGCATGGAGGAATGGGCCAAAATACCAACAACAGTGTGTGAAAACCTTGTGAAGACATACAGAAAATGTTTGACCTCTGCCATTGCCAACAAAGGGTATATAACAAAGTACTGAGATCAACTTTTGTTATTGACCAAATACTTATTTTCCACCATAATTTGCAAATAAATTCATTCAAAATCGTACAATGTGATTTTCTGGATTTTTTTCTAATTTGTCTGTCATAGTTGAAGTGTACCTATGATGAAAATTACAGGCCTCATCTTTTTAAGTGGGAGAATTTGCACAATTGGTGGCTGACGAAATACTTTTTTGTCCCACTGTATGTTTAGGAGTGATAGAGGTATGTTTAGGGGTACAGTGAATAGGCATTAGGATATATGATTAACAGGGTAGCAGCATCCAATCAAATCAAAGTGTATTTGTTGAGTAGACAGATCTGCAGGTATTAAGGCAGGTGCAGCAAAATGATTGTGTTACTAGCTCCAACAGTACAGTAGAATGTCTTGTGTTACTAGCTCCAACAGTACAGTAGAATGTATTGTGTTACTAGCTCCAACAGTACAGTAGAATGTATTGTGTTACTAGCTCCAACAGTACAGTAGAAGTATTGTGTTACTAGCTCCAACAGTACAGTAGAATGTCTTGTGTTACTAGCTCCAACAGTACAGTAGAATGTCTTGTGTTACTCGCTCCAACAGTGCAGCAAAATGATTGTGTTACGAGCTCCTACAGTACAATAGAATGTATTGTGTTACTAGCTCCAACAGTACAGTAGAAGTATTGTGTTACTAGCTCCAACAGTACAGTAGAATGTCTTGTGTTACTCGCTCCAACAGTACAGTAGAATGTATTGTGTTACTAGCTCCAACAGTACAGTAGAATGTCTTGTGTTACTAGCTCCAAAAGTACAGTAGAATGTCTTGTGTTAGCTCCAAATGTAGAATGTCTTGTGTTACTAGCTCCAACAGTACAGTAGAATGTCTTGTGTTACTAGCTCCAACAGTACAGTAGAATGTATTGTGTTACTAGCTCCAACAGTACAGTAGAATGTCTTGTGTTACTAGCTCCAACAGTACAGTAGAATGTCTTGTGTTACTAGCTCCAACAGTACAGTAGAATGTCTTGTGTTACTAGCTCCAACAGTACAGTAGAATGTATTGTGTTACTAGCTCCAACAGTACAGTAGAATGTCTTGTGTTACTAGCTCCAACAGTACAGTAGAATGTATTGTGTTACTAGCTCCAACAGTACAGTAGAATGTATTGTGTTACTAGCTCCAACAGTACAGTAGAATGTCTTGTGTTACTAGCTCCAACAGTACAGTAGAATGTCTTGTGTTACTAGCTCCAACAGTACAGTAGAATGTCTTGTGTTACTAGCTCCAACAGTACAGTAGAATGTATTGTGTTACTAGCTCCAACAGTACAGTAGAATGTATTGTGTTACTAGCTCCAACAGTACAGTAGAATGTCTTGTGTTACTAGCTCCAACAGTACAGTAGAATGTCTTGTGTTACTAGCTCCAACAGTACAGTAGAATGTCTTGTGTTACTAGCTCCAACAGTACAGTAGAATGTATTGTGTTACTAGCTCCAACAGTACAGTAGAATGTCTTGTGTTACTAGCTCCAACAGTACAGTAGAATGTATTGTGTTACTAGCTCCAATAGTACAGTAGAATGTATTGTGTTACTAGCTCCAACAGTACAGTAGAATGTCTTGTGTTACTAGCTCCAAAAGTACAGTAGAATGTCTTGTGTTACTAGCTCCAACAGTACAGTAGAATGTATTGTGTTACTAGCTCCAACAGTACAGTAGAATGTCTTGTGTTACTAGCTCCAACAGTACAGTAGAATGTATTGTGTTACTAGCTCCAACAGTACAGTAGAATGTCTTGTGTTACTAGCTCCAACAGTACAGTAGAATGTCTTGTGTTACTAGCTCCAACAGTACAGTAGAATGTCTTGTGTTACTAGCTCCAACAGTACAGTAGAATGTATTGTGTTACTAGCTCCAACAGTACAGTAGAATGTCTTGTGTTACTAGCTCCAACAGTACAGTAGAATGTCTTGTGTTACTAGCTCCAACAGTACAGTAGAATGTCTTGTGTTACTAGCTCCAACAGTACAGTAGAATGTCTTGTGTTACTAGCTCCAACAGTACAGTAGAATGTCTTGTGTTACTAGCTCCAACAGTACAGTAGAATGTATTGTGTTACTAGCTCCAACAGTACAGTAGAATGTCTTGTGTTACTAGCTCCAACAGTACAGTAGAATGTCTTGTGTTACTAGCTCCAACAGTACAGTAGAATGTCTTGTGTTACTAGCTCCAACAGTACAGTAGAATGTCTTGTGTTACTAGCTCCAACAGTACAGTAGAATGTCTTGTGTTACTAGCTCCAACAGTACAGTAGAATGTCTTGTACAGTAGAATTCTTAGCTAGCTCCAACAGTACAGTAGAATGTCTTGTGTTACTAGCTCCAACAGTACAGTAGAATGTCTTGTGTTACTAGCTCCAACAGTACAGTAGAATGTCTTGTGTTACTAGCTCCAACAGTACAGTAGAATGTCTTGTGTTACTAGCTCCAACAGTACAGTAGAATGTCTTGTGTTACTAGCTCCAACAGTACAGTAGAATGTATTGTGTTACTAGCTCCAACAGTACAGTAGAATGTCTTGTGTTACTAGCTCCAACAGTACAGTAGAATGTCTTGTGTTACTAGCTCCAACAGTACAGTAGAATGTCTTGTGTTACTAGCTCCAACAGGCCAGTAGAATGTCTTGTGTTACTAGCTCCAACAGTACAGTAGAATGTCTTGTGTTACTAGCTCCAACAGTACAGTAGAATGTCTTGTGTTACTAGCTCCAACAGTACAGTAGAATGTCTTGTGTTACTAGCTCCAACAGGCCAGTAGAATGTCTTGTGTTACTAGCTCCAACAGGCCAGTAGAATGTCTTGTGTTACTAGCTCCAACAGTACAGTAGAATGTCTTGTGTTACTAGCTCCAACAGTACAGTAGAATGTCTTGTGTTACTAGCTCCAACAGTACAGTAGAATGTCTTGTGTTACTAGCTCCAACAGTACAGTAGAATGTCTTGTGTTACTAGCTCCAACAGGTACAGTAGAATGTCTTGTGTTACTAGCTCCAACAGTACAGTAGAATGTATTGTGTTACTAGCTCCAACAGTACAGTAGAATGTCTTGTGTTACTAGCTCCAACAGTACAGTAGAATGTCACAAGGCAACGGTTCATTTTTACTAGATGTGTTACTAGCTCCAACAGTACACTTAGAATGTCTTGTGTTACTAGCTCCAACAGGCCACTAGAATGTCTTGTGTTACTAGCTTCCAACAGTACAGTAGAATGTCTTGTGTTACTAGCTCCAACAGTACAGTATAGCCACTTTCTACCATTCTAAATCCAAGTCTTGTGTTACTAGCTCCAACAGTACAGTAGAATGTCTTGTGTTACTAGCTGACAGACCATACGCCCAACAACCTGCCCGCTTGACCCTATCCCCTAACCTCTTCTCCAGACCACGTGGAGACCTTCTCCTTACCCAACAGTACAGTAGAATGACCTATCTGTCTGCCTCCTTCGCTGATCCTCCTCTCCACCCTTCTTGTGTTACTAGCTCCAACAGTACAGTAGAATGTATTGTGTTACTAGCTCCAACAGCTAATCTGTCCCCTCACAGTAGAATGTCTTGTGTTACTAGCTCCAACAGTACAGTAGAATGTTTGTCTCCTTTTACTAGCTCCAACAGTACAGTAGAATGTCTTGTGTTACTAGCTCCAACAGTACAGTAGAATGTCTTGTGTTACTAGCTCCAACAGTCCCCGAACCACAGTAGAATGTCTTGTGTTACTAGCTCTGTGCCAACAGTACAGTAGAATGTCTTGTGTTACGAGCTCCAACAGGCCAGTAGAATGTCTTGTGTTACTAGCTCCAACAGTACAGTAGAATGTCTTGTGTTACTAGCTCCAACAGTACAGTAGAATGTCTTGTGTTACTAGCTCCAACAGTACAGTAGAATGTATTGTGTTACTAGCTCCAACAGTACAGTAGAATGTCTTGTGTTACTAGCTCCAACAGTACAGTAGAATGTCTTGTGTTACTAGCTCCAACAGGCCAGTAGAATGTCTTGTGTTACAGTAGAATGTATTGTGTTATTAGCTCCAACAGTACAGTAGAATGTCTTGTGTTACTAGCTCCAACAGTACAGTAGAATGTATTGTGTTACTAGCTCCAACAGTACAGTAGAATGTCTTGTGTTACTAGCTCAAACAGGCCACTAGAATGTCTTGTGTTACTAGCTGCAACAATACAGTATAATGTCTTGTGTTACTAGCTCCAACAGTACAGTATAATGTCTTGTGTTACTAGCTCCAACAGTACAGTAGAATGTATTGTGTTACTAGCTCCAACAGTACAGTAGAATGTCTTGTGTTACTAGCTCCAACAGGCCAGTAGAATGTATTGTGTTACTAGCTCCAACAGTACAGTAGAATGTCTTGTGTTACTAGCTCCAACAGTACAGTATAATGTCTTGTGTTACTAGCTCCAACAGTACAGTAGAATGTGTTTGTAGAATGTCTTGTACTAGCTCCAACAGTACAGTAGAATGTCTTGTGTTACTAGCTCCAACAGTACAGTAGAATGTCTTGTGTTACTAGCTCCAACAGGCCAGTAGAATGTCTTGTGTTACTAGCTCCAACAGGCCAGTAGAATGTCTTGTGTTACTAGCTCCAACAGTACAGTAGAATGTCTTGTGTTACTAGCTCCAACAGTACAGTAGAATGTCTTGTGTTACTAGCTCCAACAGTACAGTAGAATGTCTTGTGTTACTAGCTCCAACAGTACAGTAGAATGTCTTGTGTTACTAGCTCCAACAGTACAGTAGAATGTCTTGTGTTACTAGCTCCAACAGTACAGTAGAATGTCTTGTGTTACTAGCTCCAACAGGCCAGTAGAATGTCTTGTGTTACTAGCTCCAGTACAGTAGAATGTCTTGTGTCCAACAGGCCAGTAGAATGTCTTGTGTTACTAGCTCCAACAGTACAGTAGAATGTCTTGTGTTACTAGCTCCAACAGTACAGTAGAATGTCTTGTGTTACTAGCTCCAACAGTACAGTAGAATGTCTTGTGTTACTAGCTCCAACAGTACAGTAGAATGTCTTGTGTTACTAGCTCCAACAGTACAGTAGAATGTCTTGTGTTACTAGCTCCAACAGTACAGTAGAATGTATTGTGTTACTAGCTCCAACAGTACAGTAGAATGTCTTGTGTTACTAGCTCCAACAGTACAGTAGAATGTATTGTGTTACTAGCTCCAACAGTACAGTAGAATGTCTTGTGTTACTAGCTCCAACAGGCCAGTAGAATGTCTTGTGTTACTAGCTCCAACAGTACAGTAGAATGTCTTGTGTTACTAGCTCCAACAGTACAGTAGAATGTCTTGTGTTACTAGCTCCAACAGTACAGTAGAATGTCTTGTGTTACTAGCTCCAACAGTACAGTAGAATGTCTTGTGTTACTAGCTCCAACAGGCCAGTAGAATGTCTTGTGTTACTAGCTCCAACAGGCCAGTAGAATGTCTTGTGTTACTAGCTCCAACAGTACAGTAGAATGTCTTGTGTTACTAGCTCCAACAGTACAGTAGAATGTCTTGTGTTACTAGCTCCAACAGTACAGTAGAATGTCTTGTGTTACTAGCTCCAACAGGCCAGTAGAATGTCTTGTGTTACTAGCTCCAACAGTACAGTAGAATGTCTTGTGTTACTAGCTCCAACAGTACAGTAGAATGTCTTGTGTTACTAGCTCCAACAGTACAGTAGAATGTCTTGTGTTACTAGCTCCAACAGTACAGTAGAATGTCTTGTGTTACTAGCTCCAACAGTACAGTAGAATGTCTTGTGTTACTAGCTCCAACAGTACAGTAGAATGTCTTGTGTTACTAGCTCCAACAGGCCAGTAGAATGTCTTGTGTTACTAGCTCCAACAGTACAGTAGAATGTCTTGTGTTACTAGCTCCAACAGTACAGTAGAATGTATTGTGTTACTAGCTCCAACAGTACAGTAGAATGTCTTGTGTTACTAGCTCCAACAGTACAGTAGAATGTCTTGTGTTACTAGCTCCAACAGTACAGTAGAATGTCTTGTGTTACTAGCTCCAACAGTACAGTAGAATGTCTTGTGTTACTAGCTCCAACAGTACAGTAGAATGTCTTGTGTTACTAGCTCCAACAGTACAGTAGAATGTCTTGTGTTACTAGCTCCAACAGTACAGTAGAATGTCTTGTGTTACTAGCTCCAACAGTACAGTAGAATGTCTTGTGTTACTAGCTCCAACAGTACAGTAGAATGTCTTGTGTTACTAGCTCCAACAGTACAGTAGAATGTCTTGTGTTACTAGCTCCAACAGTACAGTAGAATGTCTTGTGTTACTAGCTCCAACAGTACAGTAGAATGTCTTGTGTTACTAGCTCCAACAGTACAGTAGAATGTCTTGTGTTACTAGCTCCAACAGTACAGTAGAATGTCTTGTGTTACTAGCTCCAACAGTACAGTAGAATGTCTTGTGTTACTAGCTCCAACAGGCCAGTAGAATGTCTTGTGTTACTAGCTCCAACAGTACAGTAGAATGTCTTGTGTTACTAGCTCCAACAGTACAGTAGAATGTCTTGTGTTACTAGCTCCAACAGTACAGTAGAATGTCTTGTGTTACTAGCTCCAACAGGCCAGTAGAATGTCTTGTGTTACTAGCTCCAACAGTACAGTAGAATGTCTTGTGTTACTAGCTCCAACAGGCCAGTAGAATGTCTTGTGTTACTAGCTCCAACAGTACAGTAGAATGTCTTGTGTTACGAGCTCCAACAGTGCAGTAGAATGTCTTGTGTTACTAGCTCCAACAGTACAGTAGAATGTCTTGTGTTACTAGCTCCAACAGTACAGTAGAATGTCTTGTGTTACTAGCTCCAACAGTACAGTAGAATGTCTTGTGTTACTAGCTCCAACAGTACAGTAGAATGTCTTGTGTTACTAGCTCCAACAGTACAGTAGAATGTCTTGTGTTACTAGCTCCAACAGTACAGTAGAATGTCTTGTGTTACGAGCTCCAACAGTACAGTAGAATGTCTTGTGTTACTAGCTCCAACAGTACAGTAGAATGTCTTGTGTTACTAGCTCCAACAGTACAGTAGAATGTCTTGTGTTACTAGCTCCAACAGTACAGTAGAATGTCTTGTGTTACTAGCTCCAACAGTACAGTAGAATGTCTTGTGTTACTAGCTCCAACAGGCCAGTAGAATGTCTTGTGTTACTAGCTCCAACAGTACAGTAGAATGTCTTGTGTTACTAGCTCCAACAGTACAGTAGAATGTCTTGTGTTACGAGCTCCAACAGTACAGTAGAATGTCTTGTGTTACGAGCTCCAACAGTACAGTAGAATGTCTTGTGTTACGAGCTCCAACAGTACAGTAGAATGTCTTGTGTTACGACCTCCAACAGTACAATGTCTCACAAATACAATACAAATACAGAAATAATACAAATAATCAACAGGAATTGAAGAAAAACAGTCCAAAGTAGATATAAAATTCAGTGAGTGTGTGTGAGAATCCAGAATATACATACCTATGTGGGGTGTATAGAAGGTATATCATTTGGAGAAAAAAAAATGGTATGTACACTAGTAGGTATATTATGATGAGCTATGTGGAGAATACAGAACATACTGTACATGCACATTGAGTTAACAACAGTATAGAAACAGTAAATGAGGTGACCAGCCTTCAATGACTCTACATACATGGGGCATTAGTCTCAAGTTGCAGGGCTGAGTACCGGTCTGAGTACCTATATGCCACACACACAGAGGAAACAAGGGAACACGGACAGGCATGCATATGAATAACGCAATGTGGTAGAGAAGGGAGAAGTAAAGGAAGGAGAGAGACAGAGGGATACAGACTGATAAGAGAGTTGCAATTAACATTCAATGATAAGAGTAGTACAGTTATCCCAGCAGAATGTCACTGTCTGCTGTCTGACCTTTAACCCCATCCCTCCCTTTTAGATACACAGGTGCTGAAGTGCTTAAAAAGATGCATTCAGTCACCATGAACACCAAACAGACCTGGCTTCGAGACAGCAAGACACAGGGCCAATACCACATTCACCTGTATCCACCTGGAACCACCACATAGGAAGACCATGAGCGTTGGCTGAGTCGCTAGGCAGTGTGGGATCAGCTTCCCCGCCCTACTGTTTCAGGGATCCCCGGGATAAGCGGAAAGCAGAGGGAACTTTGGGGTTTTCAGAGGTGCCGAAAAGCCTCATTGTTTCACAGCCTCATCCCAGATAAACCTGAAAAGCCCAGAGTCTGGGATTTGTGTTTGGGCTGAACTAATTGAGCCTCAAAAACCTCACCCTGCCTGGGAGACAACACACACACTTTGCCAAGCTTAATCCTGCCTTGCCAGCTGCAGTGTAGTGAGAACCCCCTCCCTCTCTATTCAGTTCCAATTCACTTTTCAATTTCAAGGTGCTTTATTGGCAAAGGCCAGCCGCAGCACTGCCAAAGCAATTAAGAAAAAAGGGGAGGCTTAAAAAAACTAAACACACAGGAATTCTATTGGGACAATAATAATAATAATAATAATAATAATAATAATAATAAGCATTCAAATCATTTCAATTTGGATTCCAATCCACTCTTTTTTTCCAGTTCCTCATCTTTGGTATTGGTTTCCTCTGTTTGTGTTCCTAATCAGCTTTGATCAGCTTTGAAACGAGGCACAGTAATTATGTAAGCACCATCAGAGACCACACGAGGTGCTACGAGAGAGCAACCTAGAGGAAATGGGAGGGGTTTGTCATTATATGTTTTATGTGTGAGTTGCATAAAAAACAGTGACAGCTCTTTGAAAATGGATGATTATGTAAGCATTGAAGAACATAATGTCACATAGTGAAACCTTTCAACTAGGGTTTAAATGACATGATGGTTGACCACCTTTAAATTGCTATCAGTAAATCAATCAGATTATCAGATAAACATGTTAGCTTCTACTGTATTGTCCTAGTCCATTGATTCTCTCTCTCTCTCTCTCTCTCTCTCTCTCTCTCTCTCTCTCTCTCTCTCTCTCTCTCGCTCTCTCTCTCTCTCTCTCTCTCTCTCTCTCTCTCTCTCTCTCTCTCTCTCTCTCTCTCTCCCAATTCAATTTGCTTTATTGGCATGTTGTAACAATGTACATATTGCCAAAGTTTACTTTGGATATTTCCAATTTTCACAAAATTAAAATAATAATAATCAAGATTGTCAACGGGACAACAGTAACAACAATAATGAAAAGTCAAATAACAATAACAATAAGCATATAGGACATGTGCAGGTTACTTGGTCTGTCAGTCAGACACTGTCCCTCATCTTATGACAGGCAGCAATGTAGTGCGCTGCCAACAAACATCTCTCTGTGTCATCCCCTAACAGGACGGATAGCCTATTTTCATCAGAGAGGTCTTTGAAAGCTTGAATAAGGGTTTCAAATTTGGGGAACTTAAACTCTCTAATTGTTTTATTTTTTGGACATATTGTCAGGAAATGTGGCTCTGTCTCAGGTTCTGCTGTGGGGCAGTGGTTACACAGCCTTTCCACTTTCATTTTTTAACCATTATTTAACCTTTATTTAACTAGGCAAGTCAGTTAAGAACACATTGTTATTTACAATGACATCCTACCAAAAGGCAAAAGGCCTGCGAGGACGGGGGATGAGATTAAAAATAATAAAATAAAAATATAGGACAAAACACACATCACGACAAGAGAGACAACACTACATAAAGAGAGACTGGCAAGAGAGACAACACTACATAAAGAGAGACTGGCAAGAGAGACAACACTACATAAAGAGAGACTGGCAAGAGAGACAACACTACATAAAGAGAGACTGGCAAGAGAGACAACACTACATAAAGAGAGACTGGCAAGAGAGACAACACTACATAAAGAGAGACTGGCAAGAGAGACAACACTACATAAAGAGAGACTGGCAAGAGAGACAACACTACATAAAGAGAGACTGGCAAGAGAGACAACACTACATAAAGAGAGACTGGCAAGAGAGACAACACAACACTACATAAAGAGAGACTGGCAAGAGAGACAACACTACATAAAGAGAGACTGGCAAGAGAGACAACACTACATAAAGAGAGACTGGCAAGAGAGACAACACTACATAAAGAGAGACTGGCAAGAGAGACAACACTACATAAAGAGAGACTGGCAAGAGAGACAACACAACACTACATAAAGAGAGACTGGCAAGAGAGACAACACTACATAAAGAGACTGACAAGAGAGACAACACTACATAAAGAGAGAATGGCAAGAGAGAGACAACACTACATAAAGAGAGACTGGCAAAGACAACACTACATAAAAGAGACTGGCAAGAGAGACAACACTACATAAAGAGAGACTGGCAAGAGAGACAACACAACTACATAAAGAGAGACTGGCAAGAGAGACAACACAACACTACATAAAGAGAGACTGGCAAGAGAGACAACACTACATAAAGAGAGACTGGCAAGAGAGACAACACTACATAAAGAGAGACTGGCAAGAGAGACAACACTACATAAAGAGAGACTGGCAAGAGAGACAACACTACATAAAGAGAGACTGGCAAGAGAGACAACACTACATAAAGAGAGACTGGCAAGAGAGACAACACTACATAAAGAGAGACTGGCAAGAGAGACAACACTACATAAAGAGAGACTGGCAAGAGAGACAACACAACACTACATAAAGAGAGACTGGCAAGAGAGACAACACTACATAAAGAGAGAAAGAGAGACTGGCAGAGCAAGAGACAACACTACATAAAGAGAGACTGACAAGAGAGACAACACTACATAAAGAGAGACTGGCAAGAGAGACAACACTACATAAAGAGAGACTGGCAAGAGAGACAACACTACATAAAGAGAGACTGGCAAGAGAGACAACACTGCCAAGAGACAACACTAAAGAGAGACTGGCAAGAGAGACAACACAACACTACATAAAGAGAGACTGGCAAGAGAGACAACACAACACTACATAAAGAGAGACTGGCAAGAGAGACAACACTACATAAAGAGAGACTGGCAAGAGAGACAACACTACATAAAGAGAGACTGGCAAGAGAGACAACACTACATAAAGAGAGACTGGCAAGAGAGACAACACTACATAAAGAGAGACTGGCAAGAGAGACAACACAACACTACATAAAGAGAGACTGGCAAGAGAGACAACACAACACTACATAAAGAGAGACTGGCAAGAGAGACACCACTACATAAAGAGAGACTGGCAAGAGAGACAACACAACACTACATAAAAGAGAGACTGACAAGAGAGACACCACTACATAAAGAGAGACTGGCAAGAGAGACAACACAACACTACATAAAGAGAGACTGACAAGAGATACAACACTACATAAAGAGAGACTGGCAAGAGAGACAACACTACATAAAGAGAGACTGGCAAGAGAGACAACACTACATAAAGAGAATGGCAAGAGAGACAACACTACATAAAGAGAGACTGGCAAGAGAGACAACACAACACTACATAAAGAGAGACTGGCAAGAGAGACAACACTACATAAAGAGAGACTGGCAAGAGAGACAACACTACATAAAGAGAGAATGGCAAGAGAGACAACACTACATAAAGAGAGACTGGCAAGAGAGACAACACTACATAAAGAGAGAATGGCAAGAGAGACAACACTACATAAAGAGAGACTGGCAAGAGAGACAACACTACATAAAGAGAGAATGGCAAGAGAGACAACACTACATAAAGAGAGAATGGCAAGAGAGACAACACTACATAAAGAGAGACTGGCAAGAGAGACAACACAACACTACATAAAGAGAGACTGGCAAGAGAGACAACACAACACTACAAAGAGAGACTGGCAAGAGAGACAACACAACACTACATAAAGAGAGACTGACAAGAGAGACAACACTACATAAAGAGAGACTGGCAAGAGAGACAACACTACATAAAGAGAGACAAGAGAGACAACACTACATAAAGAGAGACTGGCAAGAGAGACAACACTACATAAAGAGAATGGCAAGAGAGACAACACTACATAAAAGAGACTGGCAAGAGAGACAAACACACAGACTGGCAAGAGAGACAACACTACATAAAGAGAGACTGGCAAGAGAGACAACACAACACTACATAAAGAGAGACTGGCAAGAGAGACAAGACAACACTACATAAAGAGAGACTGGCAAGAGAGACAACACTAAAGAGAGACTGGCAAGAGAGACAACACTACATAAAGAGAGACTGGCAAGAGAGACAACACTACATAAAGAGAGACTGGCAAGAGAGACAACACTACATAAAGAGAGACTGGCAAGAGAGACAACACAACACTACATAAAGAGAGACTGGCAAGAGAGACAACACTACATAAAGAGAGACTGGCAAGAGAGACAACACTACATAAAGAGAGACTGGCAAGAGAGACAACACAACACTACATAAAGAGAGACTGGCAAGAGAGACAACACTACATAAAGAGAGACTGGCAAGAGAGACAACACAACACTACATAAAGAGAGACTGGCAAGAGAGACAACACAACACTACATAAAGAGAGACTGGCAAGAGAGACAACACTACATAAAGAGAGACTGGCAAGAGAGACAACACTACATAAAGAGAGACTGGCAAGAGAGACAACACTACATAAAGAGAGACTGGCAAGAGAGACAACACAACACTACATAAAGAGAGACTGGCAAGAGAGACAACACTACATAAAGAGAGACTGGCAAGAGAGACAACACTACATAAAGAGAGACTGGCAAGAGAGACAACACTACATAAAGAGAGACTGGCAAGAGAGACAACACTACATAAAGAGAGACTGGCAAGAGAGACAACACTACATAAAGAGAGACTGGCAAGAGAGACAACACTACATAAAGAGAGAATGGCAAGAGAGACAACACTACATAAAGAGAGACTGGCAAGAGAGACAACACTACATAAAGAGAGACTGGCAAGAGAGACAACACAACACTACATAAAGAGAGACTGGCAAGAGAGACAACACAACACTACATAAAGAGAGACTGGCAAGAGAGACAACACAACACTACATAAAGAGAGACTGGCAAGAGAGACAACACTACATAAAGAGAGACTGGCAAGAGAGACAACACTACATAAAGAGAGACTGGCAAGAGAGACAACACTACATAAAGAGAGACTGGCAAGAGAGACAACACACATAAAGAGAGAATGGCAAGAGAGACAACACTACATAAAGAGAGACTGGCAAGAGAGACAACACAACACTACAAGAGAGACTGGCAAGAGAGACAACACTACATAAAAAGACTGAGACATAAAGAGAGAATGGCAAGAGAGACAAACACATAAAGAGAGACTGGCACTACATAAAGAGAGACTGGCAAGAGAGACAACACTACATAAAGAGAGACTGGCAAGAGAGACAACACAACACTACATAAAGAGAGACTGGCAAGAGAGACAACACAACACTACATAAAGAGAGACTGACAAGAGAGACAACACTACAGACTGGCAAGAGAGACAACACTACATAAAGAGAGACTGGCAAGAGAGACAACACTACATAAAGAGAGACTGGCAAGAGAGACAACACAACACTACATAAGAGAGACTGGCAAGAGAGACAACACTACATAAAGAGAGACTGGCAAGAGAGACAACACTACATAAAGAGAGACTGGCAAAGAGACAACACAACACTACATAAAGAGAGACTGGCAAGAGACAACAACACTACATAAAAGAGACTGGCAAGAGAGACAACACTACATAAAGAGAGACTGGCAAGAGAGACAACACTACATAAAGAGAGACTGGCAAGAGAGACAACATTACATAAAGAGAGAATGGCAAGAGAGACAACACTACATAAAGAGAGAATGGCAAGAGAGACAACACTACATGAAGAGAGACTGGCAAGAGAGACAACACAACACTACATAAAGAGAGACTGGCAAGAGAGACAACACTACATAAAGAGAGATCTAAGCCGACAACATAACATGGCAGCGACACATGAAAACACAGCATGGTAGCAACACAACATGAAAACAACATGGTAGAAACACAACATGGCAGCAGCACAACATGGTACAAACATTATTGGGCACAGACAACAGCACAAAGGGCAAGAAGGTCGAGACAAAATACATCATGCAAAGCAGCCACAACTGTCAGTACGAGTGTCCATGATTGAGTCTTTGAATGAAGTGATGGAGATTAAATGGTCCATCTACAGGGAGCCAGGTTTTCCTGTGTCTACCCATCTCAATGGCAAGGCTGTGCTCACCGAGCCTGTACTTTGTCAAGGTTTTTCTAAAGTTTTGATCAGTAATAATGGTAAAATAGTTTGCCACGGTGTACCGTCGATTTAGGACCAGATAGCACTGCATTTTACTTTCTGATTGTGTTTCCCAATAGGTCATGTCATTTTGTTTTGACTGTGTTGTCATTTGTTTTATGCTGATTGATTGGATGTTCTGGTCCTTCAGTATGTTAGTAGAACAGGTGTGTGAACTCAGCTCCAGGACCAGCTGGATGAGGGGACTGAGGCTTCAATGTGTTAGTAGAACAGGTGTATGAACTCAGCTGCAGGACCAGCTGGATGAGGGGACTCTTTTCTTTCCTCAACTCTTGGCATTGCAGTGCTTGGTAATGATATGAGAGGGGGTCACTGTATTTTAGATTTTTCCAAAACTTAATAGCTCTTTTTTAGATTTTATTATTAGTGGATATTGGCCTAATTCTGCCCTGCATGCATTGTTTGTAGTTTTCCTCTGGACATGTAGGAGAATCTTCCAGAACTCTGCATGCAGGGTTTCAATGGGGTGTTTGTCCCATTGGATGAAATCATGTTTTGCAAGTTGACTCAACACCTCACTGCCATGAATCATAAATTGGTTCAACGACACAGTCAATTACTTTTAGCCAAATTTGAATACGTATTTCAATTTGAATGTATTTTTTAATGGCATAGAATGCCCTGCTTGCTTTCTCTCTCAGTTCATTCACTGCCTCATTAAGGTGTCATTCAGTTGAGCGTATTTTTAAACCTCAGTAATTGTAGTGTGTGCAGTACTCTATGATTGTTGTACCAATTGAGAACTTTGGTTTAAATCCCTGAGATCTGGATCTTCTCTGGAAAATCATTATTTTTGTATTTTTACTGCCAGGGCCCAGGTCTGGCACTACTGCTCTAGCAGGTCCAGGCTCTGCTGTAGGCCTTGTGCTGTGGGCACAGGTCATATGCGAAGAGGAGGCATTTAAACTCTGAATTGTAGAGACTATCACCAGGGGCTGAGGCTCAGATTGCAACCCTGGCGAAGGCCCAGCCCTTGGTTAAATATTTTGTCAATATTTCTTGATGATTTTGATGCTGCACGTATTGCCAGTATACATTGATTTCATGATATAATATGTATAATAACTTTGCAGAACAGTTCTGTATGCCAAATGTAATCAAATGCTTATTGGAAGTCAATTAAGCAACCGTATATTTTGGTTTTATTTTGGTGGACATGTTTATCTGTCAGCGTGTAAATATGATCAGTCATGTGATGTTTTGGTATATGGAGGTGGTGTAGCTGGTGTGCTGCTTCTTTAGCACAGTAACCCATACCTCCTGCTGTTGGTGTGCATGAGGTGAAGGGAGAGGTCAGGGTGCTGTCCTTGTCTTTTTTGGTTTCTGCTATCTTCCCCAGGGTGGGGAAGTCCTGCAGAAAAGAGCCCACTGCCTGGACCATGACAGTGCCATTCTGGTACACGTTTATCGTCAGAAACCTCTTTTCCCGGTCCTTTTCGCTCTCCTCAGAAATGTGTATTTGCCTTCCCTTGCAGATGCCTTTCTTTGTCGAATAGCTGAAATGCCTGGTTACAGCTGTATGCCAGGCAGTAGTGTGGTCTGAATACAGGTTTGTATCAGCCCTGTTGTGTGAGCAATCGGCACAGAAAGTTTACGGGTTCTCCCTCTGAATTCTGTGTTTAAAACTTCTTACGGCTGCAGGGGCCGTATTGAGTAGCTTGGATGAAAGGTGCCCAGAGGTGCCCAGACGTGCCCAGAGTAAACAGCCTGCTCCTGAGTCTCAGTTGCTAATAGATGCATATTATTATTAGTATTATAGTATTGGATAGGAAACACTCTGATGTTTCTAAAACTGTTTGAATGATGTCTGTGAGTTTAACAGAACTCATATGGCAGGCAAAAACCTGAGAAGAAATCCAAACAGGAAGTGAGAAATCTGAGGTTGGTATATTTTCAACCCAGGCCTTATTGAATTCACATTGGGATATGAATGAAGTTGCACTTCCTAGGGCTTCCACTAGATGTCAACCATCTTTGGAATGTTGAATGAGGCTTCTACTGTGATGTGGGACTGAATAAGAGGGGAATGAGTCAACTTGCTGGCAGAGAGCCATTTCCTGGTCACTCGCATTCCACATGATATCGACTTGTTGTTTATGTAGACACAAAGGAATTCTCAGATTGGAACTTTATTGAAGGCTTATGTAGACACAAAGGAATTCTCAGATTGGAACTTTATTGAAGATTTATATTAAAAACCTTCTAATGATTGATTCTATACTTAGTTTGAAATATTTCTTCGACGTGTAATATAACTATTTGAAGTTTTTGTCCAAACGCTTATGTAGCTACTTGGACATAAATAACGGACATTATCAAACAAATCAAGCATTTATTGTGGAACTGTCATTGCTGGGAGTGCATTCTGATGAAGATCATCAAAGGTAAGGGAATATTTATCATGTAATTTCTGATTTCTGTTGACTCCAACATGGCGGCTAATTTGATTAATCTTCTGAGCGCCGTCTCAGATTATTGCATGGGTTGCTTTTTCCGTCAAGTTTTTAAAAAATCTGACACAGCGGTTGCATCAAGGAGAGTGTAACGGCGTTCGTCTGTAGAAGGAGAAGCGGACCAAAATGCGGCGTGGTGGTTACTCATGTTCTTTAATGAAAAAATGAACGAACACCCAGGCTACCTAAATATGGTTCCCAATCAGAGACAACGAGAATCACCTGACTCTGATTGAGAACCGCCTCAGGCAGCCATAGCCTATGCTAGACACCCCTACTCAGCCGCAATCCCAATGCCTACTAAAACCCCAATACGAAAACAAAACAAAATAAACCCATGTCACACCCTGGCCTGACCAAATAAATATATAAACACAAAATACTAAGACCAGGGCGTGACAGAACCCCCCAAGGTGCGGACTCCCGGCCGCACACCAAAACCCATAGGGGAGGGTCCGGGTGGGCGTCTGTCCACGGTGGCGGCTCCGGCTCGGGACGTGGACCCCACTCCAACCAAGTCTTAGTCCCCCTGTAACGCGTCCTTTGATTGGCGACCCTCGCCGCCGACCTAGGCCTAATAACCCTCACCAAGGACCCCACTGGACTGAGGGGCCTCTCGGGACTGAGGTAGAAGCTCGGGACTGAGGGGAAGCTCGGGACTGAGGGGAAGCTCAGGACTGAGAGGAAGCTCAGGACTGAGAGGAAGCTCAGCACTGAGAGGAAGCTCAGCACTGAGAGGAAGCTTAGGCAGGTAGTTGGCTCCGGCAGATCCTGACTGGCTGGCGGATCTGGAAGAGTCTGGTTGACTGGCAGATCTGGAAGAGTCTGGTTGACTGGCAGATCTGGAAGAGTCTGGCTGACTGGCAGATCTGGAAGAGTCTGGCTGACTGGCAGATCTGGAAGATCATGGCTGACTGGTAGATCTGGAAGATCATGGCTGACTGGCGGATCCTGGCTGCCTGGCGGATCCTGGCTGACTGGCGGATCTAGCTGCTCTGGCTGCTCCATGCAGGCTGACAGCTCATGCTGATCCATGCAGGCTGGCGGCTCAGGCTGCTCCATGCAGGCTGGCAGCTCTGGCTGCTCCATGCAGGCTGGCAGCTCTGGCTGCTCCATGCAGGCTGGCAGCTCAGCCTGCTCCATGCGGGCTGGCAGCTCAGGCTGCTCCATGCAGGCTGGCAGCTCAGGCTGCTCCATGCAGGCTGGCAGCTCTGGCTGCGCTGAACAGGCAGGAGACTCCAGCAGCGCTGTAGAGGAGGAAGGCTCTGGCAGCGCTGAACATGCGGGAGACTCCGGCAGCGCAAGAGAGGAGGAAAGCTCTGGCAGCGCTAAACAGGTGGGAGTCTCCGACAGCACTGAAGAGGAGAAAGGCTCTGGCTGCGCTGAACAGGCGAGGCGCACTGAAGGCCTGGTGCGTGGTGCTGGAACTGGTGGTACTGGACCGAGGACATGGACAGGAAGCCTGGTGCGGGGAGCTGCCACCGGAGGACTGGTGTGTGAAGGTGGTACAGGATGGACCGGACCGTGAAGGTGTACTGGAGAGCCTGAGAGCAGGGCTGGCACAGGACGTGCAAGGCTAGGTAGGTACACAGGAGGCCGAGTGCGTGAGGCTGGCACAATTTTCACCAGCCGACTAACATGCACCTCAGGACGAGTATGGAGCGCTGACCCAGGTGCCATCAAATCCCTGACACGCTCCGTCGGACGAATATCGTACCTAAAGCACCAAACTAGCAACTCCCTCATTACTCTCTCCTCCAATTTCCCCATTAACTCTTTCACAGTCTCTGCTTCGCTCACCTCTAACACCGGCTCTGGTTCTGGTCTCCTCCTTGGCTCCTCACGATAAACAGGGAGAGTTGGCTCAGGTCTGACTCCTGACTCTGCCACACTCTCCCTGAGCCCCACCCAATACATTTTTGGGGCTGACTCTCGGGCTTCCTTCTGCGCCGCCGTGCTTGTCTCTCCAACTCCATTCTCCTATAACCCTCTTCGCACTGCTCCAGCGAATCCCAGGTGGGCTCCGGCACTCTCTCTGGGTCGACCGCACACCTGTCTATTTCCTCCCAAGTGGTGTAGTCCCGATATTGTTGCTCCTGCTGCCGCTGTTGCTTCTCCTCATACCAGCACCTCTCAGCTCTCTCCGCCTCCAGTTCTTCTTTGGGGCGGCGATATTCTCCAGGCTGATCCCAGGGTCCTTCTCCGAACAATTCATCCTCCCATGTCCGTTCCTCCTTTTGCTGCTTCTGCTGTCGCTGCCTGTTGACATGCCGCTTGGTCCGGGTGTGGTGGGTGATTCTGTAACGGCATTCGTCTGTAGAAGGAGAAGCGGATCAAAATTCGGCGTGGTGGTTAATCAGGTTCTTTAATGAAAAAATTAACGATACATGAAATAACTAAATCTACAAAACAACAAACGAAACGTGAAAACCTATACAGCCTATCTTGTGACAACAAACACAGAGACAGGAACAATCACCCACAAAACACACAGTGAAACCCAGGCTACCTAAATATGGTTCCTAATTAGAGACAACGAGAATCACCTGACTCTGATTAAGAACCGCCTCAGGCAGCCATAGCCTATGCTAGACACCCCTACTCAGCCGCAATCCCAATGACTACTAAAACCCCAATACGAAAACACAACAAAATAAACCCATGTCACACCCTGGCCTGACCAAATAAATATATAAACACAAAATACTAAGACCAGGGCGTGACAGAGAGTTATATCTATAATTCCATGTGTATAACTTGTATTATCATATACATTTATGATGAGTATTTCTGTTGAATCGATGTGGCTATGCAAAATCACTGGATGTTTTTGGAACTAGTGAACGTAACGCGCCAATGTAAACTCAGATTGTTTTATATAAATATGAACTTGATCAAACAAAACATACATGTATTGTGTAACACGAAGTCCTATGAGTGTCATCTGATGAAAGATCATCAAAGGTTAGTGATTCAATTTATCTCGATTTGTGCTTTTTGTGATTCCTCTCTTTGGCTGGAAAAATGGTTGTGTTTTTGTGTGACTTGGTGGTGACCTAACATAATCATTTGTGATGCTTTCGCCGCAAAGCCTATTTGAAATTGGACACTGTGGCTGGAATAACAACAAGATTACCTTTTAAACGGTATAAAATACATGTATGTTTGAGGAATTTTAATTATGAGATTTCTGTTGTTTTGAATTTGGCACCCTGCACTTTCACTGGCTGTTGTCATATGATCCCGCTAAGAGGTTTTAAATTGATGGTTCACTTCTCTGATTTAATTTTTGCTGGAAATTTAAAAAATGGGGGGTCTCTCAGTCTCTGCTGCTACTGGTGCTGCTCGAGCTTTCTCAGTGGCCATATTGCTATGGTTCCCACCAGTAAACAGTTGGAGCTAGTCAGTAAGCTAACAGGCAAATTTAAATTTAGCTAGCACGATTAACATTTTTACTCACATTTTGTCAATATTTTCCTCCTGTGTTGATCTTCAGTACAATTTGATTACAGTACATATATATTTTTTGCTAATTTAATCTTGTTAATCTAACTCTTAACAACCATAAAGTTGTTAAGAGTCAGGAGCTGTTTGACTGCATGACTCCCTCTCTCTTTCTCTCTCTCCCTACCTACCTCCATCCCTCCCATACATTGTGTGTGTGTGTGTGTGTTTATGACCTTTCCCCATACCTGTTACAGTATCAGTAAGTCCATCAGCACTATACTGCAGTAAAGGTTAAGTGTTTGTTTGTCTGTCTCTCCCCCACTGGGGCGTGATATTGTGAGGAACTATTAATAGTCCGTGTGTGTGTGTGTGTGTGTGTGTGTGTGTGTGTGTGTGTGTGTGTGTGTGTGTGTGTGTGTGTGTGTGTGTGTGTGTGTGTGTGTGTGTGTGTGTGTGTGTGTGTGTGTGTGTGTGTGTGTGTGTGTGTGTGTGTGTGTGTGTGTGTGTGTATGCAGTACAACTTCACTTCATTTGCGCAGCAGGACAGTACTTTGCCCTCTAGTCCTCCTGCACCTCTACCTTCTACTCTCTCCTCCCATCACCCCTCCTCACATCTCTCCCCTCACCCCTCCTCACCCTTCTCCTCTCCTCCTCTCACTCTCTTTCCTTTCACCTCTCCTCAACCTCTCCTCTCCAAAACCAACCCCTCTCCTTCCCTCACCCCTCCTCACCCCTCACCTCTCCTTTCATACCCTCACCCCTCATCATCACTCTCTCCCCTCTCCCCTCCCCACCCTCTCCTCACCCCTCCTCACCCTCTCACCCCTACTCACCCCTTTCCTCTCCCCACTCCCCCTCCTGATCTTTACCTGCCCAGCTTCCTCCAGTCTGACATATTAAATCTGTAATTTACGACTCTCTCCTCTTTCTATCGACTCTCTCTGTCTCTCATTCTCTTTGAATTTGTTTTACCTCATTTCTACCAGCATGTTAAATTTGCAACCAGTAGAAAAAAACTCTAGACCACCTTAACTCCAGACACAAAGACTGGTATAATGCTCTCCCTTGTCCTCCATTTGGCAAATCTGACCATAATTCTATCCTGCTGATTCCCGCTTACAAGCTAAAACTAAAGCAGGAAGCACCAGTGACTCGGTCAATAAAGAAGTGGTCTGATGAAGCAGATGCTAAACTACAGGACTGTTTTGCTAGCACAGACTGGAATATGTTCCGGGATTCATCCAATGGCATTGAGGTGTACACCACCTCAGTCACCGGCTTCATCAATACGTGTATCGATGACGTTGTCCTCACAGTGACCGTACGTATATACCCCATCCAGAAGCCATGGATTACAGGTAACTGAGCTAAACGGTAGAGCTGACCCTTTCAAGGGGTGGAACTCTAACCCGGAAGCTTATAAGAAACCCCATCAAACAGGAAAAGCGTCAATACAGGACTAAGATTGACTCGTACTACACCGCTCCAATGCTCGTCGGATGTGGCAGGGCTTCCAAACTATTACAGACTACAAAGGGAAACACAGCTGCGAACTGCCCAGTGACACCAGCCTACCAGACGAGCTAAATTACTTCTATGCTCACTTTGAGGCAAGCAACACTGCAACATGCATGAGAGCATCAGCTGTTCCGGATAACTGTTTCATTACACTCTCTGTAGCCGGTGTGTAAATAGGTCAACATTCACAAGGCCACAAGGCAAGATGGATTACCAGGACGTGTACTCTGAGAATGCGCTGACCAACTGGCCAGTGTCTTCACTGACATTTTCAACCTGTCCCTGACTGAGTCTGTAATACCAACGTGTTTCAAGCAGACAACCACAGTCCCTATGCCCAAGAACACAAAGTAACCTGCCTAAATGACTTCCAACCCGTAGCACTCACATCTGTAGCCATGAAGTGCTTTGAAAGGCTGGTCATGGCTCACATTAATACCATTATCCCAGAATCTCTAGAACCACTCCAATTTGCATACTGCCCCAACAAATCCACAGATGATGCAGTCTCGATTTGCACTCCACACTGCCCTTTCCCACCTGGACAAAAGAAACACCGACGTGACAATGCTATTCATTGACTGCAGCTCAGCGTTCAACACCATAGTGCCCTCAAAGGCCATCAATAAGCTATGGACCCTGGTACTAAACACCTCCCACTCCCAATGGATCCTGGACTTCCTGACGGGCTGCCTCCAGGTGGTGAGTGTAGATAACAACACATCTGCCACACTGATCCTCAACACGGGGACCCATCAGGGGTGCGTGCTCAGTCTCTTCCTGTACTCCCTGTTCACCCTTAACTGTATGGCCAACAGTGGCTGATCACTGACAACACCTGATCACTGACAACGATGAAACCGTCTTTTGGGAGGAGGTCAGAGACCTGGCCGTGTGGTGCCAGGATAACAACTCCGTCAACGTGATCAAGACAAAGGATATGATTGTGTGCTACAGGAAAGGGAGGACTGAGTAAGGTTGTATTCTCAGCATGTGACAAATACAATCTTTTTACATTTGATTTTATTTACACACACAAACACATACACACACACACACACACACACACACACACACACACACACACACACACACACACACACACACACACACACACACACACACACACACACACACACACACACACACACACACACACACACACACACACACACACACACACACACACACACACACACATATATACACACACAAACACATGTACACACACACACACATACACACACACACAATTTGATAATTTGTCAAATTGTGTTTTTTCATTCAATCAATCAACTAAATGACCAGTTCCACCACACAACCGCTTGTAATTTGAGCCAGTTCATTTCATCCTGTTTTCCCAGCATGGTCCTCTACTCTGTAATACGAATGGGGCCTGTTTCAACAACAATTGGCCACTAGATTATCACCAGTTGATCTCTCCTTAAATCTCAATACCGCTAAATTGACCTGCATAGATCGTCTCAGATGCAACCATCAGCTGCCACCAGACTTTTTCAAGAAATTATCGATCTATACTGGGTATGATCATCATAACAATTTGATCAGTCTTTTTTTACATGACTAAGTACAATTTATATATTTAACAATCATTCCGTACAGCTGAAATATAGTATTAATTTCCTTGTTTACGGTGGCAAATCTACTATGACAGTGTAGTCTACCCTACACATTGTCTGACTGGAAAAGTCATGGAGTAGAAATTATATTTTGTTTCCAATTTATGCAATACATTAATGATTTGAATTGTCTGAATCGATTTCTTATCAAGCGGGGAAAAGTAAATATTATTTAGCTGTGATAGTCTACTCATTTGACATATGAAACTAAATCATAATTGTGTTGTATTTGGAATCAAATTATATTGTATTCTAAGTAAGTTATATAAAGTTGCACAATGATATTGTAATTACTTTTTTTTATCGTGCTGGTAGTTAAGAGTAACATTTCCTATGTTGTGTGTGGATAGCAGAGATGATTTCTTTATTTATAGAACAACATGATAACACTGAACAGTGAGCCGTTGTATTGTCTTACAGGAAGGACTCCAAGGCCAGCAGACCTGTTCTGGCATATTGTACTTTATTGAAGAAAGAATGTGATGACATATGAGCTGGTCTAAAGGTTCCATAGGTTCTTTGTTGTAAACAGCTTGGTGTAATCTCTCATTAGTAGCGTGTTTAAGATACCCAGCGATAACGTGTCTTCAATGCAATCCTGCCTTACTTGTTCATCCTTTAGACAGTAAATGTGTTTAAAATATAAAATAACATCCTACCTGTGAATTACTGAGAATGTGTACATCCTTAATGACAGCATCATACCTGTGTATTACTGAGAATGTGTACATCCTTAATGACAGCATCATACCTGTGTATTACTGAGAATGTGTACATCCTTAATGACAGCATCATACCTGTGTATTACTGAGAATGTGTACATCCTTAATGACAGCATCATACCTGTGTATTAGTGAGAATGTGTACATCCTTAATAACAGCATCATCTTCATTATTAACACAGTCATTCTTTAAATGGACAACATTTAGCAGCTTTTATAATAGATTTTTGTATTTGGCAAAAAGGTTGTTGAAATCGAAAAATCACATGATGAATTTTCTGAGAGACAGAGAAGGGAGAGAGAGAGAGAGAGAGAGAGAGAGGAAGAGAGCAGAAGATAATATCTCTGTCTCGTTTAATGGACAAGCAGCATTTTCGCTTTCATCAAGTGTTATCAAATCTTCTGGTGTAATTCAATTTGTGTTGTAAGGAGATATTGAGCTAGCACAAAGAGAGGTACTGGTAATGTACTCTGGAGTAGTACACTTCAGCTCGCTGAAACTCCCCCCGTCTTCAATTACACACGCACATGCACACATGCTCGACTACACACACGCATATTTAAATACACATTTTTAAATATAGTGCATGTGACTTTGGTGTACACAGTGAAAAACTCTGCTGCTTCTTTATGAGACCAAACTCTGAAAACATTTTTAATTTAAGAAGTCGGCCCGTAAACGGAGGCAGTCTGAATACCTGGAGGTTGAAAAAGTCAAGAGATAGTCGTGTTGGGGAATGTTTGGCAAGTAATCTGGATACCCTAGCTATACATTTAGCTGGCTATCTACCTTGAATGGCAATAAAATAAACACAAGTTAAAATATATGAGCTCCGGTAGAAATCTACTCAGTGGTGAAAAAACCATGGAGACAAATTTATCGATGAAAGAAAGTGCCAATAGCATGGCTAATCTCATGATGGAGATAAGGATTCTAGGTACAAAAATTGAAAAAAGATGGATGAAATTAAGCTGAGTATTGAAAAAGGAAAGAATAGTGAAGTTGACAGCTTACGTGTGTCTTTGGAGAAAGCCATTCAGGATAATCCTACAGTATTGGAGAAAGCCATTCAGGATAATCCTACAGTATTGGAGAAAGCCATTCAGGATGGTCCTAAATTTTGGAGAAAGCCATTCAGGATAATCCTACATTTTTGGAGAAAGCCATTCAGGATAATCCTACAGTTTTGGAGAAAGCCATTCAGGATAATACTACAGTTTTGGAGAAAGCCATTCAGGATAATCCTACAGCTTTGGAGAAAGCCATTCAGGATCATAATACAGTTTTGCTGACTCAACTGGAGAATAGTAACAAGCAGCTACAAGACCACATAGCTCTTGAAGGTGGACGTCTGGAGTCCTGTGTAGAATTCCTATAATCAATGAGAATAAGTGCTGCCAAAGCAACAAAGTTCCACCCAGACATGTCTATCATAGTGGCAGGACTGCCAGCTGATGAAAACGAGGACCTAATCTCCAAAGGCTGAGAAACAGAGTTGACTGCAGTTGAGAGGACGACGGAGAGAGGTCATGGTCCCGGGGTTGTGAAGGTAGAGTGTCCGTCCATGGAGGAGGAAGTGGCTGTGATATGGAAACAAAGTAAAGCCAGGAGGAAAGGACTATTTGGTCACAGGAAGTGGACAGGTCATGAACCGAGATTAACCAGAGGGTCAACGTGGGCAAGGACATGGGGTTGATAGACCTACTACATACTGAGGCGCTTCCCATCCCCTACGAGATTCCATTTCAATAGCACATTGGAATGTTAACAGATAGACTACCTTGAAAAATAAATTAACAATAACAATACTAAAATCCTTAATCTCAGACATTAACTCAATAAATGAAACGCATTTGCTTTGGCAAGAAACGTTTTATATTGAAGGGTATGTATGGTATGGACACAACAGAGAAACTCATGTGAAAGCCCCAGGGGTTCTGGGGGAGTGGGAATATGTGTAAAGCCTGATATGGTGAAAGCATATAAAATTGAAATGATCGATAAAGTCAAATAAATAATTATTGTTTTGTGCTTTGAACAAAGGGAGTAAGATTATTGTTTTGTTGTGTTTTCATGCTATTTGCCACCTGAACAGTCCACATGGGCTAGAGATGCATCCTCCTTTTATAGTCATTTGTTTAGTCAGCATGTGCTATTTACAGTGAGGGAAAAAAGTATTTGATCCCCTGCTGATTTTGTACATTTGCTCACTGACAATTTTAATTTTAATTTTACCTTTATTTAACCAGGCAAGTCAGTTAAGAACATATTCTTATTTTCAATGACGGCCTGGGAACAGTGCCTGTTCAGGGGCAGAACGACAGTTTTGTACCTTGTCAGCTCGGGGGTTTGAACTCGCAACCTTCCGGTTACTATTCCAACGCTCTAACCACTAGGCTATGCTGCCGCCCCAAAAAGACACGATCAGTCTATAATTTTAATGGTAGGTTTATTTGAACAGTGAGACAGAATAACAGCCAGAAAAACGCAAGTCAAAAATGTTATAAATTGATTTGCATTTTAATTAGGTGAAATAAGTATTTGACCCCCTCTCAATCGGAAAGATTTCTGGCTCCCAATTGCCTTACATACAGGTAACGAGCTGAGATTAGGAGCACACTCTTAAAGGGAGTTCTCCTAATCTCAGTTTGTTACCTGTATAAAAGACACCTGTCCACAGAAGCAATCAATCAATCAGATTCCAAACTCTCCGCCATGGCCAAGACCAAAGAGCTCTCCAAGGATGTCAGGGACAAGATTGTAGACCAACACAAGGCTGGAATGGGCTACAAGAACATCGCCAAGCAGCTTGGTGAGAAGGTGACAACAGTTGGTGTGATTATTCGCAAATGGAAGAAACACAAAATAACTGTCAATCTCCCTCGGCCTGGGGCTCCATGCAAGATCTCACCTCGTGGAGTTGCAATGATCATGAGAACGGTGAGGAATCAGCCCAGAACTACACGGGAAGATCTTGTCAATGATCTGAAGGCAGCTGGGACCATAGTCACCAAGAAAACCATTGGTAACACACTACGCCGCGAAGGACTGAAATCCTGCAGCGCCCGCAAGGTCCCCCTGCTCAAGAAAGCACATATACTGTATGTGGGGATCTTAACAGTTGAATTGAGAGGTTAGATGACAATATAGATGATATTGATGATATTCCATTGCTTGTTGCTTTGGATGGCTTTGTTAGTCGTAATGGGGAAACCCTATTAGAATTCCTTCGGGCCTCCGAAATGTTTATCATTAATAGAAGGATGTTCCCCTTAAGCGATAACTTTACATCCATATCTGGCAATGGAAAATCTGTGGTGGACTATATAGTTACCCTCCACAACTGTCTAACTGTTACAGATGTTTTGACTTATTTGGAGAAGAAAGTAGACTTCCTGATAATTCTCTTTTATTTTGGATCTTTTTCTGTTGGCCACAAACTTTCTCAACCAGGTATTTCTGTGCATCACTCGGGGCAAACGATTCATACCCCGAATAGGCCTAAATATAATAAAATAAATGTGACAAATTACTTCCTATGTTCTGAAATGGCATGTAAGAGCTCTGCTGGAACTCATCGAAACTCTGCAAAGATGCCAAGAAACACCATTTAATTTAGATGTGTGGTATGAACATTTTTGTGATATTATATATTCTGAAATGGGAAAAAATGATGCGAATAAAGAATAAAGAATAAAGAATACACCCCCAAGCCCAGGAAAGGTTACAAGACGAACGAGCCTCATTGGACTGATGAGTTAAGGGATCTATAGTGTGTAATGCGCAAGGCTGAGTTCTTATTTTCACAGTGTAAAGATAGGAATACAAGAGAACAGTGTAGGAAGGATTTGAAGAAAAAACAGCATGTGTTTGATAAAAGACTGCACCTGTTCAAACAGAGATATTAGAGAGGGCAGATATTACACCTTGAGGAGATACAAACAAAATATCCTCAACAGTTTTGGAGCCAAATAAACAAAAACAAAATGACATAAAAAAACTCCAATGGGTGTCAGGGAAGAGCAGGGGGGGTCAGAACTTTGATATTACACAGGTACTTAAGGAATGGGAGAAGGGGTTTGGTAGTTTGTTCTCAGGAAACTAAAATGTGGCATATTTTGAGAAATAATTGGCCCAGCGTCATCCGGGTTTGGCCGGGGTCGGACGTCATTGTAAATAAGAATTTGTTCTTTAATGACTTGCCTAGTTACATAAAAGTAAAACAATTATTTAAAAACAAAATGGTTTTCGTAAATCCAGAGCCTGTATAGATCATATCATCCCGGTCTGTACAATAATCAGAATGAGAATACACAAAGATTTAATTGATTTCCAGAAAGCGTTTGATTTTGTAAATAGGGATATTTTAGCCTAAAGTTTGTTAAAGACAGGGGTAAATGGGAAATTGTATCACGCAATCCAGTCTCTTTACAAAGTACCAATTGCTTGTATGCGTGTTAATGAATATCATACAGATATGGTACAGATTGGTTTCCCACACCCTCAGGTGTAAAACAAGGAAACACCTTATTACTGACTTTGTTTGCTATGCTTATAAATGATTTGGTAAAATAAATGAATAGTTCAATATTGGAGTAAGATATGATGATGAAAGGCTAAGTATGCTTTTATATGCTGATGATATTATTTTGAAGGCGGAAACTGAACAAGACCTGCAGAACATGTTGTTATGTGCAGTCCATTTCTGTAACAGATGGAGACTCATGACCAACCAGACAAAAACACCGATAATGACTTTTAGAAAACCAGCTACTAAGAGAAATGTTTTCCAGTTTTGTTTTGGTGAAGACATTCTTGCGTTTACTAGCAATTCTAAATATTTGGGTATTTTTATTAACAAACAAATTACCTTTCTAAATGGAACATCTGCATTCGCCAACTCAGCAAGTAGAGCTCCGGGGGGAGATAGGAGGAATATCCAATATATTGGTTATGCTACATATTTCAAACTGTATCAGACATGGGTGCTAAGACATATTTTAAACTGTATCAGACATGGGTGCTAAGACATATTTCAAACTGTATCAGACATGGGTGCTAAGACATATTTCAAACTGTATCAGACATGGGTGCTAAGACATATTTCAAACTGTATCAGACATGGGTGCTAAGACATATTTCAAACTGTATCAGACATGGGTGCTAAGACATATTTTAAACTGTATCAGACATGGGTGCTAAGACATATTTCAAACTGTATCAGACATGGGTGCTAAGACATATTTTAAACTGTATCAGACATGGGTGCTAAGACATATTTCAAACTGTATCAGACATGGGTGCTAAGACATATTTTAAACTGTATCAGACATGGGTGCTAAGACATATTTCAAACTGTATCAGACATGGGTGCTAAGACATATTTCAAACTGTATCAGACATGGGTGCTAAGACATATTTTAAACTGTATCAGACATGGGTGCTAAGACATATTTTAAACTGTATCAGACATGGGTGCTAAGACATATTTTAAACTGTATCAGACATGGGTGCTAAGACATATTTTAAACTGTATCAGACATGGGTGCTAAGACATATTTTAAACTGTATCAGACATGGGTGCTAAGACATATTTCAAACTGTATCAGACATGGGTGCTAAGACATATTTCAAACTGTATCAGACATGGGTGCTAAGACATATTTTAAACTGTATCAGACATGGGTGCTAAGACATATTTTAAACTGTATCAGACATGGGTGCTAAGACATATTTTAAACTGTATCAGACATGGGTGCTAAGACATATTTCAAACTGTATCAGACATGGGTGCTAAGACATATTGTTCAAACTGTATTTCAAACTGTATCAGACATGGGTGCTAAGACATATTTCAAACTGTATCAGACATGGGTGCTAAGACATATT
>NC_068438.1:42135532-42150532 GCF_023373465.1 Oncorhynchus keta
AGGATGGGTAAAAATGCCTTGTGTTGTTGACTGGTTGCTGGCAATAAGAGATCAGTTGGAGGAACAAAGACTGTTACATACCTATGACATGGATATGGCATCCGCCACCATTGTGCCAGTCCATCTATTTATCGTTCTCTCTTTCTATCTCGGCACCTCTTGTTTCTATTCAAGGATTTTGACAGCCATTATGATACGCAGTCTCTCACTCTATTTGATCTCTCCATCACAGGGTCTCACTGGGGATCAACATGGATATCATGGAATCACTCTACTTTGACTGTCTCTGTACAACTAGCTCTCACAGTCTCACATCAGACTTAAATGTTCAGCCATGTTTCTCAAAAGTCAAATTTCTAAGTTGTTGCAAATGTCAAATTTAGAAGTGTTTAAGGTTATGTTTCGGCTTTAACTCCAAATGGTTAACCCAAGGATCATGACTTTGAATTTTTAGACCCCTTGAAGCATCAAAACAATACAGTGGAGCAAAAAAGTATTTAGTCAGCCACCAATTGTGCAAGTTCTCCCACTTAAAAAGATGAGAGAGGCCTGTAATTTTCATCATAGGTACATTTGTGGTGGGTGATTCTGTAACGGCATTCGTTTGTCGAAAGAGAGTCGGACCAAAATGCAGCGTGGTGATTACTCATGTTCTTTAAATAAAACTAATGACGATACATGAAAACCTATACAGCCTGTCTGGTATACAACTACACAGAGACAGGAACAATCACCCACAAAATACACAGTGAAACCCAGGCTACCTAAATATGGTTCCCAATCAGAGACAACGAGAATCACCTGACTCTGATTGAGAACGGCCTCAGGCAGCCAAGCCTATGCTAGACACACCCCTAAACAAATCAAATCAAATCAAATGTATTTATATAGCCCTTCGTACATCAGCTGATATCTCAAAGTGCTGTACAGAAACCCAGCCTAAAACCCCAAACAGCAAGCAATGCAGGTGTAGAAGCACGGTGGCTAGGAAAAACTCCCTAGAAAGGCCAAAACCTAGGAAGAAACCTAGAGAGGAACCAGGCTATGTGGGGTGGCCAGTCCTCTTCTGGCTGTGCAGGGTGGAGATTATAACAGAACATCGCCAAGATGTTCAAATGTTCATAAATGACCAGCATGGTCGAATAATAATAAGGCAGAACAGTTGAAACTGGAGCAGCAGCATGGCCAGGTGGACTGGGGACAGCAAGGAGTCATCATGTCAGGTAGTCCTGGGGCATGGTCCTAGGGCTCAGGTCAGTTGAAACTGGAGCAGAAGCATGGCCAGGTGGACTGGGGACAGCAAGGAGTCATCATGTCAGGTAGTCCTGGAGCATGGTCCTAGGGCTCAGGTCCTCCGAGAGAGAGAAAGAAAGAAGGAGAGAATTAGTGAACGCACACTTAGATTCACACAGGACATCGAATAGGACAGGAGAAGTACTCCAGATACAACAAACTGACCCTAGCCCCCCGACACAAACTACTGCAGCATAAATACTGGAGGCTGAGACAGGAGGGGTCAGGAGACACTGTGGCCCCATCCGAGGACACCCCCGGACAGGGCCAAACAGGAAGGATATAACCCCACCCACTTTGCCAAAGCACAGCCCCACACCACTAGAGGATATCTTCAACCACCAACCACCAACCAAGCCCTGCCTCCAGCTGTTTGCTTAGAGATTCTAGGGACAATTAGGAGGCCTGCGTCTTGTGACCGTAGCGTACGTGTAGGTATGTACGGCAGGACCAAATCAGAGAGATAGGTAGGAGCAAGCCCATGTAATGCTTTGTAGGTTAGCAGTAAAACCTTGAAATCAGCCCTTGCTTTGACAGGAAGCCAGTGTAGAGAGGCTAGCACTGGAGTAATATGATACATTTTTTTGGTTCTAGTCAGGATTTTAGCAGCCTTATTTAGCACTAACTGAAGTTTATTTAGTTCTTTATCCGGGTAGCCGGAAAGTAGAGCATTGCAGTAGTCTAACCTAGAAGTGACAAAAAGCTGTCCTCGAAATGGTCTTGATATGTTCTTCAAAAGAGAGATCAGGGTCCAGAGTAACGCCGAGGTCCTTCACAGTTTTATTTGAGACGACTGTACAACCATTAAGATTAATTGTCAGATTCAACAGAAGATCTCTTTGTTTCTTGGGACCTAGAACAAGCATCTCTGTTTTGTCCGAGTTTAATAGTAGAAAGTTTGCAGCCATCCACTTCCTTATGTCTGAAACACATGCTTCCAGCGAGGGCAATTTTGGGGCTTCACCATGTTTCATTGAAATGTACAGCTGTGTGTCATCGCATAGCAGTGAAAGTTAACATTATGTTTTCGAATAACATCCCCAAGAGGTAAAATGTATAGTGAAAACAATAGTGGTCCTAAAACGGAACCTTGAGGAACACCGAAATGTACAGTTGATTTGTCAGAGGACAAACCATTCACAGAGACAAACTGATATCTTTCCGACAGATAAGATCTAAACCAGGCCAGAACATGTCCGTGTAGACCAATTTGGCTTTCCAATCTCTCCAAAAGAATGTGGTAACCGCTGGTATTAAAAGCTGCACTAAGGTCTAGGAGCACGAGGACAGATGCAGAGCCTCGGTCCGATGCCATTAAAATGTCATTTACCACCTTCACAAGTGCCGTCTCAGTGCTATGATGGGGTATAAAACCAGACTGAAGCATTTCGTATACATTGTTTGTCTTCAGGATCTTTTTAAGTGGGAGAACCTGCACAATTGGTGGCTGACTAAATACTTTTTTGCCCCACTGTATATATATATATATATATATAAATGAACAAATAGTTTTTTATCTTACTGCTATTAATTAGCCCATACAAACCCATTTAATAACATATTCACTAGATGGAACAACAAAAATATATAGAAAGTAAGATTGTTCTAAAGTTTCTCTCCTATATCTGAGAAATTTAAGACATATTAGTAAATAATGGTTTGTTTTCAACAACGCATTTCTGGCATTAAACAGGAAACTTGGCATATGATGTGTGGTACTTCCTCTCAGGAGAGGTATTTGAACATAACTATAATATATTTTTCAATCAAAATGCAGAGAGTTTGGGGCGGCAGGGTAGCCTAGTGGTTAGAGCTTTGGACTAGTAACTGAAAGGTTGCAAGTTCAAACCCCCGAGCTGACAAGGTACAAATCTGTCGTACTGCCCCTGAACAGGCAGTTAACCCACTGTTCCTAGGCCATCATTGAAAATAAGAATGTGTTCTTAACTGACTTGCCTAGTTAAATAAAGGTAAAAAAAAATAAAAAATTACACTAACCACTAACACACTGTCAGAGAGGTGGAGTCATTACGCTAGAGAGAGAGAGTCATTACACTAACCACTAACACACTGGAGAGGGGGAGTCATTACACTAACCACTAACACACTGGAGAGGGTTAGAGAGAGGGAGTCATTACACTAACCACCAACACACTGGAGAGGGTTAGAGAGAGGGAGTCATTACACTAACCACTAACACACTGGAGAGGGTTAGAGAGGAGGAGTCATTACACTTACTACTAACACACTGGAGAGGGTTAGAGAGTCATTACACTAACCACTAACACACTAGAGAGAGAGAGTCATTAGAGAGGGTTAGAGAGAGTCATTACACTAACCACTAACACACTTGAGAGAGAGAGAGAGAGAGAGAGAGAGAGAGAGAGAGAGAGAGAGAGAGAGAGAGAGAGAGAGAGAGAGAGCAGAGAGTCATTACACTAACCACTAACACACTGGAGAGGGTTAGAGAGGAGGAGTCATTATACTTACTACTAACACACTGGAGAGGGTTAGAGAGGAGGAGTCATTACACTAACCACTAACACACTGGAGAGGGGGAGTCATTACACTAACCACTAACACACTGGAGAGGGTTAGAGAGGGGGAGTCATTACACTAACCACCAACACACTGGAGAGGGTTAGAGAGAGAGTCATTACACTAACCACTAACACACTGGAGAGGGTTAGAGAGAGTCATTACACTAACCACTAACACACTGGAGAGGGTTAGAGAGAGAGAGTCATTACACTAACCACTAACACAATGGAGAGGGTTAGAGAGGGGGAGTCATTAAACTAACCACTAACACACTGGAGAGGGTTAGAGAGGGGGAGTCATTACACTAACCACTAAGGCAGTTAACCCACTGTTCCTAGGCCATCATTGAAAATAAGAATGTGTTCTTAACTGACTTGCCTAGTTAAATAAAGGTACATTTAAAAAAAATTACACTAACCACTAACACACTGTCAGAGAGGTGGAGTCATTACGCTAGAGAGAGAGAGAGTCATTACACTAACCACTAACACACTGGAGAGGGTTAGAGAGAGGGAGTCATTACACTAACCACCAACACACTGGAGAGGGTTAGAGAGAGAGTCATTACACTAACCACTAACGCACTGGAGAGGGTTAGAGAGGGGGAGTCATTACACTAACCACTAACACACTGGAGAGGGTTAGAGAGGGGGAGTCATTACACTAACCACCAACACACTGGAGAGGGTTAGAGAGGGGGAGTCATTACACTAACCACCAACACACTGGAGAGGGTTAGAGAGAGAGTCATTACACTAACCACTAACACACTGGAGAGGGTTAGAGAGAGTCATTACACTAACCACTAACACACTGGAGAGGGTTAGAGAGAGAGAGTCATTACACTAACCACTAACACAATGGAGAGGGTTAGAGAGGGGGAGTCATTACACTAACCACTAAGGCAGTTAACCCACTGTTCCTAGGCCATCATTGAAAATAAGAATGTGTTCTTAACTGACTTGCCTAGTTAAATAAACACACTGGAGAGGGTTAGAGAGGAGGAGTCATTACACTAACCACCAACACACTGGAGAGGGTTAGAGAGGGGGAGTCATTACACTTACTACTAACACACAGGAGAGGGTTAGAGAGGAGGAGTCATTACACTAACCACCAACACACTGGAGAGGGTTAGAGAGGGGGAGTCATTACACTTACTACTAACACACTGGAGAGGGTTAGAGAGAGGGAGTCATTACACTAACCACCAACACACTGGAGAGGGTTAGAGAGGAGGAGTCATTACACTAACCACCAACACACTGGAGAGGGTTAGAGAGGAGGAGTCATTACACTTACTACTAACACACTGGAGAGGGTTAGAGAGGAGGAGTCATTACACTAACCACCAACACACTGGAGAGGGTTAGAGAGGGGAGTCATTACACTAACCACCAACACACTGGAGAGGGTTAGAGAGGAGGAGTCATTACACTAACCACCAACACACTGGAGAGGGTTAGAGAGGAGGAGTCATTACACTAACCACCAACACACTGGAGAGGGTTAGAGAGGGGAGTCATTACACTAACCACCAACACACTGGAGAGGGTTAGAGAGAGAGTGTCATTACACTAACCACCAACACACTGGAGAGGGTTAGAGAGGGAGTCATTACACTAACCACTAACTAACACACTGGAGAGGGTTGAAGAGAGGGAGTCATTACACTAACCACCAACACACTGGACAGGGTTAGAAGGAGGAGTCATTACACTAACCACCAACACACTGGAGAGGGTTAGAGAGGAGGAGTCATTACACTAACCACGAACACACTGGAGAGGGTTAGAGAGGGGAGTCATTACACTAACCACCAACACACTGGAGAGGGTTAGAGAGGAGGAGTCATTACACTAACCACTAACACACTGGAGAGGGTTAGAGAGGAGAGTCATTACACTAACCACAACACACTGGAGAGGGTTAGAGAGGAGGAGTCATTACACTAACCACTAACACACTGGAGAGGGTTAGAGAGGGGAGTCATTACACTAACCACTAACACACTGGAGAGGGTTAGAGAGGAGGAGTCATTACACTAACCACTAACAGTTAACCCACTGGAGCCAGGGTTAAGAAGGAGGAGTCTTGCCTAGTTAAATAACACTGGACAGGGTTAAAAAGTCATTACACTAACCACTAACACACTGGAGAGGGTTCAGAGAGGTGGAGTCATTAACCACCAACACACTAGGGTTAGAGAGGGGAGTCATTACACTAACCACCAACACACTGGAGAGGGTTAGAGAGAGGGAGTCATTACACTAACCACCAACACACTGGAGAGGGTTAGAGAGGGGGAGTCATTACACTTACTACTAACACACAGGAGAGGGTTAGAGAGGAGGAGTCATTACACTAACCACCAACACACTGGAGAGGGTTAGAGAGGGGGAGTCATTACACTTACTACTCACACACTGGAGAGGGTTAGAGAGAGAGAGTCATTACACTAACCACCAACACACTGGAGAGGGTTAGAGAGAGGGAGTCATTACACTAACCACTAACACACTGGAGAGGGTTAGAGAGGGGGAGTCATTACACTAACCACCAACACACTGGAGAGGGTTAGAGAGGGGGAGTCATTACACTAACCACCAACACACTGGAGAGGGTTAGAGAGGAGGAGTCATTACACTAACCACCAACACACTGGAGAGGGTTAGAGAGAGGGAGTCATTACACTAACCACCAACACACTGGAGAGGGTTAGAGAGGGGGTGTCATTACACTTACTACTAACACATTAGAGAGATGTATTTATAATACCGAACATTTACATTCCATAAATACACTTTATTTATTTACAATATTTTGTTTTTTTTCGACCAAGTTGAAATATGTGACACTATAACCATGAAACACGTGACAAACATATGTCTTGGTCAGAATGCACCGATGTAAATGACTGTGAAGGAATGTACCTGTATATATAACATGTGAATTAATGAAAAACATCGAAAGAAGAAGTTTCTCTATATCTTGGTTTGTCTAGTGTGAATGTGTAGAGTGGTTGATGATGTTTAAGTTTGCTGTGCTACAAACACAAATACATAAATAAATACATAGATGGAAAATTAGAAGTCCAAGAATATTGATATGTTTTACTACTCAAATCAACTTTTTTCAGATCTATTCAGGTGTTTTGTTTCTGAATCTCTATTAATACTCTTCCACATCAGCTTAATCCTGTTTTACACACTGACAAGGGACACAAATAAATAAGACCAGTATTTTTTGGTGAGATGTCAAAAATAGCATGAGAGAGAGAGAGAGACAGAGAGAGAGAGAGAAAATATATATGATGGAACCTACCTCCCCCTCCTTCCATCCATCCCTCTCCTGTTCCAGTCATTCAGAAACTAGTGGAATCATAGTTGATGACGTCGCCTGAGGACAGATAAAATTCCTGCCAATCATACTGGGATTGAGTGATTAACTCACTATTCCCTGTAAACTCACACACACAAGCACACACAAGCACACACACACACACACACGCACACGCACACACACACATACACACACACACACACACACACACACACACACACACACAGCAGCAGCATGTCTACTGTGGATGTATTTTTAAAATGTCATTCTGTGCAGCTGTGCTACCAGCTCTCACAGTCTCAAGTCAAAATGACACGTTCATCCATTTTTCTCAAAATAAAAAATTAGAAGTGTTTAATTTGACAAATTTTAAGAGTTAGAGTTAAGTTTGCGCGTTAACTCCAAATTCTTAAAGTTAGGCATTAACTCAACATTTTTAAGGTTAGGTTTGTGATAGGCTTAAAACAAAAACATCAAAATGACGTTCTATTGCTGATTTGAACTCACAACCTTTGGAGAAGAGGCAGATGCTTCTACCCATCCATAACGCCCTAGCAACACCTAAACCTACTTGAATTTAACCGTTGCCCCTAGTGACAGGTTTCCACATCATCTCCCGACATCCTCAGACATTGTTGGACGTCGAATACTGACTTGTTTCACGGGTGACCTGGCTGAGCTGTGACATTCAAGAGGCAGGTGGTTTTCATCTATTTTTCCCACTCCTCCGCCCTTCATTTATTTCTCACTACGTCTCTCCCTCTCACCCTGTCCAGCACCTATCACAAGGTGTAAAGTCACAATAACAATCAATTACTCAGAGATGGGGGATGTGGTTAAGGTCTGCAGCTGTTGTACTTGGCGCATGTGACAAATACAAATTGATTTTATTTTATTTGACACTTTTCACAAATCAATAAACTCTCAGATTGCTTCTATATCGGCCACAGATTGTGTCCAACCCTTCAGCCACACACAGACCTCTATCAGAGACTACAGACAAGGGCTTCATCCCCACATACTACAACAAATCCCTCTCCTTTATCTGTTATGACAACACAACACACTGTAGGCTAGGCTGAAGATGCCCAGGTTACGACAAGAGGATTCTAATATCCCATAAATGCAGAAGAAATATAAACAAATGGACAGGTGATGTTAGTTAGCAACAAAGCTGGTCACATTCATTTGTTTATTTTTTAAATATTGTTATTTTGACTAGAATTTGTCCTAACCTTTGTTATCTTGAACCTAGGTTGAAGGGAAAGGACTAAGGATGGGTGGATGGATGCAAGGCACTTGCCCTGAACCTATATCAAATGTGTCAATGTGGAGACAGCTACTTATGGTTGTCGATATGTTTCCTTTCACATTGTCACGGTTGGAGTGTCTCAAATCTAATTCAAAGGGAATCCTCTCAGGCTTCTTCACTGTTCAGAGGGGACATTGTTTTAACACAGCGGGGCGTTCCTTCTCTGCCTTAGTACAAGCCACAGACCTGATTAAAACAGCACAGATAACCAGCACGGGATTCAAGGGGAGCAGGACAATTCAACGATCCCCGAGTCGTGGAGCTTATGGCACCTCCAGGACCAGAACACATGGGATGGAGAGAAGAGGGAGAGAGAGAACAAAGGTAAAGTACACTGACTTCAGATGTAAACCTACAAAAAAACATTTTATTTGATTTCCATTGATTTCCTGGTCCAACTCTAGCTCCAAGGAAAGAAAAACCCTGATTCCTGGCTCAACTTTAGCTTTGGGAGAAAACAACCCTGATTACTGCCCCAACTCTAGCTCAAAGGAAAAAACAACCCTGATTCCTGGCTCAACTCTAGCTGGGGGAAAAGAACCCTGATTACTGGCCATTCTATAGATCTGGGGGAAAAGAACCCTGATTACTGGCCATTCTATAGCTCTGGGGGAAAAAACAACCCTCATTCCTAGCCCAACTATACCTCTGGGGGAAAACAACCCTGATTCCTGGCCCAACTATAGCTCTGGGGGAAAACAACCCTGATTCCTGGCCCAACTATAGCTCTGGGGGAAAACAACCCTGATTCCTGGCCCAACTATAGATCTGGGGGAAAACAACCCTGATTCCTGGCCCAACTATAGGTCTGGGGGAAAACAACCCTGATTCCTGGCCCAACTATAGATCTGGGGGAAAACAACCCTGATTCCTGGCCCAACTATAGGTCTGGGGGAAAACAACCCTGATTCCTGGCCCAACTATAGATCTGGGGGAAAACAACCCTGATTCCTGGCCCAACTATAGGTCTGGGGAAAACAACCCTGATTCCTGGCCGAACTATAGGTCTGGGGGAAAACAACCCTGATTCCTGGCCCAACTATAGCTCTGGGGGAAAACAACCCTGATTCCTGGCCCAACTATAGATCTGGGGGAAAACAACCCTGATTCCTGGCCCAACTATAGCTCTGGGGGAAAACAACCCTGATTCCTGGCCCAACTGGGGGAAGAAAAACACCTATACAACTTTCCCTTGCACTGGTATTTTCTTTCTGTCTCATTTTTTCTTAATCCCTGAAATTGTCTACTCCTCTGTAGGCATGGTCCTCAGTTAGTGTCCTCTTTCTCTCAGCCTCTGTTCTCTCTATCGCTTCATCTCCCCCACCTTTCGTCCTCTTCTCTACACGTCTCTCCTTTCGTCTCTCCCCTTATCTCCTCTTATCTCCCCGTTCCTCTCATCTGAACTGTGTTCTTTTTGTGCGCCCTCCCGTGTCCCTGTGATTTGATCAGGGTCTCATTGCATTCTGGTTTGAATTGAAAGCAGGAGCTGAGGGCGACTGACGTTCCCTTGAATATTTAATATTTTAATGTTTAATCCAATGCATTGCCGTGTGCTTTCACTCACTGTGACCCTGTCACATACACACACACATACACACACACACACACACACACACACACACACACACACACACACACACACACACACACACACACACACACACACACACACACACACAAACACACACACACACACACACACACACACACACACACACACATACACACACACACACACACACACACACACACACACACACACACACACACACACACACACACACACACACACACACACACACACACACACACACACACACACACACACACACACACATTCACACACACACACACACACACACACACACACACACACACACACTCAGACAAAGACAGACCCACAGACACAGTCCCCTCCCTGCAACCGTGTCTGAACAGATGTGGGGGGAAACGGACAATATAGACCACTAACTGTCTGTGATGAGACATGATGGGCATTATGAATAAAACAGTGGACATGATTACTCTGTGAATATAGGAGGGAACTGCACCCAAATGATCCTTCTGCCTATCCAACCAACGGTCAGAGTCTGCTGCATAGACCCCTGGTTTCAGCACTTTTCCCACTTTCACTACGGCACATGGCACCGGGCGAATCGTTGCATATTTATGCATTTTGAGCTCCCCCTCGCCCATTTCTACACGCTGTCAGCTTGGCTTTTATATTTCTGGCTGATTATGGTATAAAAGGGATTTTTATATTACTCCCTGTTCTAATATCACTCACAGAGGGGTTATAAAATAATAGCAATAAAAGTTTAGAACTGCAGTCAGCTAATTACCATAGAATAATAAGAGAAGAGGGAAAAGGGAGCAGGATAAGGATTACCGTTGATACCCATCTCACCCGCGCCCTCTTAACATTAAATACAACAGGGGAGACAAGAGGACTGGGACGACAGGAGAGGAAGGAGCAGAACGAGGAAGGGAGGAGAAGGAGACGAGAGGGTAGATGAGAAGAGCAGAGCAGAGGAAGGAAGGAGGAAGGAAGGAAGGAGGGAAAAAAGGAGAGATATAGAGTTTCGCTGTACAGTATCTATGCCGTGTACTATTTCTCTTGTGTTATCTCTCCCAGTGCGTGCGTAATGCTAGCAGGGTTCCTGTGTTTGTCCATTAATCTGATGGGGATGACAGGCAGCCCCTGTGAGTGTGATTGTAATGGATCATCTACCAATAGCACTAGAGCGGACTCGGCATGTTAGGCCAATGTTTAACCGCTTCATTAGCAATTACTGTTTGACTGAAAGTAATTAATCAGCAATACGCACTCATATCAAGATAAAAAAAATATCCACTCAAACTAACTCTGCACAAAAGTTGTATTTTTCCCGATGAGTTTAGATTGTCCGATTGAAGTAAGATCAACCAAATTACAAGGCCAAAGTACTGAGACAGTACTGTGAAGTCCAAGATGATCAGTGTCATTCAGTGGTATCCGTTTGTGTGTGTTTGATCAATCTGTCACAGTGGAATTATCTTCCGACTCTGTCGGTGTCGACTCAGACCTTGGCCCTGACATTTGGACTTAAACAGACGGCCTCTTCTTTCACTCGTACTTATCCATCCTCTCAGTGTCAAACTGTGTGTTTGTGTGTACGTGTGTCTGTGTGTTTGTGTGTACATGTGTCTGTGTGTTTGTGTGTACATGTGTCTGTGTGTGAGTTTGTACATGTGTCTGTGTGTTTGTGTGTGTGTGTGTTTGCATGTGTCTGTGTGTCTGTGTGTTTGTGTGTATGTGTGTCTGTGTGTGAGTTTGTACATGTGTCTGTGTGTTTGTGTGTACGTGTGTCTGTGTGTTTGTGTGTCTGTGTGTCAGTGTGTTTGTAGGTGTGTGTGTGTTTGTGTGTCTGTGTGTTTGCATGCGTGTGTATACATGTGTCTGTGCGTGAGTGTGTACTTGTGTCTGTGTGTTTGTTTGTGCGTGTGTCTTTGTGTTTGCATGCGTGAGTGTGTGTGTTTGCGTGTGTCTGTGTGTCTGCGTGTTCATATATCCGCTTGGGTGCGTGTGTTTTAATGAAGGAAGCAAGGATAGAAAGAAGGGAGGGAGTGGGGGAACATCTTTTTGGAGGGATTCATTTTCACCCATAGCGCCACTCAGCAGCCCACAGCCCATCTTAACTTCCTGGACTCGTTTATTTTCATTTCAACTGATGTCAAAACACCATGGCAACCGTTAAAGCAGCCCTGGGCCTGCTAACCAGATAGAAGATGGGAAAGAACAAGCCTATTTCCCTGGCCAGAACGTTGATGATCCATGACCAACATGTCATACCCAGTTTGGTGTAGCAGGGGGATTAAGAAGACTGAAACAGGATACCGGCAGGGGAACACGGCGAGGATAACATCACTCAAATGCTGCATTTTAGTCCAGATTAAGGCCTGAAACACACCGGCTCTACCAGCTTTAAAACCCTAATGCCTCACATTACAAGACATGGGCATTAGGAACGACAATGTTGTCAAACGGAGGCTGTGACATTTTGATGTTTTCACAGTACAGCAACATTTCACAGCAGGATAACCATACCCATCTGGTACAGAAATATTTCAACTATGTCTTATATTTGATCTGAATAGTACTGTAGAATAGTACTGTAGAAAAATACTGTAGAATAGTACCGTAGAATAGTACTGTAGAATAGTGCTGTAGAATAGTGCTGTAGAATAGTACTGTAGAATAGTACTGTAGATAGTACTGTAGAATAGTACTGTAGATAGTGCTGTAGAATAGTACTGTAGAATAGTACTGCAGATTAGTACTGTAGAATAGTACTGTAGAATAGTACTGCAGATTAGTACTGTAGAATAGTACTGTAGAATAGTACTGTAGAATAGTACTGCAGATTATTACTGTAGAATAGTACTGTAGGATAGAAGTGTAGAAAAATACTGTAGAATAGTACCGTAGAATAGTACTGTAGAATAGTACTGTAGAATAGTACTGCAGAATAGTACTGTAGAATAGTACTGTAGGATAGTACTGTAGATAGTGCTGTAGAATAGTACTGTAGATAGTGCTGTAGAATAGTACTGTAGAATAGTGCTGTAGAAAAATACTATAGAATAGTACCGTAGAATAGTACCGTAGAATAGTACTGTAGAATAGTACTGTAGAATAGTACTGCAGATTAGTACTGTAGAATAGTACTGTAGGATAGTACTGTAGAATACTACTGTAGATTAGTGCTGTGGAATAGTACTGCAGATTAGTACTGTAGAATAGTACTGTAGAATAGTACTGTAGAATAGTACTGTAGAATAGTACTGTAGATTAGTACTGCAGAATAGTACTGTAGAATAGTACTGTAGATAGTACTGTAGATTAGTGCTGTAGAATAGTGCTGTAGAATAGTACCGTAGAATAGTACTGTAGAATAGTACTGTAGAATAGTACTGCAGATTAGTACTGTAGAATAGTACTGTAGGATAGTACTGTAGAATACTACTGTAGATTAGTGCTGTAGAATAGTACTGTAGAATAGTACTGTAGATAGTGCTGTAGAATAGTACTGTAGATAGTGCTGTAGAATAGTACTGTAGATAGTGCTGTAGAATAGTACTGTAGATAGTACTGCAGATTAGTACCATAGAATAGTACTGTAGAATAGTACTGTAGATAGTGCTGTAGAATAGTACTGTAGATAGTACTGCAGATTAGTACCGTAGAATAGTACTGTAGATAGTACTGTAGAAAAGTACTGTAGAATAGTACTGTAGATAGTGCTGTAGAATAGTACTGTAGAATAGTACCGTAGAATAGTACTGTAGAATAGTACTGTAGAATAGTACTGCAGATTAGTACCGTAGAATAGTACTGTAGAATAGTACTGTAGATAGTGCTGTAGAATAGTACTGTAGATAGTACTGTAAAATAGTACTGTAGATAGTGCTGTAGAATACTACTGTAGATTAGTGCTGTAGAATAGTACTGTAGAATAGTGCTGTAGAATAGTACTGTAGATTAGTGCTGTAGATTAGTGCTGTAGATTAGTGCTGTAGTGTAGTGCTGTAGATCAAATCAAATCATCAAATCAAATGTATTTATATAGCCCTTCGTACATCAGCTGATATCACAAAGTGCTGTAAAGAAACCCAGCCTAAAACCCCAAACAGCAAGCAAAGCAGGTGTAGAAGATAGGTGCTGTAGATTTGTGCTGTAGAATAGTGCTATAGAATAGTGCTGTAGATTAGTGCTGTAGAATAGTACTGTAGAAAAGTATTGTAGATTAGTGCTGTAGAATAGTACTGTAGAAAAGTACTGTAGATTAGTGCTGTAGAATAGTACTGTAGATTAGTGCTGTAGAATAGTACTGTAGATTAGTGCTGTAGAATAGTACTGTAGATTAGTATGGTGGAATAGTGCTGTAGAATAGTACTGTAGAATAGTACTGTAGATTAGTACTGTAGAATAGTGCTGTAGAATAGTACTGTAGAATAGTGCTGTAGAATAGTACTGTAGATTAGTGCTGTAGAAAAGCACTATAGGTTAGTGCTGTAGAATAGTACTGTAGACTAGTGCTGTAGAATAGTACTGTAGACTAGTACTGTAGATTAGTGCTGTAGAATAGTACTGCAGATTAGTACCGTAGAATAGTACTGTAGAATAGTACTGTAGATAGTGCTGTAGAATAGTACTGTAGATAGTACTGTAAAATAGTACTGTAGATAGTGCTGTAGAATACTACTGTAGATTAGTGCTGTAGAATAGTACTGTAGAATAGTACTGTAGATAGTGCTGTAGAATACTACTGTAGATTAGTGCTGTAGAATAGTGCTGTAGAATAGTGCTGTAGAATAGTACTGTAGATTAGTGCTGTAGATTAGTGCTGTAGATTAGTGCTGTAGTGTAGTGCTGTAGATCAAATCAAATCATCAAATCAAATGTATTTATATAGCCCTTCGTACATCAGCTGATATCACAAAGTGCTGTAAAGAAACCCAGCCTAAAACCC
>NC_068438.1:42155532-42233032 GCF_023373465.1 Oncorhynchus keta
GAAAATGATGTCATGGCTTTAGAAGCTTCTGATAGGCTAATTGACATAATTTGAGTAAATTGGAGGTTTACCTGTGGATGTATTTCAAGGCCTAGCTTCAAAGTCAGTGCTTCTTTGCTTGACATCACGGGAAATTCAAAATAAATCAACCTTGACCTCAGAAAATAAATTGTAGACCTCCACAAGACTGGTTCATCCTTGGGAGCATTTTTCAAATGCCTGAAGGTACCATGTTCATCTGTACAAACAATAGTACGCAAGTATAAACACCACGCAGTCATCATACTGCTCAGTAAGGAGACGCGTTCTGTGTCCTAGAGATTAAAGTACTTTGGTGCGAAAAGTGAAAATCAATCCCAGAACAACAGCAAAGGACCTTGTGAAGATGCTGGAGGAAACAGGTACAGAAGTATCTGTATCCACAGTAAAACAAGTCCTATATCGACATAACCTGAAAGGTCGCTCAGCAAGGAAGAAGCCACTGCTCCGAAACCGTCATAAAAAAGCCAGACTGCGGTTTGCAACTTCACATGGGGACAAAGATCGTACTTTTTGAAGAAATGTCCTCTGGTCTGATGAAACAAAAATAGAATTGTTTGGCCATAATGACCATCGTTATATTTGGATGAAAAAGGGGGAGACTTGCAAGTCGAAGAACACCATTCCAACCGTGAAGCACGGGGATGGCAGCATCATGTTGTGGGGGTGCTTTGCGGCAGGATGGACTCTTGCACTTCACAAAATAGATGGCATCATGAGAGATGAAATTGATGTGGTTATATTGAAGCAACATCGCAAATGGGTCTTCCAAATGGACAATGACCCCAAGCATTCTTCCAAAGTTGTGGCAAAATAGCTTAAGGACAACAAAGTCAAGGTATTGGAGTGGCCATCACAAAGCCCTGACCTCAATCCTATGGAAAATTTGCGGGCAGAACTGAAAAAGCATACGCGAGCAAGGAGGCTAAGGTGAATGTAAACTTCCGACTTCACCTGTGACTATTGTTGAGCACACCTTGTCTATTCATATACTATGAATTCTATGAATTTTTGTTGATGTCACCTTAAATCCACTTCAATCAGTGTAGATGAAGGGGAGGAGACCGATCAAAGAAGGATTTTTAGTCTTCGAGGCAGGGATTGTGTATGTGTGTCATTCAGAGGCTGAATCAGCAAGACAAAATATTTAAGTGCTTTTGAATGGGTATGGTTCTGGTTGCCAGGCGCACCGGTTTGAGTGTGTCAAGAGCTGCAAGATTGCTGGGTTTTTATGCTCAATAGTTTCCCGTGTATCGATATTTGTCCACCACCCAAAGGAATTTCAAACAACTAGACACAAATGTGGGAAGCATTAGAGTCAACATGTGCCAGCATCCCTGTGGAACGCTTTTGACACCTTGTAGAGTCCATGCCCCGAAGAATTGAGTCTGTTCTGGCAAAGCTCACCTTCCTCAATATTGGGAAGGTGTTTGCTATACTTAGTGTTTATATATATTCTGGACTCTGACATTTTTAGTCCTGATATTGCTTGTTCCTGTCTTTTTTATATTTTTCAGATGTGTTTATTGTTGTGTTATAAGGTATTTATGCACTGCTGGAGCTAGAAACTACAAACATTTTATTCATTGCACCTGCGATAAAATCTGCAAATCTGTATATGTGTGTATATACAGTGCCGTGCGAAAGTATTCGGCCCCCTTGAACTTTGCGACCTTTTGCCACATTTCAGGCTTCAAACATAAAGATATAAAACTGTATTTTTTTGTGAAGAATCAACAACAAGTGGGACACAATTATGAAGTGGAACGACATTTATTGGATATTTCAAACTTGCAAGGAGGAATGGGAAAAAAAATTATCTCGATGTGCAAAACTGATAGACATACCCCAAGCGACTTACAGCTGTAATCGCAGCAAAAGGTGGCGCTACAAAGTATTAACTTAAGGGGGCTGAATAATTTTGCACGCCCAATTTTTCAGTTTTTGATTTGTTAAAAAAGTCTCTTTCTCTTTCTGTCCATCCAGTCTCTTTCTGTCCATCCAGTCTCTTTCTGTCCATCCAGTCTCTTTCTCTTTCTGTCCATCCAGTCTCTTTCTGTCCATCCAATCTCTTTCTCATTCTGTCCATCCAGTCTCTTTCTCATTCTGTTACTCCAGTCTCTTTATCTTTCTGTTCATTCAGTCTTTCTCTTTCTGTCCATCCAGTCTCTTTCTGTCCAATCAGTCTCTTTCTGTCCATCCAGTCTCTTTCTGTCCATCCAGTCTCTTTCTCTTTCTGTCCATCCAGTCTCTTTCTGTTTAATCAGTCTCTTTCTGTCCATCCAGTCTCTTTCTCATTCTGTCCATCCAGTCTCTTTCTCTTTCTGTCCAGCCAGACTCTTTCTGTCCATCCAGTCTCATTCTGTGCATCCAGTCTCTTTCTCATTCTGTTACTCCAGTCTCTTTATCTTTATGTTCATTCAGTCTCGTTCTGTTCATCCAGTCTCTTTCTCTTTCTGTCCATCCGGTCTATTTATGTCCATCCATTCTCTTTCTCTTTCTGTTCATTCAGTCTCTTTCTCTTTCTGTCCATCCAGTCTCTTTCTGTCCATCCAGTCTCTTTCTGTCCATCCAGTCTCTTTCTCTTTCTGTCCATCCAGTCTCGTTCTGTCTAATCAGTCTCTTTCTGTCCATCCAATCTCATTCTCATTCTGTTACTCCAGTCTCTTTATCTTTCTGTCCATCCAGTCTCTTTCTGTCCATCCAGTCTCATTCAGTGCATCCAGTCTCTTTCTCATTCTGTTACTCTAGTCTCTTTATCTTTCTGTTCATTCAGTCTCTTTCTGTTCATCCAGTCTCTTTCTCTTTCTGTCGATCCATTCTCTTTCTCTTTCTGTTCATCCAGTCTCTTTCTCATTCTGTTCATCCAGTCTCTTTCTATTTCTGTTCATTCAGCCTCTTTCTGTCCATCCAGTCTCTTTGTCTTTCTGTCCATCCAGTCTCTTTCTGTCCATCCAGTCTCTTTCTCTTTCTGTTCATCCAGTCCCTTTCTTTTTCTATCCATCCAGTCTTTTTCTGTTCATCCAGTCTCTTTCTGTCCATCAACTCACTTTTTGTCCATTCAGTCTCTTTGTCTTTCTTTTCATCCAGTCTCTTTCTCTTTCTGTTCATCCAGTCTCTTTCTGTCCATCCAGTCTCTTTCTCTTTCTGTCCATCTAGTCTCTTTCTCTTTCTGTTCATCCAGTCTCTTTCTGTCCATCCAGTCTCTTTCTCTTTCTGTTCATCCAGTCTCTTTCTGTCCATCCTGTCTCTTTCTGTCCGTCCAGTCTCTTTCTCTTTCTGTTCATCCAGTCTCTTTCTGTCCATCCAGTCTCTTTCTCTTTCTGTTCATCCAGTCTCTTTCTGTACATCCAGTCTCTTTGTCTTTCTGTCCATCCAGTCTCTTTCTCTTTCTGTTCATCCAGTCTCTTTCTGTCCATCCATCTCTTTCTCATTCTGTCCATCCAGTCTCTTGCTCATTCTGTTACTCCAGTCTCTTTCTCTTTCTGTTCATCCAAGCTCTTTCTCTTTCTGTTCATCCAGTCTCTTTCTGTCCATCCAGTCTCTTTCTCTTTCTGTCCGTCCAGTCTCTTTCTCTTTCTGTTCATCCAGTCTCTTTCTGTCCATCCAGTATCTTTCTGTTCATCCAGTCTCTTTCTGTACATCCAGTCTCTTTGTATTTCTGTCCATCCAGTCTCTTTCTCTTTCTGTTCATCAAGTCTCTTTCTGTCCATCCAATCTCTTTCTCTTTCTGTCCATCCAGTCTCTTTCTCATTCTGTCCATCCAGTCTCTTGCTCATTCTGTTACTCCAGTCTCTTTCTCTTTCTGTTCATCCAGTCTCTTTCTCTTTCTGTCCATCCAGTCTCTTTCTGTCCATCCAGTCTCTTTCTGTCCATCCAGTCTCTTGCTCATTCTGTTACTCCAGTCTCTTTCTATTTCTGTCCATCCAGTATATTTCTCTTTCTGTTCATCCAGTCTCTTTCTGTACATCCAGTCTCTTTGTCTTTCTGTCCATCCAGTCTCTTTCTCTTTCTGTTCATCAAGTCTCTTTCTGTCCATCCAATCTCTTTCTCTTTCTGTCCATCCAGTCTCTTTCTCATTCTGTCCATCCAGTCTCTTGCTCATTCTGTTACTCCAGTCTCTTTCTCTTTCTGTTCATCCAGTCTCTTTCTCTTTCTGTCCATCCAGTCTCTTTCTCTTTCTGTCCATCCAGTCTCTTTCTGTCCATCCAGTCTCTTTCTCTTTCTGTCCATCCAGTCTCTTTCTAATTCTGTCCATCCAGTCTCTTGCTCATTCTGTCCAACCAGTTTCTGTCTTTCTGTCATCCAATCTCTTTCTCATTCTGTCCATCCAGTCTCTTGCTCATTCTGTTACTCCAGTCTCTTTCTCTTCATCCAGTCTCCCTCTCTTTCTGTCCATCCATTCTCTTTCTTTCCATCCAGTCTTTTTCTCTTTCTGTCCATCCAGTCTCTTTCTGTCCATCCAGTCTCTTTCTGTTTATTCACTCTCTTTCTCTTTCTGTCCATCCAGTCTCTTTCTGTCCATCCAGTCTCTTTCTGTCCATCCAGTCTCTTTCTCATTCTGTCCATCCAGTCTCTTTCTCATTCTGTTACTCCAGTCTCTTTATCTTTCTGTTCATTCAGTCTCTTTCTTCTGTAGCTCAGTTGGTAGAGCATGGCGCTTGTAACGCCAGGGTAGTGGGTTCGATTCCCGGGACCACCCATACGTAGAATGTATGCACACATGACTGTAAGTCGCTTTGGATAAAAGCGTCTGCTAAATGGCATATATATTATTCTCTTTCTGTCCATCCAGTCTCTTTCTGTCCATCCAGTCTCTTTCTATTTCTGTCCATCCAGTCTCTTTCTGTCCATCCAGTCTCTTTCTGCACATCCAATCTCTTTCTCATTCTGTCCATCCAGTCTCTTTCTCTTTCTGTCCATCCAGTCTCTTTCTGTCCATCCAGTCTCATTCTGTGCATCCAGTCTCTTTCTCATTCTGTTACTCCAGTCTCTTTATCTTTCTGTTCATTCAGTCTCTTTCTGTTCATCCAGTCTCTTTCTCTTTCTGTCCATCCGGTCTATTTCTGTCCATCCACTCTCTTTCTCTTTCTGTTCATCCAGTCTCTTTCTCATTCTGTTCGTCCAGTCTCTTTCTATTTCTGTTCATTCAGCCTCTTTCTGTCCATCCCAGTCTCTTTGTCTTTCTGTCCATCCAGTCTCTTTCTGTCCATCCATTCTCATTCTGTCCATCCAGTCTCTTTCTGTCCATCCAGTCTCTTTCTGTCCATCCAGTCTCTTTCTGTCCTTCCAGTCTCTTTCTGTCCATCCAGTCTCTTTCTGTCCATCCAGTCTCATTCTGTCCATCCAGTCTCTTTCTTTTTCTGTCCATCCAGTCTCTTTCTGTCCTTCCAGTCTCTTTCTGTCCATCCAGTCTCTTTCTGTCCATCCAGTCTCATTCTGTCCATCCAGTCCCTTTCTTTTTCTATCCATCCAGTCTTTTTCTGTTCATCCAGTCTCTTGCTGTCCATCAACTCACTTTTTGTACATTCAGTCTCTTTCTCTTTCTGTTCATTCAGCCTCTTTCTGTCCATCCACTCTTTGTCCTTCTGTCCATCCAGTCTCATTCTGTCCATCCAGTCTCTTTCTGTCCATCCAGTCTCTTTCTGTCCATCCAGTCTCTTTCTGTCCTTCCAGTCTCTTTCTGTCCATCCAGTCTCTTTCTGTCCATCCAGTCTCATTCTGTCCACCCAGTCTCTTTGTATTTCTGTCCATCCAGTCTCTTTCTGTCCATCCAGTCTCTTGCTGTCCATCCAGTCTCTGTCCTTTTGTCCATCGAGTCTCTTTTTTCCATCCAGTCCCTTTCTTTTTCTATCCATCCAGTCTTTTTCTGTTCATCCAGTCTCTTTCTGTCCATCCAGTCTCGTTCTGTCCATCCAGTCTCTTTCTCTTTCTTTCCATCCAGTCTCTTTCTGTCCATCCAGTCTCTTTCTGTCCATCCAATCTCTTTCTCATTCTGTCCATCCAGTCTCTTTCTCATTCTGTTACTCCAGTCTCTTTATCTTTCTGTTCATTCAGTCTCTTTCTGTCCATCCACTCTTTCTCTTTCTGTTTATCCAGTCTCTTTCTCTTTCTGTCCATCCATTCTCTTTCTCATTCTGTCCATGCAGTCTCTTTCTCATTCTGTTCGTCCAGTCTCTTTCTCTTTCTGTTCATTCAGCCTCTTTCTGTCCATCCACTCTTTGTCCTTCTGTCCATCCAGTCTCTTTCTGTCCATCCAGTCTCTTTGGCTTTCTGTCCATCCAGTCTCTTTCTGTTCATCCAGTCTCTTTCTGTCCATCCAGTCTCTTTCTCTTTCCTTCCATACAGTTGTCGTGTCTTTGTGATATGACATGCTATTCTATAAAATACTTTCTCCGTAATTAATATTACCTGATTGAGCTAATCATGTAAATGTAATTAACTAGAGAGTCGGGGCACCACAAAATAATATTTATAGAGCTGTTATCTTCCGAATAAACTCTTAAAGACCTAGTAATATTTTACATCAATAGCAGTCAATATTAATCGTCATCTTAATTTAGTCTCATCTGAAGTTGTAAATTCTTGGTTATCTGCAAGAACCCTGGCTAACAAGTTGAACCAACAATACAGAATTCGGTTTAATTATTTATTTACTAAATACCTACCTAATCACACAGAATTACACATACACATAATTAAATCATTTGATTACAAATTATGTCATAAAGGAAAATGTCCCTAGCGGATGGAACAGATATGACAGCTGGTTACACAAAAGAAAAGGGTTGGGTTTGAGTGAAAGAGCGGGAAGACTTGAGGAACAAAGGAGAAGCTGTGCTACCGTAAATACAGTATCTTATGCATTCTAAATTACCGCCCATTTGGAAAAGGAAAATGCAATAAATATTTACTCTGAGCTGCGCTTCAATAGGTTGGTGGTAGATGGAAGGCTGTGTTGCCAAACCAATTGCTTTGTCCTTTGAAGAATGTCTCTGGTTGTCAATTGGATACGTTGTGGTAACGTTGTTGTGTGATAGACGGGATACTCTGTCTGTTCCTTCCTAACCCTTGTTTGCAGCGGCTGTTGCTAACTCCACGGCTAGGAGGTATCACTTCTGTAGTGAATAAGAGTTCAAAGTTCATACCATTTGCAACCAAAGCTCATGCTGATGTTGGCTTCGTTCTGTAGTTATTATCTGAACCATTCTGGCATCGGACCGTCGTCCCCACATCCTCGAAACAGGTGGTTATATTGTCGTCAAGGCTTTATATAGGAAGGGAGAGGAGAGCGTGTTTAAAAAGTTGTATAGCCCATGTCCCTTCACAGGGTCGGGCCACTGATTGAGCATAGCCCTAACTTATGAAAACCCAAATCTCACATTTTAGAAGCTAAAATCACATTTCATCCCATCACAAATAATTTCATATTCAAACATTTAAATTTAACAACAATTCCATGTGAATCCGATAATCTGATGTGTAGACTTTCCACTGTAGAGTTTATGTCATCTTATCATTGATGAGAATGTCTCAGATGACAACCGAACTGACATCATATTCATTAAGTACCACCGCATATGTTCAATTGTTCGGATTAACAGAATATAGTTAATTTCCCCCCAGCTTCTGATGTTCCCAGAATCTCTATGTTAACCAAGGTGTTTGCAAATGTAACATCAGTAGGGTAGAGAGAGGAAAAAGGGGGAAAGACCTATTTATGACTGTCATAAACCTACCCCCAGGCAAACGTCCATGACACAGTCTCTTTCTCTTTCTGTCCATCCAGTCTCTTTCTGTCAATCCAGTCTCTTTCTGTCAATCCAGTCTCTTTCTGTCAATCCAGTCTCTTTCTGTCCATCCAGTCTCTTTCTTTTCTGTCCATCCAGTCTCTTTCTCTTTCTGTTCATCTACTCTTCTTCTGTCCATCCTGTCTCCACAAAGTCACTGGGCTGGAGCTGAGAGTGCTTCAGGAATTACGAAGGAAATATTAGATGTAAGGTGGTGTGTGTGTGTGTGTGTGTGTGTGTGTGTGTGTGTGTGTGTGTGTGTGTGTGTGTGTGTGTGTGTGTGTGTGTGTGTGTGTGTGTGTGTGTGTGTGTGTGTGTGTGTGTGTGTGTGTATTTGTGTGTGCATTTGTGTGTGTGTGTGTGCTTCTATAACTGCCATAAGGTGAAGCCCTGTCATCATAACTGTCTTTGATAGCAGACCGACTTGAAAGCACTTCCAAATGTCAAGTGGTTAAAACCAATCTATCAGAGAGCATATCACACTCAGAGGCATGCATGGACTTACACAGGGGTCCACACACCATTATCAGGGAACTATATCAGACACACACACACACACGCCGTGCCATCATGGATTGATATCACCTTACGCCATCAAAGAGTGATATTTGCTCGGTCGCTATCCTGCTCATGTTTTACTCTCTCACAAAACCCCAGGTAGTTAGGTTGCTAACAGGCTTATCTCATGGAATCAACCTCTCCCTATGTTAACAGGTACAGCTAACAGGCTTATCTCATGGAATCAACCTCTCCCTATGTTAACAGGTACAGCTAACAGGCTTATCTCATGGAATCAACCTCTCCCTATGTTAACAGGTACAGCTAACAGGCTTATCTCATGGAATCAACCTCTCCCTATGTTACAGGCACAGCTAACAGGCTTATCTCATGGAATAACAGTTAACAGGTACAGCTAACAGGCTGTTCAAGGAATACTCTCCCTATTTAACAGGTACAGCAACAGTGCTTATCTCATGGAATCAACCTCTTTTGGTGGGGGACAGTTACACAGGATGGTCTTAGAAATCAAAGAGAGGAGGGAAATGTGCCATGATCGGCATTCATTATTATTTTTTTGTTTAAATTGTGATTGTCAAAACACAGGTTCCAGGTACCGTATCATATGAATATATTATATGTGTAATTTAGCATATCCTTTTAACCAATGCCACTTACAGGTACGTGTACATACATAGAGAGTGGAAAGGAGATTCTCTTGCAAACATGTTTAAGGCATGGGGCTCCCAACACGGGGTACTTCCCCAGACTCCACTGGCCACTGCTTGTCTATGAGGTACCTCTTTCAACAGTGGAGGCGGTAGAGTGGAAAATGAACAACTTCCTCAGGAGATGGCTGGCGGTCCCAAGAAGCTTCTGCTCCATCGGCCTGTAAAGAACAGACAGCAGGCTGCAGCTGTCAGTTACATCTGAGGTAGAGGGGTACAAGTTAACAAAAGCAGGTAAAGTCATGATGCTGCAGGACAGCAGGAATGAGAGGGTTCGCCAGGCAGAGATCGAGGTCAGTATGTGTCGCAAGTGGTCAGCCAGCAGAGCGCTCAGGGAGCCGGAGGAGAGGCAGCAACACGCTGACATTGTTGGGTCGGTAAACCAAGGCAGGTTGTGTGTGGGATGCACAACCGTGTCAATCTGGAACATCAGACCGAGCAGAATGCTGTGACATGGTGCATTGGGAGATCAGGGAGGTCAGAGATGTAGCCATGAAAAAACAGGGCAGCTGGACATGCTGAGAGAGTGGGCAAGAGAGGGCACTCACTTGGCCAGACATCTGAAACGTGGAAGGGCAGTGGATCACATTTCTTCTTTTTTTGTGTAGTGTTTTGCCCACACCAACAAACCTCCAAAACGTGGAGGAGAGAGGCCCAGCACTATGTGGAAGACCAGCAGGTCTGACCTATGGAAAATGCAGGTGGAAACATGACTAAATACTGACTCAGCTGGCCACGGGACTGCAGCAAGTAAGGAGAAAGCCAAAACAACTCACCCAGTGCCCCTGTTTCATCCACTTCCTCAGGTCAGGAGAGAATGCAGCAAAGGGGAACTAGGAGAAAAGGGATCCTTGAGACAGCAGACAGACCTCAAGAAGCAGCTCATATTACCAGAGGAGATAACCAGCACAAGCCTCTGGTCTAGAGGAACTAAGCAGGTGTCCTGGCAGGAGTGGATAGAGGAGGCATATGAGCGGAAGCTAAAAAAATCATCCTTGAGGGTCAGCAGAATGGATGGACAGCCTGGAATCTACCAGTTGAAGCAGGGCTGCAGGGGCTTCGCAGGCCAATCACTCTGGAGGTACCTTGGGGCTGCTTGGCAAGAAGGAGTTGCAACGAATAAGCTGTTGGCTGACGTAAGCAAGCAGGCAGAAGTGGCATCCGTTGGATCTAGCTGAAGAGGAACGAGCAGTGGCAGAGCCAAGCAGGCAATAGGGAGGCAAGGCTGAGTTGAGTGGTGGATCGAGGGGGTAGTTCAAGGACGCTAGTTCTGCAGTCGAGTCGCACCGAGATGTCGCAGGCTTTTCGACAAAACACAGGAGAAGGGGGGTGCCCACTTGAGAAGCTGATGAAGTCCCACTCAGCTCTGTCCCAGTTAGGTGTGGAGAGCCTTGAAGGAGGAAATGTGGAGTAGTGATTGCAGTGCCATCCGGTTGACAGAAGGCGCAGTACCTGTCATATGTATATGACCAGAGAGCACCTTTAAGTAAGTGGCAGTAAACATAACATCCCACATTCTCCAAGCTCCTTGGTAGGATGAACACAGCTGTGTTCACAAAGTGCCAAAAAGAGAGATATGTGATGCAAAATGGGGCTAAAGGGAATAGCAGGATCAAAGTAGTTCATGGTAAAGAGATTATGGTATTTTTATATACTTTTTCAGCGTAGTAGTTCAGAAAATACTGTAGCACTAGAGAAATAATTGGTCACAGAAAATTGAGTACTACTTCATGTCTGCAGATATGCGCATCAAGTCCTTGCTCTCTCTCTTCGACTCTGCTGTGTCCACTTAGCAGTTGGGCCCGCCATGCAACCTCATTGGATAATGTTGGACAGGCCTCTTGCTAGCTGTCACTAAAATGTGAGAGGCTGAAGATCATTGGCTAGAACTGAAAAATTCATAGGGGGCTGGCCCACATGGGGGGGGGGGAAATGCAGGGAAATTTGCGTGGCACAGCTTCAAGAAAACAGTCGCTTCCAGACTTGGGATTTCGTGACTAAATGAGATACATAAGTAATTATGTTCATAGACTTTGCATGTATAAACTGCTGAGTTATCCAGCACAAAGCAGAAGGTTAACAAAATACTCTGTCGCCAAAGTATCGGAGCATTTCTTTAATTAGATGTCATGGCAACAGACATCCCCATCAGACCTAATCCTCTGAACACAGATACTGAACACAGATACAGACATCTCCGTCAGGCCTAATCCACTGAACACAGCTACAGACGTCCCCGTCAGGCCTAATCCTCTGAACACAGATACAGACATCTCCGTCAGGCCTAATCCACTGAACACAGCTACAGACGTCCCCGTCAGGCCTAATCCACTGAACACAGATACAGACATCTCCGTCAGGCCTAATCCTCTGAACACAGATACAGACATCTCCGTCAGGCCTAATCCACTGAACACAGCTACAGACGTCTCCGTCAGGCCTAATCCACTGAACACAGCTACAGACGTCTCCGTCAGGCCTAATCCTCTGAACACAGCTACAGACGTCCCCGTCAGGCCTAATCATGTGAACACAGATACTGAACACAGATACAGACATCTCCGTCAGGTCTAATCCTCTGAACACAGCTACAGATGTCTCCGTCAGGCCTAATCCACTGAACACAGCTACAGTCGTCTCCGTCAGGCCTAATCCTCTGAACACAGATACAGACATCTCCATCAAGCCTCATCCACTGAAAACAGATATAGACGTCTCCGTCAGGCCTAATCCTCTGAACACAGCTACAGACGTCCCCGTCAGGCCTAATCCACTGAACACAGCTACAGACGTCCCCGTCAGGCCTAATCCACTGAACACAGCTACAGACATCCATGTCAGGCCTAATCCACTGAACACAGCTACAGACATCTCCGTCAGGCCTAATCTTCTGAACACAGCTACAGACGTCTCCGTCAGGCCTAATCCACTGAACACAGCTACAGACGTCTCTGTCAGGCCTAATCCACTGAACACAGCTACAGACGTCTCCGTCAGGCCTAATCCACTGAACACAGCTACAGACGTCTCCGTCAGGCCTAATCCACTGAACACAGCTACAGACGTCTCTGTCAGGCCTAATCCACTGAACACAGCTACAGACGTCTCTGTCAGGCCTAATCCACTGAACACAGCTACAAACATCCATGTCAGGCCTAATCCTCTGAACACAGCTACAAACATCCATGTCAGGCCTAATCCACTGAACACAGCTACAGACATCTCCGTCAGGCCTAATCTTCTGAACACAGCTACAGACGTCTCTGTCAGGCCTAATCCTCTGAACACAGCTACAGACATCTCCGTCAGGCCTAATCTTCTGAACACAGCTACAGACATCTCCGTCAGGCCTAATCCACTGAACACAGCTACAGACATCTCCGTCAGGCCTAATCCTCTGAACACAGCTACAGACATCTCCGTCAGGCCTAATCTTCTGAACACAGCTACAGACATCTCCGTCAGGCCTAATCCACTGAACACAGCTACAGACATCCATGTCAGGCCTAATCTACTGAACACAGCTACAGATGTACCTGTCAGTCTAATCCTCTGAACACAGCTACAGACATCCATGTCAGGCCTAATCCACTGAACACAGATACAGATGTACCTGTCGGTCTAATCCTCTGAACACAGCTACAGACGTCTCTGTCAGGCCTAATCCACTGAACACAGCTACAGATGTACCTGTCAGTCTAATCCTCTGAACACAGCTACAGACATCCATGTCAGGCCTAATCCACTGAACACAGATACAGATGTACCTGTCGGTCTAATCCTCTGAACACAGCTACAGACATCCATGTCAGGCCTAATCCACTGAACACAGCTACAGACATCCATGTCAGGCCTAATCCACTGAACACAGATACAGATGTACCTGTCGGCCTAATCCTCTAAACACAGTTTGATTTACATCCTCTCTGCATGCCTGTGTGCAACACGGCAATGAGAAGCATATATTTCAGCTGTGCATCATCATCACAGACTAGCTACACTGTCTACATTAATTTCCTTTAAACTGTAATCATATCTCTGACATACAGTGAGGAGACCATGTGTACCTAGGGTTAGGATTAATCACATGCAATACAATCACATGCAATACACACACACACACACACACACACACACACACACACACACACACACACACACACACAGACACATGCACACACACACACAAACACAAAAAACACACACACACACACACACACACACACACACACACACACACACACACACACACACAAACACAGACACACACACACACACACAAACACAAAAACACACACACACACACACACAAACACAGACACACACACACACACACACACACACACACACACACTCACACACACACACACACACAAAACACACACACACACACACACACACACACACATCAACTCCCACACACACACACACACACACACACACACACACACACACACACACACACACACACACACACACACACACACACACACACACACAACACACACACTACAGACACACGCAACACACACACACACACACACACACAACACAGACACACACACACACACACACACTCACACTCACACACACACACACACACACACACACACACACACACACACACACACACACACACACACACACACACACACACACACACACACACACACACACACACACACACACACACACACACACACACACACACACACACACACACACACACACACACACACACACACACAGACACACACACACACACACACACACACACAGACACAGACACACACACACACACAGACACAGACACAGACACAGACACACACACTCACACACACACCTGCACACGCCGACCCCGACCCCGAGAGGAGCATCTTGGAGCATCTTGAACGATAGACTTCCCAGGACCCTGTGTCAGCAGCAGGCCTCCAACACAACATGGAAAATTAGAGGGGAGAGACAAGGGGGACGTGTGGGCGGAGAAAGTGGAGGAGGAGGGTTCAACAGCATCTTTTCTCCAACTAGAGGTGTTGAGCTCCCCATGGAGTGTAATGATAGGGGTTAATATGCACACAACACGCGGGCTGAACTCCAGGTCGCTTTCCGCTCTTTCTCTTCTCCTTATTCCAGATCTGTTTACTGAACATACATCTGTTCTACTTTTCTCTCCTTCGTGTTTGTACTGTATAGGCCCTACACATGTTAATTTCATCTCTGTTTTATTCCCTCTTACACTTCCTCTATGTATCCATCTCTGCCTCATATTCCCACATTCTATCTTTCTTTCTGCCTGACTGTGTGATTGTCCCTAGTGATCATAACTGACTTTGTTTGTTGTCTCTCTCTCTCCCCCTCTCTTTCTCTCTCTCGATCCTCTCCTTTTCCCCCATCCCCTCTCCCCCTCTCTCCCCCACTCTCTTTCTCCCCCTCTCTCTCATCTCTCTCTTTCTACCTCTCTCCCTCTCCCATTCTTTCTCTCCTCTCTCTCCCCCATCCCTCTCCTCTGTCTTTCCCCAATCCCTCTCCTCTCTCTCCCCCCTCTCTCTCTCAGTAAATTCTCTTCTCTCCTTCCTCTCCTCTGTCTTTCCCCCATCCCCTCTCTCTCTCCCCCCTCTCTCTCTCAGTAAATTATCTTCTCTCCTTCCTCTCCTCTGTCTTTCCCCCATCCCCTCTCCCCCTCTCTCCCCCTCTCCTCTCTCTCTCAGTAAATTCTCTTCTCTCCTTCCTCTCCTCTGAGGGATATCAAAGGTACCATGGAGACAGGGTTCAAGTGTGATTTGTCTTCTTTGAGATGATTGGAAACAATTAGCGCCTGGTACTCATTATAGAAGGCTTGGATCTCCAGGAAGAAAACAGCTGTTGGTACAGTAGTATGCATAAAGACAAATTACTATAAACAACAACTAAAGCAGTAGACACATACAGTACATAGTGTGATTGAAAGGTTGAGTGAGCAAAGGACTGAATAAATGTTATAACAGAACCAAGGATGTGAGAATAGAAAAGTAAACAAACAAAGCCACACACACACACACACACAAGCACACGCACACACTGCAATCAAATACACACTGATGCACAAGCACACGCATGCGGGCACTCACACGCACACATACATGTACATACACACATTGACCCTCACAGGCATGTACACGCCATCATTATCCCACAAACAGAATGCAAGGGAAACATTACAGTGAGAGGAAGCCACCAGTGTTTAACAACGATATGCAGGAAAGTCAAGGACACACACACACACACACACACACACACACACACACACACACACACACACACACACACACACACACACACACACACACACACACACACACACACACACACACACACACACACACACACACACACACACACACACACACACACACACACAGGCCTAAGGTCATAGCCCTTAGTCATAAATCACAGTGCCCGTAGTCTATGTGTATAAATATATGCAGCAGTTATGAGATCTATGAGTTCTAGAGGTGAGGAAGGGAGAGCCTCCCCAGCTACGGACGGATAATGAATACATATCTCTCTTATTCTACCTCTATCTCTATTATTCTACCTCTATCTCTATTATTCTACCTCTCTCTCTTATTCTATCTCTATCTGTCTTATTCTACCTCTATCTGTCTTATTCTAGCTCTATCTCTCTTATTATACCTCTACCTCTATCTATATTATTCTACCTCTCTCTCTTATTCTACCTCTATCTGTCTTATTCTAGCTCTATCTGTCTTATTCTAGCTCTATCTCTCTTATTATACCTCTATCTCTCTTATTCTACCTCTATCTCTATTATTCTACCTCTATCTCTATTATTCTACCTCTCTCTTATTCTAGCTCTATCTGTCTTATTCTAGCTGTATCTGTCTTATTCTAGCTCTATCTGTCTTATTCTAGCTCTATCTGTCTTATTCTAGCTCTATCTCTCTTATTATACCTCTATCTCTCTTATTCTACCTCTATCTCTATTATTCTACCTCTCTCTCTTATTCTACCTCCATCTGTCTTATTCTAGCTCTATCTGTCTTATTCTAGCTCTATCTCTCTTATTATACCTCTATCTCTCTTATTCTACCTCTATCTCTCTTATTCTACCTCTATCTCTATTATTCTACCTCTCTCTCTTATTCTACCTCCATCTGTCTTATTCTAGCTCTATCTGTCTTATTCTAGCTCTATCTCTCTTATTATACCTCTATCTCTCTTATTCTACCTCTATCTCTATTATTCTAGCTAATTATACCTATCTGTCTTATTCTACCTCTATCTCTCTTATTCTACCTCTATCTCTCTTATTCTCTCTATCTCTCTAATTATACCTATATCTGTCTTATTCTACCTCTATCTCTCTTATTCTACCTCTATCTCTCTTATTCTAGCTCCATATCTCTTATTCTACCTCTATCTCTCTTATTCTACCTCTATCTCTCTTATTCTTATTCTATCTCTATCTGTCTTATTCTAGCTCTATCTGTCTTATTCTAGCTCCATATCTCTTATTATACCTCTATCTCTCTTATTCTACCTCTATCTCTCTAATTATACCTATATCTGTCTTATTCTACCTCTATCTGTCTTATTCTAGCTCTATTCTTATTATACCTCTATCTCTCTTATTCTACCTCTATCTCTCTTATTCTACCTCTATCTCTATTATTCTACCTCTCTCTCTTATTCTACCTCCATCTGTCTTATTCTACCTCTATCTCTTATTCTACCTCTCTCTCTTATTCTATCTCTATCTGTCTTATTTATTCTGTCTTATTCTAGCTCCATATCTCTTATTATACCTCTATCTCTCTTATTCTACCTCTATCTCTCTTATTCTATCTCTATCTGTCTTATTCTTCTATCTGTCTTATTCTAGCTCTATCTCTCTTATTATTCTACTCTCTATATTATTCTCTCTTATTCTACCTCTATCTGTCTTATTCTAGCTCTATCTGTCTTATTCTAGCTCTATCTCTCTTATTATACCTCTATCTCTCTTATTCTACCTCTATCTCTATTATTCTACCTCTATCTCTATTATTCTACCTCTCTCTTATTCTAGCTCTATCTGTCTTATTCTAGCTGTATCTGTCTTATTCTAGCTCTATCTGTCTTATTCTAGCTCTATCTGTCTTATTCTAGCTCTATCTCTCTTATTATACCTCTATCTCTCTTATTCTACCTCTATCTCTATTATTCTACCTCTCTCTCTTATTCTACCTCCATCTGTCTTATTCTAGCTCTATCTGTCTTATTCTAGCTCTATCTCTCTTATTATACCTCTATCTCTCTTATTCTACCTCTATCTCTCTTATTCTACCTCTATCTCTATTATTCTACCTCTCTCTCTTATTCTACCTCCATCTGTCTTATTCTAGCTCTATCTGTCTTATTCTAGCTCTATCTCTCTTATTATACCTCTATCTCTCTTATTCTACCTCTATCTCTATTATTCTAGCTCCATATCTCTTATTCTACCTCTATCTCTCTTATTCTCCCTCTATCTCTCTTATTCTACCTCTATCTCTCTAATTATACCTATATCTGTCTTATTCTACCTCTATCTCTCTTATTCTACCTCTATCTCTCTTATTCTACCTCTATCTCTCTAATTATACCTATATCTGTCTTATTCTACCTCTATCTCTCTTATTCTACCTCTATCTCTCTTATTCTAGCTCCATATCTCTTATTCTACCTCTATCTCTCTTACTCTACCTCTATCTCTCTTATTCTACCTCTCTCTCTTATTCTATCTCTATCTGTCTTATTCTAGCTCTATCTGTCTTATTCTAGCTCCATATCTCTTATTATACCTCTATCTCTCTTATTCTACCTCTATCTCTCTAATTATACCTATATCTGTCTTATTCTACCTCTATCTCTCTTATTCTACCTCTATCTCTCTTATTCTAGCTCCATATCTCTTATTCTACCTCTATCTCTCTTACTCTACCTCTATCTCTCTTATTCTACCTCTCTCTCTTATTCTATCTCTATCTGTCTTATTCTAGCTCTATCTGTCTTATTCTAGCTCCATATCTCTTATTATACCTCTATCTCTCTTATTCTACCTCTATCTCTCTAATTATACCTATATCTGTCTTATTCTACCTCTATCTCTCTTATTCTACCTCTATCTCTCTTACTCTACCTCCATATCTTATAATGATGTGCGAGTTCATGGACTGAGTGTTTTAATAAATAAAAGTAACATAATACAAAACAAGTAACACGAACAACATAGAGACATGAAACAGAACCAGAAACAATGACACCTGGGGAAGGAACCAAAGGGAGTGACAGATATAGGGAGGTAATCAGGGAGGTGATGGAGTCCAGGTGAATGTCATAACGCGTTGTTGAGCGTAACAATTGTGACAGGTGTGCACCATAACGAGCAGCCTGGAGACCTAGAGGCCAAAGAGAGAGCACACGTGACAGTACCCCCTCCCTGACGCACGGCTCCAGCCGCAGAAGTCCAGGTGAGTGTCATAACGTGTTGTTGAGCGTAACAATGGTGACAGGTGTGCACCATAACGAGCAGCCTGGAGACCTAGAGGCCAGAGACGGAGCACACGTGACAGTACCCCCTCCCTGACGCACGGCTCCAGCCGCAGAAGTCCAGGTGAGTGTGATAAGGCAAGGAGGACATTAATCAGAGAGGCAACAAAGAGACCAACGATAGTGGTTTAAGGGGGAAGGTGTAAATGTCTTGGAATGGCCTAGTCAAAGCCCAGACCTCAATCCAATTGAGAATATATGGTATGACTTAAAGATTGCTGTACACCAGCGGAACCCATCCGACTTGAAGGACCTAAAGCAGTTTTGCCTTGAAGAATGGGCAAAAATCCCAGTGGTTAGATGTGCCAAGCTTACATACCCAAGAGACTTTAATTGCTGAGAAAGGTGACTCTACAAACTATTGACTTTGTGGGGTGAATAGTTATGAAGCGCTCAACTTTTCTGTTTTTTGTGTTATTTCTTGTTAGTTTCACAGTAAAAAATATTTAGCATCTTCAAAGTGGTAGGCATGTTGTGTAAATCAAATAATACAAACCCCCCCCAAAATCTATTTTAATTCCAGGTTGTCAGGCAACAAAATAGGAAACATGCCAAGGGGGGTGAATACTTTCGCAAATCACTGTAGCTGCCTGAGAGGAGGACTGATGGTGGAGGTGGCCTATCAAGGACAGTTCTGGGAGTTTCAGGGGAGGATTGATGGTGGAGTTGGCCTATCAAGGACAGTTCTGGGAGTTTCAGGGGAGGATTGATGGTGGAGTTGGCCTATCAAGGACAGTTCTGGGAGTTTCAGGGGAGGATTGATGGTGGAGTTGGCCTATCAAGGGCAGTTCTGGGAGTTTCAGGGGAGGATTAATGGTGGAGTTGGCCTATCAAGGGCAGTTCTGGGAGTTTCAGGGTGGTATTGACATTGTAAAGGCACAATTCTTATGACATGTGAAAGCCCAATAAGTTGATGGAATTACTTGTCAATTAGTGTCAGGTTGTTTTGGTTCGTCATAGTGAACACCTGCCATATGTGCCTGTCATGTGTGGTTGCATCCTCCCCATACACTATCACAGTCACCAAGTCAACATCTACGGCAAGTCCAGTGCATGCTGCCAGGATGATGGACATGATTGTCTGGAAGAAGCAATGAGCTCAACTGGTACATCCCAAGGTGTATCACAAATGCAGTGAGCCAACGGATGGTCATGGTGGATTCAGGCAGAAGTGTTGGACTAGCAATGAATCAAAGTTCACTTCTAAATGATAAGGAGGTGACGTGAGAACCTGGTCTTGGAGGTGCAAGTTATACCGCAGACAGTTGGAGCAAGATGTTGAGCTATGGAAAGGGTGTCGGAGCCCAGGATAGGATTATCTTTCCTTTCGTTGTAGCCTCCCAGTTACCTCATTGATCCTCAAAGAGAGTTGTGACTTTGATTACCTGGTGTTGCCATGCCAATCAGTATACTGCCTTTTTCTATATCCAGACAAGGGTATTTCAGTGGAATTATTGCAGGCCTATTGAATTCCCAACATAGTTGAAGTACAGAAAAATTGTATTGAGTACAGGTTATAAGTACAGTACACCACAGGAGGTTGATGACAACTTTATTGGGGAGGACAGGCTCGTGGTAATGGCTGGAGCGGAATTGGTGGAATGGTATCAAATATGTCAAACACAAGGTTTCCATGTGTTTGATACCATTACATTTGCGCCATTCCATCCATTATTTCGAGCCGTCTGTCCCCCAGCAGCATCCGCTGCAATACACAACTCTGAGAAATGTCTCTCATTTAACATGTGTACATATACAGGTGATTAAACCACCACTTAGTGTTAATGTGGCAGACATTTTGGATTTTGGATGCCATGTTGGATTTGAAGTAAACTCTAGCGGAGCACTGTAACATAATTGCAAGAGTAGGAGCAATGGTTCAAATCAGAGACAGCTGGCAATCGTTGTCTCTGATTGAGAACCATACTTAGGTAGCCTGTTCCCACCTTTGTTTGTGGGTAGTTGCTTTCTGTTTTGTACTTGACGGAGCTGTTTCGTTTGTTCCTTTTGTTACTTTGTATTTAGTGTTCAGTTCTATTTAATAAATGACGAACACGTAACACGCTGCGCTGTGGTCCTCACCTTCTTCCACCAACGGCCGTTACAGATCTACCCACCACCAATGGACCAAGCAGCATGGTAAGGAGGAGCAGCGCTATCTGGAAAAATGGACAAGGGGGGAGATACTGGAAGGCAAGGGACCCTGGGTACAGGCTGGGGAGTATCGCCGTCCACAGGAGGAACTGGAGGAAGCTAAGGCTGAGTGGCAACATTACGAGGAGATGGCACGGCTAGCAAGGAAGCCCAAGAGGCAGCTCCCATATTTTGGGGGGCTCACAGGGAGTGTGGCAGAGTCAGGATTCAGACCTGAGCCAACTCCCCGTGCTTACCGTAAGGAGCCGAGGATGGAACCAGAGCCAGTCGGGGTGGAATTGGAGGTGAGCGAAGGGAGCGAAGCAGAGACAATGAAGGAGTTAATGGGGAGATTGGAGGAGAGAGTAATGAGGGAGTTGCTGTGTTGGTGCATGAGGCAAAACATCCGCCCGATGGAGCGTGTCTAGGATTTGATGTCACCTGAGTCAGCTCTCCATACTCGTCCTGAGTTGCGTGCTAGCCGTCTGGTGAAGACTGGGCCAGCCCCACGCACCAGGCCTCCTGTGCGCCTCCCTAGCCCTGCACGTCCTGTGCCAGCTCGGCGCTACAGCTCTCCAAGACGTGCTTACCATGGCGGGCATCGTACTGGTCAGGCACGCGTTATGCGGTGGAGCGCACGGTGTCTCCAGTACGCGTTCTTAGCCCGGTGCGCTACATCTCAGCTTCCTGCATCTGCTGGGCTAGGGTGAGGATCCAGCCAGGACGGATGGTGCCAGCCCTGCTCTCCAGACCTCCAGTGCGTCTCCTCGGGCCTGGATATCCTGCGTTGCTTTCTGTTTTGTGTTTTGTACCTGACGGAGCTGTTTTGGGTTGTTCTTTTTGTTACTTTGTATTTAGTGTTCATTTCTCTTTAATAAATGACGAACACGTACCACGCTGCGCTTTGGTCCTCACCTTCTTCCACCAATGGCCGTTAGACCGAGAGATGAGTTTGGATTAGTCTGCCATGTAAGCATGCTTCTGTCTATAACATGAGCTGCTAAGTATGTGTGGATAATCCTGTCTCCCACAGCTTTTTCTGAAAGATATCAGGAAGAACTGAAAAGTTTTGCTACTGCTCTCAACATTGCTGCCCTGAAGTTAATAGCACTATCGACGAAGCTCAATGGGAAAAGTTTGTGATGGACTACTTTCTAGAGGATCAGCGTGTGATGCTGACTCTCTTACCCTGAACATGAATCAGTAAATGAAGAAATCCCTGACTTAGATACAAACATTTTAATTGAGTCGTAGTGTTTTCGGATGGTAATGTTGGGGAAGAAACAATGTCGTTGTCACAGAAGAATTTGACCAAGTGTTGAAATCAGTGAAATGCCGAGTGGAATCAGAGAGATAATAGCCAAATGCGAAGAGAGTCCAAAAAAGACAACATAGAAGGCTGTTGTATAAAACACCTCTCAAGATTACATCTTCAAACTAAGGGCAACCATTGTATACATGTCAGAGGGAGAAGTGCTCATTCAAATATACGGATAAGAGTCAAGCTACATTTTAAGACATTATACATTTCAAATTTTGGCAGAAAGTCATTTTCATTGCAGGTTATAGTGTACTGTTAGCTAGCTATCTAATGTTAGCTGGCTGTCTTGCTATTAAAGCTACATATATGATTTGTGTATGAGTTCTGGAAAGAGGCCCGTGTTCCTGAGTTGGAATTGTGAAAGTTTGATGAGCGTTCAAATCGATTTTTCCCAGTCATGTAGAGTACCAGTTTAGTTTGGACACACCAACTCATTCAAGGTTTTTTCTTTATTTGTACTATTTTCTATATTGTGGAATATTAGTGAAGACATCAAAACTATGAAATAACACATATGGAATCATGTAGTAAACAAAAGTCTTAATCAAATCAAAATGTATGTTATATTTGAGATTCTTCAAAGTAGCCACCCTTTGCCTTGATGACAGCTCGGCACACTCTTGGCATTCTCTCAACCAGCTTCACTTGGAAGGCATTTCAATTAACAGGTGTGCCTTGTTAAAAGTTAACTTGTGGAATTTCCTTTTCATTTCCTTATTAATGTGTTTGAGCCAATCAGTTGTGTTGTGACAAGGTAAGGGTGGTATACAGAATATTTATTTTAGAACTATTGCCATATTATATTATTGGTATGTACAGTAGGTTTCCCACTCATGGGTGGCACAAAATGGGATATGGGGGAGGGAATGGGTGGTATATATGCAAATTAATACTCAAGTATTACTATATTTAAGTGATAATAACCGAGAAGCCAGTGTATGGAGGATATATTGGCACAGGTGTTGTTAGCAAACCGTGCCAGTACATCCTCCAAACACCGCCTTTGAGGGCAGTATCACTTTTATACAATGGGTTACCAAAATATTAAAATAAAGATTTACATATTTTCATTAAAAAGGTCATTTTGATGAATATTCATCCTTCCACAATATATAGTCCTGACACAAATCTAGGGTTGCTACCCAAGCCGGCTGGTTGTTCGTCCTATCGGTTCAGTTGCCAGAGACGCGACCCAGTCGTTCAGTCTTCTTGTTCTGTATCTATGAACGTGAACCAGTCATTTGTTCTAAATGTTCCATTGTCATACTACATAGCAACTTTCTTATCCCTTGCTTGCTAGCTAGCCAACAAGGGCTAACTTACAGTCATGTCAAACAGTGGAGCCAGAATAACAACAGTAGCTGCATTTGCATTTGTTTAAGCGGTTTTCTAGTGATATTTATTTGGATACATCCATAACAATGAACTAATAAGGCACAATTTCGCCTGTCGTAGGAAATGTGCTCTCTCAGGACACTGTTGTTTAGAAGAGCTAGCCAACAACACAGCTAACATAATCACTTCAAACTGAATCTGCAAAGGCTGCAAAGTCGCTGCTTTTCGTTTTAACTTTTTCATTTGACATTTCTTTGTATATATCAATGAAAATTATGCCAGCTGATTTATGACTTTGACTGGCTAAGAAACACTGACTTTCTGTCTCGTCCCGACTCCCAAAAAATTCAGCTGGAGATCGAATTTGAATATCGAAATGTTGCAAATGTCATAGAGACAGAGAGCAAGGTTTACACAAAACTCTGCTGTTGAAAACTAAATGTCAGGCTAAAATAAATGTGACATAATTACTAGAGACTTTTTTATTGTGGAACAAGCTTATAAGTTGCCTGGCTGGGCTGATGAGTCATTGGATTGCACAGTCAGATGAAACAGAGTGAATAGGCGTTTTAACGTCATAGATTTAGCCGGTTTTAACTTGTGGAGTAGACACTGGCTGGAGTGCGGTATTAACCAATCAGCTTTCAGGATTAGAACCACCCGTTGTATAAAATTCAACAACATACAGTGTACGTAACAATAGCATTACATGACACATTTGACTCAGTTCCTGTCCATTCAATGCGGCCACAATGACGGTACTTGTGTGTGTGTGTATCAATATCTCAATTCTCTCACTGGCCATCGGCTACTGTTGGTGAAGAGACGTGCGTGTGCGTGTGCGTGTGTGTGTGTGTGTGTGTGTGAGGGTGGGGGGGGGGGGGTCAGTGTGTCTGTAAATGATCCTCTGTAAGCAGGTCAGGAGGTCTCATCACCTCTTCACGGTAATAACTCTCCTGGTTAATTTGCCAGGAGCAGAGAACGTGTTCCTCTAAACTCCACACAGAGGGTAAAGTTCCTTCCCCTCCCTCTGACTCACACAGACCTCTATTAACACGGCTCTGTAACTCTCGTCCAAATATATTTAACTATACACACTGTCTCTGAGTCCTTCCTTCCGTACTGTCTGTCCTGTCTGACTCCCGTAGCGCACTGTGGTGTTGAATATTTATAAGTTTGTATCTGTATCCGATCAGAGACAGATGCTGTCTCTAAGGTGGAATTGTCACTTACTGGTTTACCCTAGGCTCTGTAGATCAACAACACTGTGACAAACCTGTTGGTAAGTCTGTTTCGAGAGAGAACATTGTGAATAAACTTTCTTTTGTAGGTTTAGAGCAATTCAAGCAGCCAATAGAACATTAGGTGAGACTAGTGATTATTGTGACTGTGGCGAGAAGATGCATTGAATGATCAAGGTGAGATTGTAAAATTCATTCATCTTCAGACACTGAAATAACATATTGTAAACATATTGATAGATCCTACAGCAGCCGTATACAAATAGCAGAGCTATCCATTGTTGATGAATGACATGTCCAAAACAAGTCCAGACTGCAGCTCTTTCATATTCCTTCTGCTCTATTATTTGGCAAAGATAGTCCATGAATTGATTACTTACTCTGTCTATCTTCATTCTAATGACAGATGACTCCTGTTCTGCATATTAATTGACAGTAATTTCTTACAAATCTATCAGGGTGCCAATTTAACCTCTGATGCGAATTACAGCAGTTTATTGGAGAGAAAAATGTCTTTATTCTGTTTTCTTTAATGTGTGTGTGAGTTTGTATTCCATCATTAAAATGCTAATGAAGCGCATCGTTGATCTCTTCCCGGGAACACTGGCTATATAGTTGTCCTACCTGGAGATGGCATCCGAGTTTTTCCAAACCCATTCCGGTTCACCTAGATTCATCAATTGGAGGTGTAGTGTGGTGTGTGTGTTTCTCTGTGTGTGTGTGTGTGTTTGCAGCCAGGTTGCTCTAGATCCTCTTCTAAGTCCGACGTCCGTTCAGGTACCCAGGACGTCGGTAGATGCCTTCAGAAGTGTCCACTGGTGGCAACGGTCAGCGCTATTACCATAAAGTAGACTTGGAAGATGTCAGAATAACAAGTCAAATTTGTGAAACTGTGACATATTGTTGCTGGCTGTGTGTGTTTGTGTGTGTGTGTGTTTGTGTGTGTTATCTCCATGTGGTTGTGAGTTAGCCACGGTTGTGGGGGTAGCTAATCAATGCCTAATGACAATGAGCAGGGAGCTTGGATTGGCTTAGTTGGCATTAACCGGCATGCTAGCAGGCATTTGGCAATTACCGTAATGATGTAAATTGGCATAAATGTCCCCCAGCTCAGAAAGAGAGGAGAAGAAATCTAACAATGATTATGATTAGGACTCTAATTATAGTATAAACTCCACTGTGGTGCCATACACATCACAACCCGTTTAATGACGAAACGCATCAGACAAGGACTCTGATTATGGTGTGTGTCAGCTTGCATGCAGTGAGCAGGCATTGAGTGTGTAAGCTTGCATGCAGTGAGCAGGCATTGAGTGTGTAAGCTTGCATGCAGTGAGCAGGCACTGAGTGTGTAAGCTTGCATGCAGTGAGCAGGCATTGGGTGTGTCAGCTTGCATGCAGTGAGCAGGCATTGAGTGTGTCAGCTTGCATGCAGTGAGCAGGCACTGAGTGTGTAAGCTTGCATGCAGTGAGCAGGCATTGAGTGTGTAAGCTTGCATGCAGTGAGCAGGCATTGAGTGTGTAAGCTTGCATGCAGTGAGCAGGCATTGAGTGTGTAAGCTTGCATGCAGTGAGCAGGCATTGAGTGTGTAAGCTTGCATGCAGTGAGCAGGCATTGAGTGTGTCAGCTTGCATGCAGTGAGCAGGCATTGGTGTGTAAGCTTGCATGCAGTGAGCAGGCATTGGGTGTGTAAGCTTGCATGCAGTGAGCAGGCATTGAGTGTGTAAGCTTGCATGCAGTGAGCAGGCAGTGAGCAGGCATTGAGTGTGTAAGCTTGCATGCAGTGAGCAGGCATTGAGTGAGCAGGTGTGTTGCTTGCATGCAGGCATTGGGTGTGAGCTTGCATGCAGTGAGCAGGCAGCTTGCATGCAGTGAGCAGGCATTGAGTGTGTGAGCAGGCAAGCTTGCATGCAGTGAGCAGGCATTGCAGGTGAGTGTGTGTGCAGCTTGCATGCAGTGAGCAGGCATTGAGGCATTGGGTGTGTGTGAGCAGGCATTGGGTGTGTAAGCATGCAGTGAGCAGGCATTGGGTGTGTAAGCTTGCATGCATGCAGTGATGCAGTGAGCAGGCATTGAGCTTGTGTGCTTGCATGCAGCTTGCATGCAGTGAGCAGGCATTGAGTGTGTAAGCTTGCATGCAGTGAGCAGGCATTGAGTGTGTAAGCTTGCATGCAGTGAGCAGGCATTGAGTGTGTAAGCTTGCATGCAGTGAGCAGGCATTGAGTGTAAGCTTGCATGCAGTGAGCAGGCATTGAGTGTGTAAGCTTGCATGCAGTGAGCAGGCATTGAGTGTGTAAGCTTGCATGCAGTGAGCAGGCATTGGGTGTGTAAGCTTGCATGCAGTGAGCAGGCATTGGGTGTGTAAGCTTGCATGCAGTGAGCAGGCATTGAGTGTGTAAGCTTGCATGCAGTGAGCAGGCATTGAGTGTGTAAGCTTGCATGCAGTGAGCAGGCATTGAGTGTGTAAGCTTGCATGCAGTGAGCAGGCATTGAGTGTGTAAGCTTGCATGCAGTGAGCAGGCATTGAGTGTGTAAGCTTGCATGCAGTGAGCAGGCATTGAGTGTGTAAGCTTGCATGCAGTGAGCAGGCATTGAGTGTGTGAGCATGAATGCAGCGAGCAGGCATTGAGTGTGTAAGCTTGCATGCAGTGAGCAGGCATTGAGTGTGTGAGCATGAATGCAGTGAGCAGGCATTGAGTGTGTGAGCATGAATGCAGTGAGCAGGCATTGAGTGTGTGAGAAAGAGAGGGAGAGGTAGAAAGAACATACCAGTTGTACTATAGGCTAGGGGCCAAACCTCAAAAATGCCTTTAGTGGAGGCTCCTCAGAGGAGGAGAGTGTGAAAGGTTGTCATCAATGCAAAGGGTGGCTACTTGGAAGAACCTTAAATATAACATATATTTTGATTTGTTTAACACTTTTTTGATTACCAAATGATTCCATATGTGTTATTTCAAAGTTTTGATGTCTTCACTATTATTCTAGAATGTAGAAAATAGTACAAATAAAGAAAAAGCCTTGAATGAGTAGTTGTGTCCAAATGTTTGACTGGTACTGTATATATATACTAGTTCAGTGGATATATTGAACAAAAATACAAACGCAACATGTAAATTATTAGTCCCATGTTTTATGAGCTGAAATAATAGATTGCAGACATTTTTACAACTCATAAAAAGCGTATTTTTCACAAATTGGTTTACATCCCTGTTAGCATTTCACCTTTGCTTGTTGTCCTCCAGGGTTTTCGCCTGCAGTTCGGCATTGTTACCGACTTCAGCGGGCAAATGCTCACCTTTGATGGCCACTGGCATGAAACCGGGATTCATCTTCACGTTTCAACTTTACCGGGCAGATGGCAGACGTTGTTTATGGCGTTATGTGGGCGAGTGGTTTGCTGATGTCAACGTTGTGAACAGAGTGTCCACGGTGGGTTATGCTATGGGCAGGCATAAGTTACGACAACCAACACAATTGCATTTTGCCGATAGCAATTTAAATGCACAGAGATAACATGAGAAGATCCTGAGGTCCATTGTGTTGCCATTCATTCCCAGCCATCACCTCATCTTTCAGCATGATACTGCACAGTCCCATATTGCATAGATCTGAACACAATTCCTGGAATCTGAAAAAGCACACAGCTCTTCCTAGTTCTTGAGCATGTTTGGGGTGCACTGGATCAATGTGGCTGACAGTGTGTTCCAGTTCCCGCAAATATCCAGCAACTTCGCACACAGCCATTGAAGAGGAGTGGGGGAGTGGGACAACATTCCACAGGCCACAATCAACAGTCTGATGAACACTATGCTAAGGAGATGTGTCCCGTCGCATGAGGGAAATAGTGGTCACACCAGATACTGGCATTTTTTTCTGATCCACACCCCTACTTTTTTGTTAAATATATCTGTGACTAGTCATGTGAAATATAAATATATCTGTATTCAGTCATGTGAAATCCATAGACTAGGGACTAATGAGTTGATTTAAATTGACTGATTTCCTGAAATTAACTGTAACTCAGTAAAATTGTTGCATGTTGCGTTTATATTTCAGTGTAGATAGATAGATAAAAAGATAGTGGAGAGGTTTACCTTAGAGTCATAATACTTTCCAATACAGTATGTGTCACATATGATGCCTTCCGTCATCTATTGTGTCTCTCCTTCCTCCTCTTTCTTCTTCTCCTACTCCACATAATCCTCATTCCCTCCCCCTCCTTCCATCTCCTCCATTCCCTCCTCCCCCTCCTTTCCTCCCCCAATCCCCTTCTATCTCTCCCCTTCCTCACCTGTTTCTTCCCTCCCCCTTTGCCTCCTCCTCACCCCTTCTCCCCTCCTCCTTCCCTCCCTCCTTCTCTCCTCCTCCTTCCACTCCCCTCTTCACTCCCCCTTAATCCCTGCACCTCCTCCCTCCCCTCCCCCTTGCCTCCTCCTCCCCTTCTTCCCTCACCCTCCTTGCCTCCTCCTCCCCCTGCCTCCTCCTCCCCCTTCTCCCCTCCTTCCCTCCCCTCCTGCCCCTGTCCTTTCCTACCCCCCCATCCTCCCCCCGCCCCTCCTCCCCTGTTCCTTCCCTCCTGAAACACTCTTTATAAGACAGTAAACTCAAGATGAAAAACTCTTTAAGATAGTAAACTCAAGATGAAACACTCTCAGAAAGATGAGAACACTAGTGGTAATTAGCATGCGAAAGCACACACGTGAATTCATAAGACTGGCACCTGCTTTCTATTCAAAATCGCCCCTCCAAACGACAGACAGCCCTGCGGGCAAAATAAGACAAGTAATGCAAACAAACATATAACAAAGAATAATATACTAGTCCGTCACCAAGGAAACCAGCTCAGATGCTTGGGCGGACTAGACAAAGTAACTGTACCCAACCTGCCTAAAGCAAGGGACAACAACTAAAGTTACAGTAGGAGCAGGGAAAGGCTTCTCCAAAATTATCTGAAAAGCACCACTGGTTCATTTACACAATAATATCAAACTTTAATACTTTATTAAAATACACAACATCATCAAACAGACTTGTTTCCAAATACAAAGTACAAAGTGCATACATTTACAGTCTGTAAGCCCTACTGTTTCCCGGCATCATATGGCATCCTGTCTGACATATGGCATCCTGTCTGACATATGGCATCCTGTCTGACATATGGCACCGAGTCTGACAGAGTTCGATCAACACAGTCAAAGGCATGAACAGCAGTGGAGGAAAAAGTACTCAATTGTCATACTTGAGAAAAAGGAAAAGTACCTTAATAGAAAATGACTCTATTCTTAAAAGTGAAAGTCAAATACTACCGATGAACAGGGCTGTGCACCTCCCTGTCTTGACGGGCAGAACCATAACTCTCACCTGAAAGGTTCCGCTCAAGTATTTATTGCATTTGCTCACCTCCTCTTATGTCATACCAGCCACTGGCTACACAATCATGAAGTGTTTCCTGTGTGGCTCAGTTGGTTGAGCATGGTGCTTGTAACACCAGGGATGTGGGTTTGATTACCATGCGGGACTAGTATGGGAAAATGTATGTGTTCAATATTGTATGTAACTTGCTCTGGATAAGTGTTTGTGTAAAATGTGATTTGAGGGACAATAGATTGCTGATTACCAGGCCATTAACAAGTTTGGTCGGCTACCCAGTAGCGCCATTCATTTGCCCAGTTTTGGAATGGGTTCCTGTAACTATTGGTCACAGGTAACTCGTGACTGCTGGTGTGGCACTAATACAGTCACGGTGACAGCCCTTGACTTATCCCAAACCAGTATGTCACTAGTGTTTATGTTAATGTAAGCTCTAGTGTTATTTTGCAGGAAGTGTGTTTCATCAGGAGTGTGACCAGTAGTGGAAAAACTACCCAATTGGCATATTTGAGTAAAAGTACAGATACCTTAAGTAAGTCTAAAAGTATTTGGTTTAAAAAATACTTTAGTATCAAAAGTAAATGTAATTGCTGAAATATACTGAATTATCAAAAGTAAAAGTAAATGTATTGAATAATTTAAAAGCAAACAAAATGGCACGATTGTTTTTTTTGTTCGTTTTTCTGCATTGTTTGAAACATATTTTTTGTACTATTTTTGTACATACAGTTGAAGTCAGACGTTTACATATACTTAGGTTGGAGTCCTTAAAACTCGTTTTTCAAACACTCCACAAACGTCTTATTAGCAAACTATAGTCTTGGAAAGTTGGTTTGGACATCTACTTTGTGCATGACACAAGTCATTTTTCCAACAATTGTTTACAGACAATTGTATCACAATTCCAGTGGGTCAGAAGTTTACATACACTAAGTTGACTGCCTTTAATAGAGCAGACATTATCTACAGACGGATAAGAGTCAGGTAGAGAGAGAATATCAGTCCATCACTCCTAAACCCAGAGTCGATAATTAAATAATTATTCTCCCAAGTGTGTGTGTGTGTGTGCGTCTGAGAGAGCAAGCAAGTGAGAGAGACACAGGGAGACAGTTTGGAAGGGAGGGAGAGAGCGGTGAGAGAGACACAGGGAGACTGTTTTGAAGGGAGAGACAGATTGAGAGAGAGATACAGGGAGATAGTTTTGAAGGGAGACAGAGAGGGGTGAGAGTGAAACAGGGAGGCAGTTTGGAAGGGAGGGAGAGAGAGTTTTGAAGGGAGGGAGAGAGGGGTGAAAACAGAGAGTGTGGAAGGGAGAGGGGTGAGAGAGAAACGGGTACATGTAAACCGTTTTGAAGGGATGGAGAGAGGGGTGAGAGATTTGTGGAGTCGGCAGTGTTTTGTCTGAAGTTAGAATTCACCTGATGTTAAAGACTCCACCAGCTCACCCTCCTACAGCCCAGCCCTTACCCTCACCCTCCTACAGCCCAGCCCTTACCCTCACCCTCCTACAGCCCAGCCCTTACCCTCACCCTCCTACAGCCCAGCCCTTACCCTCACCCTCCTACAGCCCAGCCCTTACCCTCACCCTCCTACAGCCCAGCCCTTACCCTCCTACAGCCCAGCCCTCACCCTCCTACAGCCCAGCCCTTACCCTCACCCTCCTACAGCCCAGCCCTTACCCTCACCCTCCTACAGCCCAGCTCTTACCCATTTACATTTACATTTAAGTCATTTAGCAGACGCTCTTATCCAGAGCGACTTACAAATTGGTGCATACACCTTATGACATCCACTCCGTGAAGTGAAAAAGGTATGGACTGTAGGTGCGAGTAAGGATGACAACAGACAGAATGTGGCACCGTTTACAAGGACTTTATTCCTTTACACGGTAATATGGGGAAAAGGGGCTGGACGGAACCAAAGCAAAGAAAGTAAATCTCAAAGCCCCCCTCTCCTATCTTACCTGCCTACCCACTACTTACCTAATTTAGCACCACCTGGTGCACTAACCAAAATACAGGGGTGGTCCGCCCAGGTCTTACCTAGTGTGCCTAGACAGCGAATATGCTACGGGTATATGTATGCCCGCGGGCCTCTTGCCTAAGCACTCCCTAGGTGCCTTCCCCTTCCCCCCTGGGAACAAATGAAACAGAATATTAAACAATTTTCACAAACAAACTAAGAAACAAAGGACGTCATATAAGCTCTATCTGAGCAACAAACTCACAAAACATACCAACTCTCAGCAATGAACTCCTAGCAAAATCTCTAGCAAAATCTCTCTAGCAAAATCTCTCTAGCAAAATCTCTCTAGCAAAATCTCTCTAGCAAAATCTCTCTAGCAAAATCTCTCTAGCAAAATATCTGCAATGACCTCCCAGCAAAACTCTAGCAAATCTACTTCCAGCAAAAAATTCTCTCCTCCTGCACAGAACACTGGCTTTTATATAGCTTCTGGTATAGGTAATTGGAGACAGCTGTGTCTTGACGAGGGGGCGGGGTCAGCTCTCCAATTAGCCCTGGAGTCGACCAATCAGCTGCTTGATGGATTTCAGGAAGCCATTTCCTGAAATAAACACATGCAAACATACAAACTACAACACATAAACTGGGGAACGTAACAGGGACTGGGGGCAGTATTGAGTAGCTTGGATAGAAAACACTCTGAAGTTTCTAAAACTGTTTGAATTATGTCTGTGAGTATAACAGAACTCATATGGCAGGCAAAAACCTGAGAAAAAATCCAATCAGGAAGTGGGAAATCTGAGGTTTGTAGTTTATCAAGTGATTTCCTATCCACTATACAGTATCGATCTCAACAGTCTTTAGAACGTTGTGTCAGGCTTCTACTGTGAAGGGGGGGCGAATAAGAGGTGTTTGAATCAGGGGTCTGGCAGAATGCCATGAGCTAAGCCACGCGGACGGCCGTTCCCTTTCATTTCTAAAGACAAAGGAATTGTCTGGTGGAACATTATTGAACATTTATGATAGAAACATCCTAAAGATTGATTCTATACATCGTTTGACATGTTTCCACGAACGTTAATGGAACTGTTTTGATTTTTCGTCTGGACTAAGTGCCTGCGCATTGTGCATTTGGATTACTGGACTGAATGCACAAACAAAAAGGAGGTAATTGGACATAAATGATGCACTTTATCGAACAAAACAAACATTTATTGTGGAACTGGGATTCCTGGGAGTGCCTACCGATGAAGATCATCAAAGGTAAATGAATATTTATAAAGCTACTTCTGAGTTTTTTGACACCTCTCCTTGGTTGGAAAATGGATGAATGGTTTTCTGTGGCTCGGCGCTGACCTAACATAATCGCATGGTGTGCTTTTAGCGTAACACTTTTTTGAAATCTGACATAGCGGTTGCATTAAGGAGAAGTTTATCTTTAATTGTGTGTTCACACTTGTATCTTTCATTAATGTTTATGATGAGTATTTCTGTAATTTGATGTGGCTCTCTGCACTTTTGTTTGTTTGAGACAATGCATACATAACGCACCAATTTCAAATTAGGTTTTTGTACATAAAGATTAACTTTATCGAACAAAAAACACATATATTGTCTAACATGGAGTCCTGAGAGTGCCATCCGGTGAAGCTCATCAAAGGTTAGTGATTCATTTTAACGCTATTTCTGTCTTTTGTGACACCTCTCCTTCTTTGGAAAGTTGCTGTATGGTTATCTGTGGATAACCATACCATAACCTTTTTTATTTAATTTTTTTACTTTACATTTATTTAACCAGGCAAGTCAGTTAAGAACAAATTCTTATTTTCAATGACGGCCTAGGAACAGTGGGTTAACTGCCTGTTCAGGGGCAGAACGACAGATTTGTACCTTGTCAGCTCGGGGGTTTGAACTTGCAACCTTCCGGTTACTAGTCCAACACTCTAACCACTAGGCTACGCTGCCGCCCCTAACATAATCGCAAGGTGTGCTTGCGCTGTAAAGCCTTTTTGAAATCAGACACGGTGGCTGGATTAACAAGATGTTTATCTTTAAAATGGTGTATAATACTTGTATGTTTGAGGAATTTTAATTATGAGATTTCTGTTGTTCTGAATTTGGCTGTTGGCGAGGTGGGACGGTACAATCCCACATATCCCAGGGAAGTTAATTAGATTGCATGTTTTGATGAGGGAGGCAGGCAGGAAGGCATATATGTGGTAGTAAGTACACACATGCGTCTTCAAGTATTCACATGAATGAACATAGATTGACATGATGCAGAACATTGCTATTTATTGATGGGAAAGAGAGAAATAAGAGAAAGGAGAAACAATCCATGTCACTGTTATTGATTCCCTCTGCTACTGAACTCACCAGGCGGAAGAAAACGTGAGCCAAGAACAGACAACTGGAGATGACGTGAGCCGAGAACAGGCAACAGGAGATGACATGAGGCGAGAACAGACAACGGGAGATGACGTGATGCGAGAACAGGCAACAGGAGATGACGTGAGCCAAGAACAGACAACGGGAGATGACGTGAGGCGAGAACAGACAACGGGAGATGACGTGAGGCGAGAACAGACAACGGGAGATGACGTGAGGCGAGAACAGACTTCGAGAGACGACGTGAGTATAGAACAGACAACAGGAGATGTTGTGAGGTGAGAACAGACCACATGAGACAATAACAAATTTGGCTAAATGAGGAACTGCTGTCTGTCACATCTTCATAGGTGATGATATTCATAGGTGACAATTGCTGGATGTAAACCTATGAAAAATGAAAAAAATGTGTTGAGACACAGCAGTAACCAACTCGAGAGACGATCATGATCCTGTACAGTATCGCCGTGTTTTTGCTAGAAGTAGATTACTGGATGTATATTTGAACCAAGGAAAAGTGAGGCTGTACAGTCTAGAGGCATGGGTGTACAGTCTACAGGCCTGAGTGTACAGTCTAGAGGCCTGGATGTACAGTCTAGAGGCAAGGGGTGTACAGTCTACAGGCCTGAGTGTACAGTCTAGAGGCCTGGATGTACAGTTTACAGCCCTGGGTGTACAGTCTACAGGCCTGAGTGTACAGTCTAGAGACCTGGATGTACAGTCTAGAGGCATGGGTGTACAGTCTACAGGCCCAGTGTACAGTCTAGAGACCTGGATTTACAGTTTACAGCCCTGGGTGTACAGTCTACAGGCCTGAGTGTACAGTCTAGAGACCTGGATGTACAGTCTAGAGACCTGGATGTACAGTCTAGAGGCATGGGTGTACAGTCTACAGGCCTGAGTGTATAGTCAAGAGACCTGGATGTACAGTCTAGAGGCATGGGTGTACAGTCTACAGGCCTGAGTGTATAGTCAAGAGACCTGGATGTACAGTCTACAGGCATGGGTGTACAGTCTACAGGCCTGAGTGTACAGTCAAGAGACCTGGGTGTACAGTCTACAGGCCTGAGTGTACAGTCTAGAGGCCTGGATGTACAGTCAAGAGACCTGGGTGTACAGTCTACAGGCCTGAGTGTACAGTCTAGAGGCTTGGATGTACAGTTTACAGCCCTGGGTGTACAGTCTAGAAGCCTGGACGTACAGGCCTGGGTGTACAATACACTGAGTGCTGGATTTCTTCAGCTAAAATACAACTTGTTTCTCTCCTGTGTAGCGCTCAAGGCCAGAAGAAATCTTAAAATAGCCCTAGCCTTGTGAGGCCTGCAGACAAATGGGCTGTGACTTAGCGTAGCCTTGTTGCTCAAGCAGTGTGTGTGTGTGTGTGTGTGTGCCCCTGGGACTAAGTACAGCTTGGCGTTAACAGCTCCCTCTTAGGAGCATGTTCTTTATAGACACACATACACACACACATAGGCACACCTAAACAAACACATGCATACTCACATGTCCCCACTCTCCTTCAATCTCATATAGGTAATGGCACTGGAAGGAGGGGAAGGAGAGAGGGGGGGACAAGGGGAGAGGAGTGGGAGGAAAGGCAGAGGAGGGCGAGGACAAAGGGAGAGGAGGGGGAGAGGAGGAGGAGAGGAAGGGAAGAGGGGAGAGGAGAGGAAGGGGAGAGGAGGGGGGGACAAAGGGAGAGGTGGAGGAGGAAGGGAGAAGAGGGCGGAGACATGGGGAGAGGGGGGAGGAAGGGGAGAGGAGCGGGAGGTGAAGGGGAGAGGAGGGGGAGGACAAGGTGGAGGAGGGGGAAGACAAGGGGGGAGAGGGGCAGGAAGGGGAGAGGGGGGTGGAGATGATGGGGAGGACAATGGGAGAAGGGCAGTTGGGAGGAAGGGGGAAGGACAAGGGGAGAGGAGTGGGAGGACGAGCGAGGAGGATGTTGAAGGACACCAGCAATAATAAAGTAGAGGTTGTATTTGGTCTTGTCCACATGTAGCAACTTTGTAGCTTTGTGTGTGTTTGATTTTAGTTTGCATATTAGCACGTTTTTGTATGTACAGTCATGGCTAAAGGTTTTGCGAATGACACAAATATTAATTTTCACAAAGTCTGCTGCCTCAGTTTGTATGATGGCAATTTGCAAATACTCCACCATGTTATGAAGAGTGATCAGATGAATTGCAATTAATTGCAAGTCCCTCTTTGCCATGCAAATTAACTGAATCCCCAAAAAACATTTCCACAGCATTTCAGCCCTGCCACAAAAGGACCAGCTGACATCATGTCAGTGATTCTCTCGTTAACCTGTTAAGTCGACCCTCTACTTTTTAGAACATTCTGTTAAAAATCGCGCAACATTTCAGCGCCCTGCTACTCAGGCCAGGAATATAGTATATGCATATGATTAGTATGTGTGGATAGAAAACACTCAGACGTTTATAAAACTGGCTAAATCACGGCTGTGACTATAACAGAACGTGCGTTTCATCGAAAAGTGCAGGAATATCTGATCACTGAAAATGGAAAAAAATATCCATCCGCGACTTCAAGGAATTGTTCAAAGTGAATCGAATTAAATGAGGCCGAGGTTGCAGTGCCTACAGCTTCCACACGTTGTCTAGAGTCTTGTCATTTGATTCGCAATTGATTCTTGGTCTAACCGAATCAAGGGAATCGATTCCCTCCGGTCTCCGACCGGATGTTTTGGTCGAGCTCTCTCCAAGACATTTTTTCGAAACAGACACCTATAGAATTGACATCGCCTCCTGATGAATTTTATAGCTTATTAGCGTGTACTAATACCTAAAGTTGCATTACAAAAGTATTTCGAAGTGTTTTGTGAAAGTTAATCGTCTACTTTTTGAATTTAAAAAAATAACGTTACGTTATGAAACGCTATTTTTCCGTTTATCACACAGTCTTCATAGATCGATATCTAGGCTATATATGGACCGATTTAATCGAAAAAAAGACCCAATAGTGATTATGGGACATCTAGGAGTGCCAACAAAGAAGATGGTCAAAGGTAATGAATGTTTTATATTTTATTTGTGCGGTTTGTGTAGCGACGACTATGCTAATTATTTTGCTTACGTCCCCTGCGGGTCTTTTGGGGTGTTACATGCTATCAGATAATAGCTTCTCGTGCTTTCGTCGAAAAGCATTTTAAAAATCTGACTTGTTGCCTGGATTCACAACGAGTGTAGCTTTAATTCAATACCCTGCATGTGTATTTTAATGAACGTTTGAGTTTTAACTAATACTATTAGCATTTAACGTAGCACATTTGCATTTCCAGAGCTCTAGATGGGACGCCTGCATGCCAGGTAGGACCAAGAGGTTAACACAGGTGTGAGTGTTGACGAGGACAAGGCTGGAGATCACTCTATCATGCTGATTGAGGTCGAATCACAGACTGGAAGCTTCAAAAGGAGGGTGGTGCTTGGAATCATTGTTCTTCCTCTGTCAACCATGGTCACCTGCAAGGAAACACGTGCCGTCATCATTGCTTTGCACAAAAAGGGCTTCACAGGCAAGGATATTGCGGCCAGTAAGATTGCACCTAAATCAACCATTTATCGGATCATCAAGAACTTCACAGAGAGCGGTTCAATTGTTGTGAAGAAGGCTTCAGATCATTCTGTATGTATGTTAGTGTGTTTCTTTATGTATGTTAACGTGTTTTTGTATTTGTGTATGTTAGTGTGTTTTTGTATGCATGCTAGTGTGTTTTGTATGTATGTTAGCATGTTTTTGTATGTATGTTAGTGTGTTTCTTTATGTATGTTAGTGTGTTTTTGTATGTATGTTAGTGTGTTTTTGTATGCATGCTAGTGTGTTTTGTATGTATGTTAGCATGTTTTTGTATGTATGTTAGTGTGTTTTTTTGTTTCTATTCTAGCTTGTTTTGTATTTATGTTAATGTGTTTTGTTTGTATGTTAGCATAATTTTGCAGGCTTGTTAGCGTGTTTTTGTATGCATGTTAGTGTGTTTTTGTATGTGTGTTAGCTTGTTTTGTATGTATGTTAGTGTGTTTCTGTATGTATGTTAGTGTGTTTCTGTATGTATGTTAGTGTGTTTTTGTATGTATGTTAGTGTGTTTTTGTATGTGTGTTAGCTTGTTTTGTATGTGTGTCAGTGAGTATGTTTGCACGTATAGGACTATATCACAATCTCCAGAGAAAACGCTATCCCTCGCCGTAACTGCAGCAACAGAGAAATGGCATGGCTGGTCTTTTTAATGATAGCATGTTGGGCCGTCTGTGATGCCATCTGTAGATTACGGAGTGTGTTGCTGTTTTAATTACGGTATACACTCAGTGCACAAAACATTAAGAACACCTGCTCTTTCCATGATATAGTTTGATCAGGTGAATTCATGTGAAAGCTATGATCCCTTAATGACATCACTTATTAAATCCACTTCAATCAGTGTAGATGAAGGGGAGGAGAAAGAACTTTCAGTCTTAAGAAAATTGAGACATGGATTGTGTGTGTGCTATTCAGAGGGTGAATGGGCAAGACAAAATAGTTAAGATCCTTTGAACAAGATATGGTAGTAGTTGAACAGGATATGGTAGTAGTTGAACAGGATATGGTAGTAGTTGAACAGGATATGGTAGTAGTTGAACAGGATATGGTAGTAGTTGAACAAGATATGGTAGTAGTTGAACAGGATATGGTAGTAGTTGAACAGGATATGGTAGTAGTTGAACAGGATATGGTAGTAGTTGCCGGACACACCGTTTTTTTCAAGAACTGCAACGCTGCCGGGTTTTTCACAATCAACAGTTTCCTGTGTGTATCAAGAATGGTCCACCACCCGAAGGACATCCAGCCAACTTGACACAACTGTGGGAAGCATTGGAGTCAACATGGACCAGCACCCCTCTACGCGTTAGACACCTTGTAGAGACCACGCCCCGACAAATTGAGGCTGTTCTGGGGGCAAAAAAGATGGTGCAACTCAATATTAGGAATGTTTTGTATACTCAGTGTATATTGCCCCATGTTAGCAGCCAGTCAAACTGTGCCAATGTGACACAGACTCTAAACTCTATGGTTTAGGTTCGGTAATAGCTCCCGAGCTTTTAATAAGGTAAGGGTTAAAACAAGAAAATACTCCAAAACTAAACAACATCCTCAACACCATCTTCAACACCCTAGCTTGGTATGAGTCTACTGGACACTGGCGTTGCCCCCTAGTGGACCGTAGGACATTGCCATGGAAATAAAAGGCCACCCCATGCCACAATTTCACCATGTCACATACACCTATGTAATTCGCTCAAGTTTGGCCTGCTATATCAACAGCGTGTGTGGGTGGATCTTCATCTGTCTCATTGCTTCTTTGTGTCAACGTGTTTCTCTGTGTTCTGTGTGTGTGTGTGTGTGTGTGTGTGTGTGTGTGTGTGTGTGTGTGTGTGTGTGTGTGTGTGTGTGTGTGTGTGTGTGTGTGTGTGTGTGTGTGTGTGTGTGTGTGTGTGTGTTCACACACGTTCTGGCCTGGCTCTAAAGCGATTAAGAAGGCTGGTGTCTGACCCTGGTGCCCCAGGGTGGGTTTATCCATGACAGGGGCAGAGAACAGCTCTAAATCCCTCTCTGGGTGCTCAGGCAGCGGGCTGGCCTTCCACCCTCAGCTTCCTCTCCTGGAGGATCCGGCTGGAAGTTTCACCACGGGGTAATTGGCCTGTCTGTCCGCTTGTCGCTCAGTGCCTGACAAAGCACAGCACAGCCTGGACCGTTGGGGGATGAGGTGTGGGGGGAGGGTTGTGTGTGGCTGTCGCAAAGAGCCTGACACAGTACAGCCTGGACTGTTTTTGGTGAGGTAGGGGGAGGTGTGTGTGTGTGTGTGTGTGTGTGTGTGTGTGTGTGTGTGTGTGTGTGTGTGTGTGTGTGTGTGTGTGTGTGTGTGTGTGTGTGTGTGTGTGTGTGTGTGTGTGTGTGTGTGTGTGTGTGTGTGTGTGTTTGAATGTGTATTCAGATATATTTTAGTCTGTGAATGAATTAATTTAAATACAATTGGACATTTAAAAAAAAAATGAAATACACTCCCATGCATTCAACTCAGGATTTTGAAACTAGAATTTGAGATAAGTATACGAACATACTGTGAAATAATCAAATAAAGGTATTTGTTTTGGGCTGTGTATTAAAACATACTCAAATACACAGAACAGTATTTTAAATACCAGGTGTGATATTCCCAAACAAAACATGATTGTTTTTTTGTGTATTTTTTCATGCCTTTATATTGCACTGTTGTGGAGAGCTGTGACCAAAAAACTTTGATTTGATTTGACATTCAACATTAGAACTCAACTTCAACAAACACTCGCGCGCACACACACACACAGTGACGTCACCAGGTCAGAATGAGTTGTGATATGGCTGTGATGTTCTGTCTGTGTGCGTGCATGCGTGTGTGTGTTAATGTGAATGTGTGTGCGCATGTGCATGTGTGTGTTTGTGCCAGTACCAATGAGCCATACAATTACCAGGTAGTCACAGTGTGCTGCCTCATGACAGGCAGGAACAGCTAGGACTTACATAGACCAGCCTTAGAACACAGCCTTAAAATTCTGCTTCAGCCTCACATGAACCTGTCACTTCCTCTAACACAGCCTTAGAACTCTGCTCCATTCACGTCAACCTGTTACTTCCTCTAACACAGCCTTAGAACTCTGCTCCATTCACGTCAACCTGTTACTTCCTCTAACACAGCCTTAGAACTCTGCTCCATTCACATCAACCTGTTACTTCCTCTAACACAGCCTTAGAACTCTGCTCCATTCACGTCAACCTGTTACTTCCTCTAACACAGCCTTAGAACTCTGCTCCATTCACGTCAACCTGTTACTTCCTCTAACACAGCCTTAGAACTCTGCTCCATTCACGTCAACCTGTTACTTCCTCTAACACAGCCTTAGAACTCTGCTCCATTCACGTCAACCTGTTACTTCCTCTAACACAGCCTTAGAACTCTGCTCCATTCACATCAACCTGTTACTTCCTCTATCACAGCCTTAGAACTCTGCTCCATTCACATCAACCTGTTACTTCCTCTAACACAGCCTTAGAACTCTGCTCCATTCACGTCAACCTGTTACTTCCTCTAACACAGCCTTAGAACTCTGCTCCATTCACATCAACCTGTTACTTCCTCTAACACAGCCTTAGAACTCTACTCCATTCACATCAACCTGTCACTTCCTCTAACACAGCCTTAGAACTCTGCTCCATTCACATCAACCTGTTACTTCCTCTAACACAGCCTTAGAACTCTGCTCCATTCACATCAACCTGTTACTTCCTCTAACACAGCCTTAGAACTCTGCTCCATTCACATCAACCTGTTACTTCCTCTAACACAGCCTTAGAACTCTGCTCCATTCACGTCAACCTGTTACTTCCTCTAACACAGCCTTAGAACTCTGCTCCATTCACATCAACCTGTTACTTCCTCTAACACAGCCTTAGAACTCTGCTCCATTCACATCAACCTGTTACTTCCTCTAACACAGCCTTAGAACTCTGCTCCATTCACATCAACCTGTTACTTCCTCTAACACAGCCTTAGAACTCTGCTCCATTCACGTCAACCTGTTACTTCCTCTAACACAGCCTTAGAACTCTGCTCCATTCACGTCAACCTGTTACTTCCTCTAACACAGCCTTAGAACTCTGCTCCATTCACATCAACCTGTTACTTCCTCTAACACAGCCTTAGAACTCTGCTCCATTCACTTCAACCTTTTAGGGACTGCACATTATTTGTAATGAGGGATAACGGGAGATAATAGGTCCTCTCTGAATTGAAAATGGATGGCCCTCCCTTCAGTCAAATATATTTTTTACCTGACCCTCCCTGAATGCTTAAAAAACAAGTTACCCTCCCCTATACCCCAAATAATAATTACAACATAAAGTGGACAGCAGATAACACACTTACCGTTTACCCTCAATCCTAGAACAGACCAGAGTCTTAGATATGCAGTTTTAGAAACAGTTATTTGTTTTGTAAGCATTATATGGCAAAGTAGCCAGAAGGTTGTGGATTGGCAGACCACCGCATACATGGTGAAAAGATCTCCATTGTAATTCAACCACTGCATGAATCTATCGTCTTATTTGCAGTCTAAGAAAACATTCCCTTTTTTAAACACACTTCATGCAATTCTATGTCATTTTACAGGAGACAAGCAGAACATTTCATAATTCCCCCAACAGAGCATAACAACTAATGAGCGCATGCTGCAGCAACAAAGAAATGTTGATTTCTATACAGGCTACTGTTAAAAAAATACTGGGCCTCCTGAGTGGCACAGCAGTCTAAGGCACTGCATCTCAGTGCTAGAGGCATCACTACAGACCCTGGTTCAATTCCAGGCTGTATCACAACCAGTCGTGATTGGGAGTCCCATAGGGCGGCATACAATTGGCCCAGCGTCGCCTAGGTTAGGGTTTGGCCAGGGTAGGCTGTCATTGTAAATAAGAATTTGTTCTTAACTGACTTCACCAGTTAAAATGCGAAAATAAAATACTTCTGCATTTCCCACTGTGTAAGCACATTGTAAATGTTGTAAATAAGAATTAGTTCTTTCTGACTCTCCTAGTTAAATACAAAAAATAAAAAAGTATAGTCAAAATTTGGAACCGTGTTCAAGTTACAACTGAAGTATCTGATCATCCTTTTTTTTAAACACAGCAACCTAATATCATCAGCTAGGCTTATATGCATTTTGGGAAAAATATAGTTTTCTAATTTATTCTATTTTATCCCATGATATTGTTGTTACAAAATGGATTTGTGTTGACTGTGTTTACGGCATGGCAATATAACAGCATCTGGTAGGCTAAATTAGCATGCATAACTCACCACATGATCCTCAAACCAAAGACTGGCCAAACTCGTGTTTCTAGAAGTTAATTTAAAAGCACTTTATAATTACTAATAAGACTTTTTTAGTTTCATTATTATTTAACCCTTGTGTGGTGTTCGGGTTGGTGGGACACATTTTCAATGTTTACTAAAAGAAAAATGTTACAAATAATTATATTTTCAACCTGAGAGTCATTGGCCTTGGCTCATTTTCTGTGAAGAACATGCAAAATAACACATTTCATTGAGTTCACGCTGTGCACCCCCCTACACACTGTGCACCCCCTACACATTGTGCACCCCCTACACACTGTGCACCCCCTACACACTGTGCACCCCCTACACACTGTGCACCCCCTACACACTGTGCACCCCCTACACGCTGTGCACCCCCTACACGCTGTGCACCCCCTACACACTGTGCACCCCCTACATGCTGTGCACCCCCCTACACACTGTGCACCCCCCTACACACTGTGCACCCCCCTACACATTTATATTACATATGTGGTGTTCGGGTAATAAAAGTGTGGAAAAATGTGATGTCTTGGTGAAAATAAGTAAAAATGTAACAAAAAGGTTTGCTGTGTACCTCCTCCCTGGGCCTGCTGTTTCAACATAGACAGGTTATTGGTGCTGTCTCCCGCATTCCTCACACTCTTTACCCTTTGTAGTGTGAGAAACTACACAATGTCTTGCGGGAACCCGCACAATGTTATTACAATACATTATTTCGATACATTGGAAAAATTCTGTATTTTCCCACACTCTACCCCAGCCAGGTGCAAATTGGGGGAGGAACATAACAAATGAATATGTGTGGCTCCTTACCACAATCAATTAGTGTGGCAAAAAATAATCTCTGCTCAGAGGGCAAAACGTTTTACAGAGAGAGAAGCTTGTGTGGAGTGTTTTCCACTTTGGAAGATGAAGAATTTTCAGAATATGAGGATAATGTCTCTGTGAAATGGACTGACAGTGAATTGGAAGAAGAGGATGAGATTGACCCTCAGCCAGCCCCAGGACCAGCCTGTCAGCAGCCAGCCCTAGGACCAGCCCGTCAGCAGCCAGCCCCAGGACCAGCCCGTCAGCAGCCAGCCCTAGGACCAGCCCGTCAGCAGCCAGCCCTAGGACCAGCCCGTCAGCAGCCAGCCCCAGGACCAGCCCGTCAGCAGCCAGACCCAGGACCAGCCCATCAGCAGCCAGCCCCATGACCAGCCCGTCAAAAATTGTGAATTGAATGGTCTTCTTGCCTAAGGAATGAGCCACTCCGCATGGCTGCCAATGCGGTAAGGATGCAACCAGGACCGACGCGAATGGCGGTTACTCATGTGCAGGACTTAAAGTCTTCTTTTGAACAGTTCATCTCAGACACCATCCAGAAAATCATTCTGGACTGCACTAATTTGGAGGTGTTTTTGGAGAGAGATGGAAGGAGATGGACCAAACTCATTTACATGCATACTTTGGGGTTCTGGTCCTTGCTAGTGTTTTTAGATCAAGTGGGCAATCCACAGAATCCCCGTGGGATGCAGAAACTGGCAGAGAACTTTTCTGTGCAACAATGTGTGTGGAAAACTTCCACATTATTTCCAGAAATATCCAGCTCGGCAGCAGAGAGACACACTAGCTGCAACCAGGTGAGTGCTTGGTCCGTCTTCCCATGTTTTACAACCCTGGGCCCAACGTTACTGTTGATGAGCAGCTTATGCCATTTAGGGGCCGCTGCCCCTTCAGGCAGTACATACCATACTAAACCCACAAAATATGGAGTCAAGATCTGGGCTGCATGTGATGCTGCTTTATCATATGTGTGGAACTTGCAAGTGTATATGGGGAAGCCAGATGGAGGAGCCCCTGAAAACAACCAAGGGATGAGGGTTTTCCTGGATATTACACACGGACTCTGTGTCCACAAATCTCACGCGATAACTTTTTTACTTCCCACAAGCTGGGACAGGAGCTCCTCAAGAGGAAGCTGACAATGGTAGGAACAGTACAAAAAAACATGCCAGAGTTCCCATCTCAGCTGTTGAATACACGGAATAAGCTTATCAATTCCTCTAAGTTTGTGTTCTCGACCGACACGTCCCTAGTGTCCTACATGCCAAAGAAAGGCAAACGTGATACTTATGAGTACGCTGCATAGGGATGGAAGAATCTGTAGCCAGAAACATAAAAAAACAGAAATCCTAATGGATTACAATGCCACAATAGGAGGGGTGCAGTTTAGACAAGCTGGTGACTGGCTTCAGCTGCAAAAGAAGAACCCTACGCTGGGCACTTGTGATATTCTTCAAAATCTTGGCTCCAGAGGAGATGGCTCTTTCTTGAGGAGCTGGGCAAGGCATTGGTAAGACCTCAAATCCAGAGGAGGCAACATATCCCAGCTTCTGCAGCCATCATGAGGAGGATTCAGGAGGAGGATGCTGGTGCCCCATCTGCCCGACCCACAAAACCAACAACTCCAATACCGGAAGTAAGTGTGAGTGATGTTATTGCATGTATGTGTGTCTTACTCTCCTACGTTGGCCTGCTGTAACTATTTACGTGAGTGAGATGTTAGTAAAATTCCATAACTATGTGTTTTCATCATTTTAGATTGCAAGGTCGCAATAAGAAGAAGTGTTACGATATGTGTCGACCAGAGAAGGACATGAAGACACAGTATACATGCATCAAGTGCAATAAATACATTTGCAACACACACACTGTCCCTCATGTGGTGTGTAGCCCGGCCTTGATTTGTTTTCAATGGGGCTCATTCTTAAATTCCATAAAATGCTGTAAAATGTTTGTCCTTCCAATTTGTTCAGTTCAAAGCAATAAACAGCGATAGTTGTTACATTTTTTAAATTAGATTTGTTCAAGATAAACATGATTTATTTTGATAAATGTGATCTAGCAGAGGTAAATGTCAAATATTAACTGTGTATGCTGTCTATATAGCTTGTAATTGATATAAGTCAACGATTAAGTATTACATCTTTTTACGTAAATTGTTATGGCTGTATTGTTTTAAAACCCAAGAATGTTGTGGGTCCATCAGGCATTGGGTGAATAACAAAAACATGAACACCACACAAGGGTTAAGTCTAAGACATTTTATAGGCACGTTGTTGAAGTGCTGTTGTTGAAGTGTTGTTGTTGAAGTGCTGTTGTTGAAGTGCTGTTGTTGAAGTGCTGTTGTTGAAGTGCTGTTGTTGAAGTGTTGTTGTTGAAGTGTTGTTGTTGAAGTGCTGTTGTTGAAGTGCTGTTGTTGAAGTGCTGTTGTTGAAGTGCTGTTGTTGAAGTGCTGTTGTTGAAGTGCTGTTGTTGAAGTGCTGTTGTTGAAGTGCTGTTGTTGAAGTGCTGTTGTTGAAGTGCTGTTGTTGAAGTGTTGTTGTTGAAGTGTTGTTGTTGAAGTGCTGTTGTTGAAGTGTTGTTGTTGAAGTGCTGTTGTTGAAGTGCTGTTGTTGAAGTGTTGTTGTTGAAGTGCTGTTGTTGAAGTGCTGTTGTTGAAGTGCTGTTGTTGAAGTGCTGTTGTTGAAGTGCTGTTGTTGAAGTGCTGTTGTTGAAGTGTTGTTGTTGAAGTGCTGTTGAAGTGCTGTTGTTGAAGTGTTGTTGTTGAAGTGCTGTTGTTGAAGTGCTGTTGTTGAAGTGCTGTTGTTGAAGTGCTGTTGTTGAAGTGTTGTTGTTGAAGTGTTGTTGTTGAAGTGCTGTTGTTGAAGTGCTGTTGTTGAAGTGCTGTTGTTGAAGTGCTGTTGTTGAAGTGCTGTTGTTGAAGTGCTGTTGTTGAAGTGCTGTTGTTGAAGTGTTGTTGTTGAAGTGTTGTTGTTGAAGTGCTGTTGTTGAAGTGCTGTTGTTGAAGTGCTGTTGTTGTTGAAGTGCTGTTGTTGAAGTGCTGTTGTTGAAGTGCTGTTGTTGAAGTGTTGTTGAAATGCTGAGTGCTACTGCCAGCTCTAGTGTGTCACAAATGATTCACAATGTATTTCTTAAATAAATGAGGCCTTCCTACTTTCAGCTCCAATGTCCATCTCCACGGCTGCTGCATCTTAGTAATATCAGTTAGGTAAATGATGTGAATATGGCTTATTGTGAGGTCAATAACTAAAGATATTGTTTTTATTATAATCAATTATAGCAGTAGATAGCTTACCTCCTGATCTTCTTCAGGGATGAGGAGCATCATCGGCACACAGCGAGATATAATATGCAACTAATTCTCGAACGCTGAGCAATATGACATTTAATCAATTACAAATTACATTACCCTCCCTTGGACTCAATAAAAAAAGACTTAACCCTTGGCCTGACTGAAATTGAAAAAGCGTGATCCTCCCCCATTTTCCTCCAAGTAACAATTGTGTAAATTTAGACTGCTCCTTTACACTGTTTTAGAACTGCTCTGATTCAGCCCCACACTCACAGTTCAGAACACAATCAAAGTACTGTCAACAACACACAGTAGCGTACCACTTAGCTATGTTGAATTATTTCATTATTATTGCATTATTTAATGTAATTTTTGAGAAATTAAGTATTTAGGTTCAGTAACATTAAGGGGATGTCTGTAAGTGTTTAAAAAATAAATACATGTTTTACTATTTTTTTCCTGTTCTATAAAACTCTCTCTTGTGTGATGTACCTGCAAACCAGTTTCTATGCCTAACAGCTGATGTACTGTTTAAATTGTAAGTGGGGTAAGAACTGATCCTAGAGCAGTTAACAGAGAATAAAGTATTCCTGTGTTCCAGTACACTGTGCCCCTACCTCCCCTCTCTATACCAGGTTGTTCAAGTTGCTTCCTGCCTCTAGTCTATGTTGACCTCTGTGAGCTCCTTGACAGACGAAGCGCCACTGGAGAGAACACACTCATGCACGCATGCGCGCACACACACACACACACACACACACACACACACACACAATTATAAGGTCTCAGAGCAGCGAAAACGAAAGGTGACCTTGTTTTTATTTTCTGTTTTGATCATTTTTTTTTCTCCATACAACACGCTGTTTAGGTGACTGTTATGGTGACTTCTGTATACATCAAATAGAGAGAATGATGGACGAAGATGGCCATAGGTTTAGGGAGACAGCAGAAAGACTTGTGTGTATTTAATTGTGTGTATATGCTTGTATACTTGCTGGAACACGTGTGTGTGTGTGTGTGTGTGTGTGTGTGTGTGTGTGTGTGTGTGTTGTGTGTGTGTGTGTGTGTGTGTGTGTGTGTGTGTGTGTGTGTGTGTGTGTGTGTGTGTGTGTGTGTGTGTGTGTGTGTGTGTTTTCGTGCATGGTTGAGTGCATACATGTCTGTGTGTGTGTTTGCATGTCCGTTGATAGCGTTGAGACCCTAACTGAGAATTAAAAGAGCCACCAGACAGTTCCAATGAGTGGCAAGCAGAACCAGTGTAATGGTACCACAGAGGCTTTCCTCCTGGTTCCTCCTGACATGTAATAGCTAAACATTTGCCTGTAACATTCACCTGAAAAGCCCCTCTAAATGGTCTGCTAGAGACAATTAGAGAGTGGGAGCAGTGGAGGCTGGTGGGGGGAGCTTTAGGAGGTCAGGCTCATTGCAATGTCCTGAATGGAATCAATGGAAGGGTTCAAACAGAAACATATGGAAAGCATGTTGGACTCCATTCCATTAATTCCACCCAATACAATGAGCATATGCTCCTAGATCTCCTCCCAACAGCCTCCTCCTCCGAGTGTGTGTGTGTGTGTGTGTGTGTGTGTGTGTGTGTGTGTGTGTGTGTGTGTGTGTGTGTGTGTGTGTGTGTGTGTGTGTGTGTGTGTGTGTGTGTGTGTGTGTGTGTGTGTGTGTGTGTGTGTGTGTGTGTGTGTGTGTGTGTGAGAGAGAGAGAGAGAGAGAGAGGAAGATGGTGGACCTCAGAGAGCTAGTCCACACACTCCAGACCCACAAAACAGATCAGCACAACAGCACCCCCACCCCCCTCCAACAAGAGCCGGAGGGCTGAAGGTTGAGATAAACGACTGTAGGAGAGAGCTGGCTGCACTCCGAATTGAGCTGAGAGAACTTAAGGAGGAGAGAGAGGATCACATGGCACAGCTAACAGCAGTGAAGGCGGAGGGAGCTGGGTATGTACACAGTCAATTGTAGGCTTCGAGGGGACTCATTTGGTAGGTACACCTATAGCTAATCTCTTGGCAGTAGTACTGTCAACTACTTTATCACTGACCGTAACTTTTTATGGCTGCAGGGGCAGTATTGAGTAGCTTGGATGAAAGGTGCCCATATCAAACAGCCTGCTCTTCAGTCATAGTTGCTAATATTTGCATAGTATTAATAGTATTGGATTGAAAACTCTGAAGTTTCTAAAACGGTTTGAATTATGCCTGTGAGTATAACAGAACTCATATAGCAGGCAAAAACCTGAGAAATTCCACTTCCTGGTTTTTTTTCTGGAGGTGGCAGATTTTCAACCATGGTCTCATTGAAATTACAGCGAGATATGGATGAGTTTTCACTTCCTACGCCTTCCACTAGATGTCAACAGTCAATAGAACTTTGCCTGATGACTCTAATGTGACGGGGGTTCGATTGACACAGGAAATAGTCACCACGCCATGCGTGGACCATGCTTTCACCAGGCGCGTTCACAGATGAAGGACCTGCGTTCCATCGCTCATCTGAAGTCATTCTAATTCTCCAGTTGGAACATTATTCAAGATATATGTAAACAACATTCTAAAGATTGATTCAGTACATCGTTTGACATGTTTCTACTGACTGTTACGAAACTTTTGGACATTTCGTCACGTTATAGTGGACTAGTGAATCTAACGCACCAATGTAAACTCAGATTTGTTTATATAAATATGAACTTTATCAAACAAAACATGCATGTATTGTGTAACATGAAGTCCTATGAGTGTCATCTGATGAAGATAATTCAAGGTTAGTGATTAATTTTATCTCTATTTCTGCTTTTTGTGAATGCTATATTTCGCTGGAAAATGGCTGTGCTTATTAAGGTTTGGTGGAGACCTAACATAATTGTTTGTAGTGCTTTTGCTGAAAAGCCTATTTGAAATCGGACACTTTGGTGGGATTAACAACGAGAAAAGCTTTAAAATGATAATGACACATGTATGTTTTAGGAATTGTAATTCTGAGATTGCTGTGGTTTGAATTTGGAGCCCTCTATTTTCACTGGTAGTTGTCATATCGATCCCGGTATCGGGATAGCAGCTATAACAGGTGTTAACCCAGAGTTACTTAGTGCGTTCAGTTAGTCCACTGACAGATCACAGCAAAATCACACTCTATCTGAACAGAGCAATGCTCAATCATGAGGCATCAAAGACAAAGGAACTGATTAATATTAAGAAATGCTATAGATGGAAGGAAAAGAGTTTGTAAATCTACCAAGAAACAATTAGGCAACAACAAATTCACTCTCTTATAGACTTTCCTTCATAAAAGTTTTCATTGTAATAGTGAAGGTGTAAACTTGGCAGTAGAAAACCTAAACAGTGTATTTGACCTCTCAGCTTCCCCATCAAATCTACACATCTCAAGCTGACAACCTGTGAAAATGAACAACAATGACAAGTGGTTTGATGAAGAATGCAAAAACCTAAGAAAGAAATTGAGAAAACTATGCAATCATAAACATAGAGACGCAGAAAATCTGAGCCTATGCCTTCACTATGGTGAATCACTTAAACAATACAGAAATACACTACAGAAAAAGAAGGAACAGCACATCAGAATTCAGCTCAATGTAATTGAAGAATCCATGGAACCTAACCACTTATGGGAAAATGGGAAAACTCTAAACAAACAACGCGCGTAGTTATCTATCCAAAACAGAGATGTATAGATATGTCACGGCCGTCGAAAGAACTGGACCAAAGCGCAGCGTGGTAAGCGTACATTTTTACTTTATTTAAAATGACGCCAACAAAACAATAAATCATACAAAACAACCGTGACGCTTAAGGGCTATAGTGCCACAAACAAAGATAACTTCCCACATAGAAAGGAGGAAAAAGGGCAACCTAAGTATGGTTCCCAATCAGAGACAACTATAGACAGCTGTCCCCGATTGAGGACCATACCCGGGCTAAACATAGAAACACAAAATCATAGAAAACAACACATAGAACGCCCACCCCAAATCACACCCTGACCAAACCAAATAGAGACATTAAAGGCTCTCTAAGGTCAGGGCGTGACAGGATAACCCACTTCTTCAATAATTTTGGCTCGATAAAAAAAGAAGAAACAGCAAAAACATATACATGATCAAATACAAATATTAGAATAAACTATTAAAGACTATCGGAACCCACTGGAATCTCCAATTACATTGAATGAACTACAGAACAAAATACTACCCTCCAACCCAAAAAGGGCCTCTGGTGTTGATGGTATCCTCAATGAAATGATAAAATATACAGACCACAAATTCCAATTGGCTATACTTAAACTCTATAACATCATCCTCAGCTCTGGCATCTTCCCCAAAATGTGGAACCAAGGACTGACCACCCCAATTCACAAAAGTGGAGACACATTTGACCCCAAGAAGTACCAGGGGATCATCAACAGCAACCTTGGGGAAATCCTCTGCATTAACATTAATAGCAGCCTTGCACAATTGCTCAGAGAAAAGAATGTATTGAGCAAATGTAAAATTGTATTTTTACCAAATGAACATACGACAAACCACATATTCACCCTGCACACCCTTATTTATAAATTAACCAAACAAAGGCAAAGTCATCTCTTGCCTTCTTGATTTAAAATAAGCTTTTGACTCAATGTGGCTTGAGGGTCTCCTAAACAAATTGATGAAAAGCGATGTTGGGGGAAAACAAGGGACATTATTAAATCAATGTACAAAAACAAAACAGAGACATGTACATTTATTTCCACAGGGCCGTGGGGTGACATAAGGATGCAGCTTGAGCCCCACTCTCTTCAACATATATATCAACAAATTGGTAAGGGCACTAGAACAGTCTGCAGCACCTGGTCTCAACCTACTAGAATCTGGAGTCAAATTTCTACTGAATATTGAGGATCTGGTGCTTGCTTCTGTCCCCAACCAAGGTCTTCTGCACAGATTCTTTCAAACCTGGGTCCTGCCAGTAAATCTCAGTAAGACACAAATAATAGTGTTCCAAAAAAGGTCCGGTTGCCAGGACCACAAATACAAATTCAATCTAGACACTGTTGCCCTAGATCACATAAAAAAACTATACCTACCTTGGCCTAAACATGAGCACACAAGTAACTTCCACAAAGCTGTGAACGATCTGAGAGACAAGGTAAGAAGGAATGTGAATTTTGACAACCCAATTAGAATCTGGCTAAAAATACTTGAATCCATTACAGAAACTATTGACCTTAATGGTTGTGAGGTCTGGGGACTGCTCACCAATCAAGAATTCACAAAATGGGACAAACACCATATTGAGACTCTATGTGTGTAACGTAAAACACCAAATAATACATACAGAGCAGAATTCGGCCTATACCCGCTAATTGTCAAAATCCAGAAAAGAACCATTCAATTCAACAACCACCTAAAATGAAGCGATTCCCAAACCTTCCATAACAAAGCCTTTCCCTGTAGAGAGAATAACCTAGAGAAGAGACCCCTAAGCAAGTTGGTGCGGGGGCTCTGCTCACAAACACAAACAGCAACAGCAACACAATTAGACCCAACCAAATCATGAGAAAACAAAAAGATAAAACATGAAACGTTGGAAAGAATTGACCAAAAACTGGAGAAAACTGGAATTCTATTTGGCCCTTAACAGAGCATACACAGTGGCAGAATACCTGAACACTGTGACTCACCCAAAATAAAGAAAAGCTTTGACTATGTACAGACTCAGTGAGTATGGCCTTGATATTGAGAGATGCTGCCGTAGGCAGACCTGGCTCTCAAGAGAAGACAGGCTATGTGCACACTGCCCACAAAATGAGGTGGAAACTGAGCTGCACTTTCTAACCTCCTGCCATATGGATGACCACATTAGAGACACATATTTCCCTCAGATTACACAGATCCACAAAGAATTCCCAAACAAATCAAGTTTTGATAAACTTCCATATCTATTGGGTGAAATACCACAGTGTGCCATCACAGCAGTAAGACTTTTGACCTGTTGCCACAAGAAAAGGTCAACCAGTGAAGAACAAACACCATTGTAAATACAACCCATATTTGTGTTTATTGATTTTCCCTTCAATGCATGTAGGCATATTATGACGTTTGAAATGTATCTATTCCTTTTAAACTTGTGAGTGTATTGTTTAATGTTACTTTTTGATTGATTATATCACTTTTGTTTATTATCTATTTCACTTGTTTCCCATGCCAATAAAGCTCTTTGAATTTAATTTAATTGAGAGTGAGCGAGCAAGTGAGAGAGAGAGAGAGAGAGAGAGAGAGTGAGAGAGAGCGAGAGAGAGACACCGAGGGTGTGAAAGAAAAGAGAGTTTGGGAACCAGTTAAACAAACTGTCAATTAACTTTGTGTAACCTTTTGTTGATGCTAGGTTCACTGCAAACAATTGTAGATCACATTTGCCTGTCTCTTTACCTCGTCGGTTTGCTAAACATAACAATATCTTCATGTCCACGTGGATGTTCAAACCGAACAGTAGACTCAACTACAGGCCTAAGCGTTACCCAAACCCTAACCCTAGCGACCTGTCCAGATCCTGTTTCAATATAACCCTAGCCCCAGACCTAGTCCTAGCTTCCTGTCCACATCCCGCTTCAATCATAACCCTAGTCTCAAACCTAACCCTAGACTCAACCACAGCCCTAAGCATTACTCCAACCCTAACCCTAGCTTCCTGTCCACAACCCGCTTCAATCATAACCCTAGACTCAACCACAGCCCTAAGCATTACTCCAACCCTAACCCTAGCTTCCTGTCCACAACCCGCTTAAATCATAACCCTAGACTCAACCACAGCCCTAAGCATTACTCCAACCCGAACCCTAGCTTCCTGTCCACAACTCGCTTCAATCATAACCCTAGACTCAACCACAGCCCTAAGCATTACTCCAACCCTAACCCTAGCTTCCTGTCCACAACCCGCTTCAATCATAACCCTAGACTCAACCACAGCCCTAAGCATTACTCCAACCCTAACCCTAGCTTCCTGTCCACAACCCGCTTAAATCATAACCCTAGACTCAACCACAGCCCTAAGCATTACTCCAACCCGAACCCTAGCTTCCTGTCCACAACTCGCTTCAATCATAAGCCTAGACTCAACCACAGCCCTAAGCATTACTCCAACCCTAACCCTAGCTTCCTGTCCACAACCTGCTTAAATCATAACCCTAGACTCAACCACAGCCCTAAGCATTACTCCAACCCTAACCCTAGCTTCCTGTCCACAACCCGCTTAAATCATAACCCTAGACTCAACCACAGCCCTAAGCATTACTCCAACCCTAACCCTAGCTTCCTGTCCACAACCCGCTTAAATCATAACCCTAGACTCAACCACAGCCCTAAGCATTACTCCAACCCTAACCCTAGCTTCCTGTCCACAACCTGCTTAAATCATAACCCTAGACTCAACCACAGCCCTAAGCATTACTCCAACCCTAACCCTAGCTTCCTGTCCACAACCCGCTTAAATCATAACCCTAGACTCAACCACAGCCCTAAGCATTACTCCAACCCTAACCCTAGCTTCCTGTCCACAACCCGCTTAAATCATAACCCTAGACTCAACCACAGCCCTAAGCATTACTCCAACCCGAACCCTAGCTTCCTGTCCACAACCCGCTTAAATCATAACCCTAGACTCAACCACAGCCCTAAGCATTACTCCAACCCGAACCCTAGAATCATGTCCACATCCCGCTTCAATCATAACCCGAGACTCAACCACAGCTCTAAGCGTTACCCCAACCCTAACCCTAGCCTCAACCATGACCCTAATCCAAATCATAGCATCATGTCCACATCCTGGTTCAACTCTAACTCTAGCTTCAAACCTAACCCTGACCCAATATTCAGGTTCACATCCTGGTTCATTCTCACCATAGCCTCAATCCTAACCCTGACCCTGGCTTCATGTCCACATCCTGGTTAAACTCTAACCCTAGCCACAATCCTAACCCTGACCCTGGCTTCATGTCCACATCCTGGTTAAACTCTAACCCTAGCCACAATCCTAACCCTGACCGTGGCTTCATGTCCACATCCTGGTTAAACTCTAACCCTAGCCACAATCCTAACCCTGACCCTGGCTTCATGTCCACATCCTGGTTAAACTCTAACCCTAGCCACAATCCTAACCCTGACCCTGGCTTCATGTCCACATCCTGGTTAAACTCTAACCCTAGCCACAATCCTAACCCTGACCTTGGCTTCATGTCCACATCCTGGTTAAACTCTAACCCTAGCCACAATCCTAACCCTGACCCTGGCTTCATGTCCACATCCTGGTTAAACTCTAACCCTAGCCACAATCCTAACCCTGACCCTGGCTTCATGTCCACATCCTGGTTAAACTCTAACCCTAGCCACAATCCTAACCCTGACCTTGGCTTCATGTCCACATCCTGGTTAAACTCTAACCCTAGCCACAATCCTAACCCTGACCCTGGCTTCATGTCCACATCCTGGTTAAACTCTAACCCTAGCCACAATCCTAACCCTGACCCAATATTCAGGTTCACATCCTGGTTCATTCTCACCATAGCCACAATCCTAACCCTGACCCTGGCTTCATGTCCACATCCTGGTTCAACACTACCCATAGCTTCATGTCCACATCCTGGTTCAACACTACCCGTAGCTTCATGTCCACATCCTGGTTCAACACTACCCGTAGCTTCATGTCCACATCCTGGTTCAACACTACCCGTAGCTTCATGTCCACATCCTGGTTCAACACTCCTAGCTTCATGTCCACATCCTGATTCAACACTACCCAGCTTCATGTCCACATCCTGATTCACACTACCCGTAGCTTCATGTCCACATCCTGATTCAACACTACCCGTAGCTTCATGTCCACATCCTGGTTCAACACTACCCGTAGCTTCATGTCCACATCCTGGTTCAACACTACCCGTAGCTTCATGTCCACATCCTGGTTCAACACTACCCGTAGCTTCATGTCCACATCCTGATTCAACACTACCCGTAGCTTCATGTCCACATCCTGGTTCAACACTACCCGTAGCTTCATGTCCACATCCTGATTCAACACTACCCGTAGCTTCATGTCCACATCCTGGTTCAACACTACCCGTAGCTTCATGTCCACATCCTGATTCAACACTACCCGTAGCTTCATGTCCACATCCTGGTTCAACACTACCCGAAGCTTCATGTCCACATCCTGGTTCAACACTACCCATAGCTTCATGTCCACATCCTGGTTCAACACTACCCGTAGCTTCATGTCCACATCCTGGTTCAACACTACCCGTAGCTTCATGTCCACATCCTGATTCAACACTACCCGTAGCTTCATGTCCACATCCTGATTCAACACTACCCGTAGCTTCATGTCCACATCCTGATTCAACACTACCCGTAGCTTCATGTCCACATCCTGGTTCAACACTACCCGTAGCTTCATGTCCACATCCTGGTTCAACACTACCCGTAGCTTCATGTCCACATCCTGGTTCAACACTACCCGTAGCTTCATGTCCACATCCTGATTCAACACTACCCGTAGCTTCATGTCCACATCCTGGTTCAACACTACCCGTAGCTTCATGTCCACATCCTGATTCAACACTACCCGTAGCTTCATGTCCACATCCTGGTTCAACACTACCCGTAGCTTCATGTCCACATCCTGATTCAACACTACCCGTAGCTTCATGTCCACATCCTGGTTCAACACTACCCGAAGCTTCATGTCCACATCCTGATTCAACACTACCCATAGCTTCATGTCCACATCCTGGTTCAACACTACCCGTAGCTTCATGTCCACATCCTGGTTCAACACTACCCGTAGCTTCATGTCCACATCCTGATTCAACACTACCCGTAGCTTCATGTCCACATCCTGATTCAACACTACCCGTAGCTTCATGTCCACATCCTGATTCAACACTACCCGTAGCTTCATGTCCACATCCTGGTTCAACACTACCCGTAGCTTCATGTCCACATCCTGGTTCAACACTACCCGTAGCTTCATGTCCACATCCTGGTTCAACACTACCCGTAACTTCTTGTCCACATCCTGATTCAACACTACCCGTAGCTTCATGTCCACATCCTGGTTCAACACTACCCGTAGCTTCATGTCCACATCCTGGTTCAACACTACCCGTAACTTCTTGTCCACATCCTGATTCAACACTACCCGTAGCTTCATGTCCACATCCTGGTTCAAAACAAACCATATCCCCCAAACACAAGCACAACCCTAACCCATGCTTCATGTCCACTAACTGGTGCAATAATAACCTTAGCTTCATGTTCACATCCTGGTTCACCATAGCCTCACCCACAACCCTAACCCTAAACCAAGCTTCATGTCCACTTCCTGGTTCACCATAGCCTCACCCACAACCCTAACCCTAAACCAAGCTTCATGTCCACTTCCTGGTTCACCATAGCCTCACCCACAACTGCAACCCTAACACTATTCTCTGAGAGCTGACCATTGATTTGAAACACAGTTCATATTTAGGATAATGGATAAATGCAAGGTTGAGGTATTGATTCCTTAAATTGGAACGACAGCGGATGCCCTTGTAGGGGCATCAACTTAATAATGATATTTGAGTACATTTTTGTATTGGTTTATGTAATGAAATGTGACATTGAGAGTTTATTCGGTTAATTAGAGTGTTTAATTTTATATAAACTAAATGAATCATGAATAAACTATTGATTCGTTACAAAAGCACACACACATAAAAAGCAACAAACGTGAAGGCCCAAAGTGGGTGTGAATGTGTGTGTGTGAATGTGTGTGTGTGTGTGTGTTTGGGGGTGTCAGACAATCTCCTGCACTAATTCATTTCATTGTTATTTATGTTTCTGGCAGAGGAAGCGGAGCAGTAATTTCAAGGGCAGACAAAAAAAAACTCATTTTAAATGAACAAAAAAAAACTCAGTCAATCTAATTAGCGCAGAACATCCTCCAACACATTGAGTTAAAGCTACATTACACACAACACCCACACTTTTACAAAACTCATTTGCAATTCACAGACATTATGCTACAGCTTATACTGGGGAAAATACAAATGACTTTCTAAATACAGCTTTTCAAAGAATGGTCTGTGTGTGTTCTTATGAGTAGTGGTATGAGTGTGTGTTAGCTAACTCTATGTTGCATCAGTTTGTATGGGGGGACAGTATTGCATCCGTTTGTTTGGTGGGATGGGGCAGTATATTGTATTAGTTTACCGTGGGGGGCAGTATGTTGCATTAGTTTGTCGTGGGGGGCTGTATGTTGCATCAGTTTTTTGGGGGCAGTATGTTGTGTCAGTTTGTTGTGGGGGAAGTATGTTGCATAAGTTTCTATAGGGGGGCAGTATGTTGCATCAGTTTGTATAGAAGAGAGAGAGAGAGAGAGAGAGAGAGAGAGAGAGAGAGAGAGAGAGAGAGAGAGAGAGAGAGAGAGAGAGAGAGAGAGAGAGAGATGGAAAGAGAGAGAGAGTAAAGGAGGAGAGAGTAAAAGAGGCTGGAGTGTGGTCCTCTGTAGCTCAGTTGGCAGAGCATGGCACTTACCCCGCCAGGGTTGTGGGTTTCATTCCCGGGGCCACCCATTTGTAAAATGGATGCACACGTACATGTCAGTTGCTTTGGATAAAACCATATGTTATATTATATATGTACTCAGTGGTGACCCATCAGTCAGGCAGTCTTTAGGAAAAAAATATATACTTATATTTATTTTAGCTTATTTTGCATGTTATTTTGGCATTAATCTGTGTCACACACCAGTGTGCAAACAATGTCAGTTTTTACATCATTGATTTCATTAAGCCGCATACAAACATGGTCTCTTTTTTGATTACTTAAGGCAGCTCCAAAATGCAGGTTTTTCATCCAATCTCAGTGTTTTTTGTGGTGGTGGGGCAGCAGGCGGAAAATATGGAGTGTAGGATTTGGTAATGTTCCCTAGTTGCGCCGTGATTGGCTCATTGTTCTGTCACTCATGGGGACACTACATCACCACAAAATCTACTGGGAGGGCTTGAAAATTCAAGCTTCTTCGGTACTGATATAGAGTTACATTAGAAGGTCCCATCCAAGAAGGCTCAAGGTCATTGGTCAACGATAAAATTATATCAAATCGCATTATATCTACCTTAGCTTTGATTGGACTGATAATGTCAACATCATACTTTCAAAATCTTACCTAGCAAGCTTGACAAGCTGTAATCATCATGAATCACGTCGACAATCGACTGGCAAATCCTTTTCAATCTTTGTCAAATGACGAGAAATGATAAACAAAACGTATCGGTGCTCATCTGCCATTGGATATGAACATTACACAACATGTTGGAAATCTCAAAATTCAACAATGAGTGTTTTGAAAGGAATCAGTGGTTAACTGCAAGCGTTACAAAGCATCACTAGTCTGCTATTCAGTAGCGTGGGTGTCTGGTCCAAGCATGGGTTTAAGGTGCTCTTTTACAAGCTTAGAAGGATAAACATTCACATGCCATGGGCCAGAAAAGTATGAATACATTGGCCATGCTGTCTTCCTGCATAACTTCTGCCTCATTCAAAACAACTGGAATGTCTCTGACTTCAGTCAGTTCAAGACAACTGGGAATTCCAACTCAGGCCTCTTTCTAAAGCTCCGACCTGAAGATCACCGACTTCATGATTCAAACATTTTTTTTTCTAAGTTCCCTGTTGTCTTGACAGCACCATAAATCAAGAGAATGACAGACTTTATTGACAAAGCTGGATGACAAAATTAGCCCTCAGAACCCTTTTTGCCACCTTCTTGTTCAAGTGATCAGAACAAGGTGAATCCAAACATGTAATGTATGCTGCTGTGTACATATCTCCAGGGAGATACTGTAGCTTAGAAAGTAATACTACATGAATGTTTTGTAGTAAGTGGTTAGTAGCCCATGTGCATCACCGTGATAATTTGCTCCCTTTTCCCCTCATAACTTAGCCTACTGTTCTGACTTGGTGGTGCACATGTAGCGCCTAATGATCGAATATTGTAAGAACTTTCATTGTCTGCTTATGTGCACCCTTTATTTATCCTACGGTTCTGACTTGGTATACAGGTTGAATACTGCAAGAACAGTCCATGTTCTGAATTATGTCTCTGTACATTTCAAAAGTGCTGAACAAATACTGGCACGTGGGTAAAATGCTCCTAAAAATAACGAGGAGATAGAAGAGGAGGTCTTGCAGTGCTTCAAGCGTCACCAATAGAACCAAGTTCTATTTTAGCGCCTGGTTACGCGGATGCTCGTTGACGCGCGCGCAAGCAGTACGGGTGCAATGACTGAATAACATGCATATGTACATTTATTACACGAGCGGTGTGGTCAGCATGTTACACTGTATTGAATGTATTGTTTAGTGTTGTGCTGTGGCTTTGCTGGCATGCATCTAAAAACATGTTATTAGTTTTCCCCACTGGATGTACTATATGATGTGCTTTCACAGCCTCTTCCTTCGTCTCCCACCGGGTGTGTATGTAATACCATCTCAGAGAGTACACTAAACTATTATTTATTGAAAGGGGGCAAACTAAAAACAAGCAGGCTTGTCTCCTCTCCTCCTCTGTGTGTGTTTAGGGTAGTGTTACATTACACTGACAGATATGAACAAGAGTATGGCTTAGTGTGCCCCTCAGTTACACTGGTGTGTGATATTAAATAACAACCTTGATGTAGCTATACACACACACACACACACACACACACACACACACACACACACACACACACACACACACACACACACACACACACACACACACACACACACACACACACACACACACACACACACACACACACACACACACACACACACACACACACACACACACACACAAATCCACCTTGTGGGGCTGAATTTACATTGCCTGCAGCACTTTAACCATATTGGGTAAAGCAAAGGTTCTCTTTAGTCTCAGCACAGTTAGTCACAGACTTCACAAAGCTTATATGTTCCGATACTGGCCCCGTCTTTTACCTGATCCATTCTCCACGGCAGTACAGCCATAGAGATACAGACAGTCTATTAAAACAGCAGTACAGCCATAGAGATACAGACAGTCTATTAAAACAGCAGTACAGCCATAGAGATACAGACAGTCTATTAAAACAGCAGAACAGCCATAGAGATACAGACAGTCTATTAAAATAGCAGTACAGCCATAGAGATACAGACAGTCTATTAAAACAGCAGTACAGCCATAGAGATACAGACAGTCTATTAAAACAGCAGTACAGCCATAGAGGTACAGACAGTCTATTAAAACAGCAGTACAGCCATAGAGATACAGCCAGCCTCACAAAACTGAAAACACTCACACAAGCATTGACTCTCTTCCTCTCCTTCTCCCCATTCCTTTCCTCTCTCATAACTTACTGTATCCCATCCATTGCTCCGTCTCACACTCAATCCCCCCTATATCCTTCCTCCCTCTGCCCTGTCGCTATAGCACCTCTCTCTCCCCCCTCTGCCCACTCTACACCCTCCCTCTTCCCCTCTGTTCTGCCTCCCTCTGCCCTCTCTTCCCCCCTTTCTCTACCCTCTCGCTGTTCCGTCCCATGACTACTAGCACTGAGGTTTGATGCTCATCTGCTTTCTAATTAGCTCTACTTGCTGTGTCCTCAGGTTTAACTACTTACACATATGTGTCTAGAGGTCAGCCCTGCCAGGCACATGCTCATACACAGATGAACACAGGCAGGCTGACACACACACACACACACACACACACACACACACACACACACACACACACACACACACACACACACACACACACACACACACACACACACACACACACACACACACACACACACACACACACACACACACACACACACACACACACACACACACACACACACACCAGGAGGACACTATTATTCTGTCATAATGAAGAGCTAAAGAGCTAGCGGCTGATTAGCGGACATTAGTAGGCAGGACAGTGGTCAGACACAGCACCTTCTCCTGTCCACTAGGGGTGCTGTTACTCTGGCTCAGATGACACACCACCATCTCCGGTCCACTAGGGGTGCTTTTACTCTGGCTCAGATGATACACCACCTTCCTCTCTTCACTAGGGGTGCTGTTACTCAGGCTCAGATGACAAACCACCTTCTCCTCTTCAATATCAAATCAAATGTATATAGCCCTTCTTACATCAGAAATATCTCAAAGTGCTGTACAGAAACCCAGCCTAAAACCCCAAACAGCATGCAATGCAGGTGTAGAAGCACGGTGGCTAAAAACTCCCTAGAAAGGCCAAATCCTGGGAAGAAACCTAGAGAGGAACCAGGCTATGACCAGGCAATAAGGGTTATGTTAGTCTGGCTCAGATGAGACACAACCTTCTTCTCTCTGCTAGGGGTGCTGTTACTCTGGCTCAGATGACACACCACCTTCTCCTCTTCACTAGGGGTGTTGTTACTCTGGCTCAGATGACACACCACCTTCTCCCCTTCTCTAGGGGTGCTGTTACTCTGGCTCAGATGACACACCACCTTCTCCCCTTCTCTACGGGTGCTGTTACTCTGGCTCAGATGACACACCACCTTCTCCTGTCCACTAGGGGTGCTGTTACTCTGGCTCAGATGACACACCACCTTCTTCTCTCCAAGTGAATGAAGTTCACTGTTCTAACTGCTTGAAGAAAAAAATGGGTCAATGGGCGAGATGTCAGATTGTTTACCTTGACAGTCGGGCTTCTGTTCCTAAGGGAGTACCAGTATCCATTGGCAAATAGCTTGATTGATGTTCATTTCCCACAGTTTAGCGATTTGTTTGTGGGGATTGATGGTTTTGAAGGCCAAGTTAATGTCTTTAAACAAGATGCGTGCGTAGGTGTTAGGTGTCAGGTTGACAGCATCCTCAACGGACCTATAAAGTTTTGACAAATTGGAGTGGGTCCATCAATAGGGATATGCATGCTTTTATGTAGGCCAGGACTAGACGTTCAAATGCTTTCATGGCCACAGAAGTCAGGGAGTTGGGTCTGAAGTTGTTGAGGCATGTTGTTTTGGGGACAGGGATGATGGTGAATATTATAAAGCACTGAAGTACACTCTACAGATCTCATATATAGTCATATATAAGAATTAAATCCATGTTTCTCCAATGTCAAATTTTGAAGTTGTTCCAAATGTCACATTTCAAAGTGTTTTAAGGTTAAGTTTAGTCATTAATTCAGAATAGTTAATAACTTTGTTGGGCTAGGGGCAGTATTTGGATGTTTGGATGAATGAGGTGCCCAAAGTAAACTAACCTGTTACTCAAGCCCAGAAGATAGGATATGCATATGTATGGTAGTATTGGATAGAAAACACTCTAAAGTTTCTGAAACTGTTAAAAATAGTGTCTGTGAGTATAACAGAACTGATATGGCAGGAGAAAACATGAGGACAATCCATTCAGATTTTTTTTTCAGCTCACCAATGATTACAATAGCTGGGAATGGGAATATAAAAGAAATACCTCACAGATTGCAGTTCCTAGGGCTTCCACTAGATGTCAACAGTCTCTAGAAAGTGTTTCAGGCTTGTTTTTCGAAAAATGAACTAGAATTCGTAGTTTTTGTAAGTGTCTCCGGTGAGTGAGCATACTTCGTTATATATCTCCAGTAATGGTCTCCATCTTAAATTGTATTGTTTATTGACATATTAGGGTACCCGAGGATTGATTAGGAACATTGTTTGATATGTTTGGAAGAAGGTTATTGGTACCTTACGGGATTCAATTGTATGCAATTTGAACGAGGGAAACCGGTGGATTACTGAGTCAAGAGTGCCAATGAAACTGACTTTTTTGGGAAATAAAGTCATGAAGAGGGCACGACAAAGCCTTTTCCCCCTCAGGAAACTAAAAATATTTGGCATGGGTCCTGAGATCCTCAAAAGGTTCTACAGCTGCAACATGGAGAGCATCTGGACCGGTTGCATCACTGCCTGGTACACCAATTGCTCAGCCTCCGACCGCAAGGCACTTCAGAGGGTAGTGCGTATGGCCCAGTACATCACTGGGGCAAAGCTGCCTGCCATCCAGGACCTCTACACCAGGCATTGTCAGAGAAGAGCCCTGAAAATGGTCAAAGACCCCAGCCACCCCAGTAATAGACTGTTCTCTCTACTACCGCATGGCAAGCGGTATCGGAGTGCCAAGTCTAGGACAAAAAGGCTTCTCAACAGTTTTTACCCCCAAGCCATAAGACTCCTAAACATGTAACCAAATGGTTACCCTGACTATTTGCATTGTGTGCCCCTGCAAACCCTCTTTATACGCTGCTACTACTCTCTGTTTCTCTTACATGCATAGTCACTTTAACCATACCCACATGTACGGTGAGGGAAAAAAGTATTTGATCCCCTGCTGATTTTGTACGTTTGCCCACTGACAAAGAAATGATCAGTCTATAATTTTAATGATAGGTTTATTTGAACAGTGAGAGACAGAATAACAACAAAAAAATCCAGAAAAACTAATAAAAAATGATATGAATTGATTTACATTTTAATGAGGGACATAAGTAGTTGACCCCAACTCAATCAGAAAAATGTCTGGCTCCCAGGTGTCTTTTATACAGGTGTCACACTCTTAAAGGGAGTGCTCCTAATCCCAGGTTGTTACCTGTATAAAAGACCTGTCCACAGAAGCAATCAATCAATCAGATTCCAAATTCTCCACCATGGCCAAGACCAAAGAGCTCTCCAAGGATGTCAGGGACAAGATTGTAGACCTAGACAAGGCTTGAATGGGCTACAAGAACATCGCCAAGAAGCTTGGTGAGAAGGTGACAACAGTTGGAGCGATTACTCGCAAATGTAAGAAACACAAAATAACTGTCAATCTCCCTCGGCCTGGGGCTCCATGCAAGACCTCAATTTGTGGAGTTGCAATGTTCATGAGAACGGTGAGGAATCAGCCCAGAACTACACGGGAGGATCTTGTCAATGATCTCAAGGCAGATGGAACCATAGTCACCAAGAAGACAATTGGTAACACACTATGCCGTGAAGGACTGAAATCCTGCAGCGCCCGCAAGGGCCACCTGCTCAAGAAAGCACATATACATGCCCGTCTGAAATTTGCCAATGAACATCTGAATGATTCAGAGGACAACTGGGTGAAAGTGTTGTGGTCAGATGAGACGAAAATGGAGCTCTTTGGCATCAACTCAACTCGCCGTGTTTGGAGGAGGAAGAATGCTGCCTTTGGCCCCAAGAACACCATCCCCACCGTCAAACATGGAGGCGGAAACATTATGCTCTGGGGGTGTTTTTCTGCTAAAGGGACAGGACAACTTCACCACATCAAAGGGACAATGGACGGGGCCATGTACCGTCAGATCTTGGGTGAGAACCTCCTTCCCTCAGCCAGGGCATTGAAAATGGGTTGTGGATGGGTATTCTAGCATGACAATGACCCAAAACACACAGCCAACCAACAAAGGAGTGGCTCAAGAAGAAGCACACCTCTTGGGGCTAATGGGGAGCAGAATTTTCACTTTTGGATAAATAGCCTGCCCAATTTCAACTTCCTGCTATTCATGCCACGAATATAAGATATGCACTCTGAAGTTTCTAAAACTGGTTGAATCATGTATGTGAGTATAACAGAATTTATGTAGCAGGCAAAACCCCGAGGACTAACTGTTCAGATTTTTTTCCCCCTCTCTGTTCCCTGAATGGTTTTTGCCTAGGGATATTTCATAGGAACCTGTTTTCAGTTCCTACCGCTTCCACTGGATGTCACCAGTCGTTTGAATTTGGTTGAGGTTATTCCTTTGTGAAATGAAGGCCAACTAGGAACTGGGTACACTTTTGTGAGTTGCGCAAGATGTGAAAAGCAGCGCTGGTTTGTTTTCTTTCCTGTATTGAATACAGATTGCCCCGTCTGCAATTTGATCGATTATTAACGTTTAAAAATACCTAAAGTTGTATTACAAAAGTATTTTGAAATATTTTGGCAAAGTTTATAGGCAACTTTTGAAATATTTTGTAGTGACGTTTTTTGTAAGCTGTTTTTCTCTGGATCAAACGCGCTTTATAAATTGACATTTTGGATATATATGGACGGAATTAATCAAACAAAATGACCAATTGTGATGTTTATGGGACATATTGGAGTGCCAACAAAAGAAGCTCGTCAAAGGTAATGCATGTTTTATATTTTATTTCAGCATTTTGTGTACCACCTGCAGGGTTGAAATATGCTAACTCCTTTGTTTACTGCTGGTGCAGATGGTGCAGGCGATCCGATAATAGCTTCTTATGCTTTCGCCGAAAAGCCTTTTTAAAATCTGACATGTTGGCTGGATTCACAACGAGTGTAACTTTAATTGAGTATCTCACATGTGTGATTTAATGAAAGTTTGAATTTTATAGTATTTTATTTGAATCGGGCGCTCTGCATTTTCCCTGGCAATTGGCCAGTTGAGACATTTGCGTCCCGCCTATTCCTAAGAGGTTTTAAGGTCCTGGAGTGTCCTAGCCAGTCTCCAGACCTTAATCCCATAGAAAATCTGTGGAGGGAGCTGAAGGTTCGAGTTGCCAAACGTCAGCCTCGAAAACTAAAATGACTTGGAGAAGATTTGCAAAGAGGAGTGGGACAAAATCCCTCCTGAGATGTGTGCAAACCTGGTAGCCAACTACAAGAAACGTCTGACCTCTGATTGCCAACAAGGGTTTTGCCACCAAGTACTAAGTCATGTTTTGCAGAGGGGTCAAATACTTATTTCCCTCATTAAAATGCAAATCAATTTATAACATTTTGACATGCGATTTTCTTGATTGTTTTGTTGTTATTCTGTCTCTCACTGTTCAAATACACCTTCCATTAAATTATAGACTGATCATTTCTTTGTCAGTGGGCAAACGTACAAAATCAGCAGGGGATCAAATACTTTTTCCCTCACAGTATATACTGTACTACCTCAACAAGCCTGACAAACCGATGTCTGTATATAGCCTTGCTACTGTTATTCTCAAATGTATTTTTACTGTTGTTTTATTTCTTGACTTACCTACACGCACACACACACCTCTTTCTTTCACACTATTGGTTAGAGCCTTAAGTAAGCAGTTCACTGTAAGGTCTACACCTGTTGTATTCGTTGTAATGATGCATGGCAATTGTATTTTCATGAATGTTTAATATTTAACATTTTGTAATTTGAATTTCGCGCTCTGCAATTTCACCGGATGTTGTCAATGATCCGTAAGAAGTTAAGGTAAGGGTTAAGTTTTGGAATCAGAGACAGATGCTAATGTCCTTTCACCCTCCCCGTCCACAATGCAAAACCGAAATCCACTTACACTTGAAGGTAACAGCACTCTCTGTTGTCCTAAGTGGTCAGTTTGCAAGTCATCTCCTGACGTCCTCAGACATGTTCGATGTTCGATCGGTTTCAAGTCCGGGCTCTGGCTGGGCCACTCAAGGACATTCAGAGACTTGTTCCGAAGCCAGTCCTGCGTAGTCTTGCCTGTGTGCTTAGGTTAGTTGTCCTGTTGGAAGATGAACCTTCGCCCCAGTCTGAGGTCCTGAGCGCTCCGGAGCATTTTTTCCTCAAGGATCTCGCTGTACTCTGCTCCGTTCATCTTTCCCTCGATCCTGAATAGTCTCCCAGTCCCCGCCACTGAAAAACATCCCCACAGCGTGACAATGCCACCACCATGCTTAACTGTGCCTGGTTGCCTCTAGATCTGAAGCTTGGCATTCAGGCCAAAGTGTTCAATCTTGATTTTTATCAGATCAGAGAATCTTGTTTCTCATCATCTGAGAGTCTTTATATGCCTTTTGGCAAACTCCAAGCGGGCTGTCATGTTCCTTTTACTGAAGAGTGGCTTCTGTCTGGTCGCTCTATCGTAAAGGCCTGATTGGTGGAGTGTTGCAGAGATGGTTGTTCTTCTAGAAGGATCTCCCTTCTCCACAGAGAAACTCTGAATCTCTGTCAGAGTGACCATTGGGTTCTTGGTCAGCTCCCTGACCAAGGCCCTTCTCCCCCGAATGCTCAGTTTGGCAGGTCCGCCAGCTCTAAGAAGAGTGTTTGTGGTTCCAAACTTCAACCCATTTAAGATTAATGGAGGCCACTGTGTTCTTAGGGACCTTAAATAATGCAGAAATGTTTTTGTACCCTCCCCAAAATCTTTGCCTCGATACAATCCTGTCTCGCAGCTCTATGGACAACTCCTTCGACCTAAAGGCTTGGTTTTTGCTCTGACATACAGTGTCAACTGTGGGACCTTATATAGACAGGTGGGTGCCTTTCCAAATCATGTCCATTCAAATGAATTTACCACAGGTGGGCTCCACCTGAATTTACATGTGACTCCAATCAAGTTGTAGAAACATCTCAAGGATGATCAATGTAAACAGGATGCACCTGAGCTCAATTTTGAATACCATAGCAAAAGGTCTGGTATTTTAGTTTTTTTTAATTATGTAAATGTGCAAACATTTCTAAAAACCTGTTTTTCACTTTGTCATTATGGGGCAATGTGTGTAGATTAATGAGAAAAAAATATAAATTTAAAAATAAGTCTGTTTCCCAAATGCACTATCCTATGTGTACATCTAAACGCAAGACTTGCTGCTCTGTTCTCGAACCACTGCATCTTACCTACGTCCCTCTTTGCTGCACATGACCACACAACTTGTCAGTACACCAAGTTCAACAAAACTAGGGCTTGTAGGACCTGTCTGGTTGAGTGTCAAGAAAACACCTTATCATGGACAGACCTCTTCCCATTTTAGTGACCATTGAGTCTGTATGTTGTGACCATGAAAGCTTGCTATCTGGGGTTACATCCAGCAGTGAATGCTCTTCAATCGCCACATTATTCAATCATACATCTAGATGAGGTTTAGGGTTGAGCGAGTGATTTGTCCCAAAAATGATGCTTTTAGTTTTCGAGAAATGTAGCACCAGCCTATTGCTGGTTACCCATTCTAAAACTGACTGAAGCTCTATGCTAAGGATGTCAGTTATTTATTTATTTTATTATTGTAGCCAACATGTATACTGTTGAGTCATCAGCGTACATAGACACAGGCTCTATTCAAGGTAAGTGGAAGGTCATTAGTAAAAATAGAAAACAATAATGGCCCAAGCAGGCTTTTCTGTGGTACACCAGAGGTACACTGCACTCAACTGAATGTGCATTAGAGATGCTTCCATTAAAAAAAACCTCTGTGCTCTATTAGATAGGTAACTCTCAATCCATTATAAGCCACAGGATGTAAATCCATAACACATGATCTTTTTCAGCAGTGGGTTATAATCAATATCAAAAGCCGCACTGAAGTCTAACAAAACAGCTCCCACAATCTTTCAGACAATCATCAGTCATTTGTGTCAATGCCGAGCATATTGAGTGACCTTCCCTATAAGCATGCTGAAATTGTTTTTTAAAATTTGTTTTCTGTCAAATAACATTGTATATGGTCAAACACAATTGTTTCAAAAAGTTTGCTAAGTACCAGTAACAGCCTGATTGGTCGGCTGTTTGAACCATTACCGGTGCTTTGCTATTCTTGGGCAACAGAATGACCTTTCCCACCCTCCTTGCCTGAGGGCACACACCATCTACTAGGCTTAAATTGAAGATGTGGAAAATAGGAGTCTAAACAAATCCCATGAAATTATATCCAGGTTGTCCGGACCAGGTGGTTTGTCCTTACTTGGAGATACTATTTTCAACTCTTCCTCACTTTTCAAAACTTCAGTGCTCGTCTTTCATTATTTGGTCCGTTATGCATGAATATGATGCTCAGCATTTGTTGTTTGTATGTCATGCCTAAATTTGCTAATCTTGTCAACAAAAAAAGTGATTGGCCATCTGCCTCAATGAAGGATGGAGCTGAAAATTACTTTTTTTGCCATACATTTTGTTTAAAGCACTCCAAAGATGCTGTCACGTTCTGTCCATCGTTCGTATGTGTTTCCCTTGTTTTAGTGTTGGTCAGGACGTGAGCTGGGTGGGCATTCTATGTTGTGTGTCTGGTTTGTCTATTTCTATGTTTGGCCTGATATGGTTCTCAATCAGAGGCATGTGTTAGTCATTGTCTCTGATTGGGAACCATATTTAGGTAGCCTGTTTTGTGTTGGGTTTTGTGGGTGATTGTTCCTGTCTCTGTGTTCTGCACCAGATAGGACTGTTTTTGGTTTTCCACGTTTATTGTTTTGTCGTGTTCATGTTTATCCGTTTTTATTAAACATGAGTCAATATAACCACGCTGCGTTTTGGTCCTCCTCTACTTCACCACAGGAAAACCCTGACAGAATCACCCACCAACCAAGGACCAAGTGGCGTGGTAACGGGCAACGGCAAAAGCAGCAGCAGTAGAAGGAACAGAGGCAGCAGCAACAGGAGCAGCAGCAGTGGGAGATGCTGCACTATTTGGATAAATGGACTTGGGAGGAGATCCTTGACGGAAAAGGACCCTGGGCAGAGCCAAGGATGGAATTGGAGCTGTCGGCGAAGCAGAGTGCTGAGTCTGAGAGTGTGGAGGATGTATTGGACAGAGTAGAAAGAAAGCTGTTGGTTTGGCATAGTATGCACGGCATACCAGTGCCAGCACCACGCATCAGGCCTACAGTGCGTCCCGTATGTCCAGCGCTGCCAGAGCCTTCCTCCTCTCCAGCGCAGCCAGAGTCTCCCGCCTGTCCGGCGCTGTCAGAGCTACCGCCCCTCATGCCAGAGGCGCCAGAGCCCCTCATTCCAGAGGCACCAGTGCTCCTCAGTCCAGCGCTACCAGAGTCTTTTTCTCCAGTCTTCCCAGCGCCGTCTGGGCTACCCGTCTGCCCAGCGCCGTCTGGGCTACCAGTCTTCCCATCGCCGTCTGAGCTACCAGTCTGCCCAGCGCCGCCAGTGCTGCCAGTCTGCCCAGCGCCGCCAGTGCCGCCAGTCTGCCCAGCGCCGCCAGTGCCGCCAGTCTGCCCAGCGCCGCCAGTGCCGCCAGACTGCCCAGTGCCGCCAGTGCCGCCAGTCTGCCCAGCGCCGCCAGTCAGCCAGGATCAGTTAGATCCGCCAGTCTGCCAGGATCCGCCAGTCTGCCAGGATCCGCCAGTCTGCCAGGATCCGCCAGAACTGCCAGTCTGCCAGGATCCGCCAGTCTGCCAGGATCCGCCAGTCTGCCAGGATCCGCCAGTCTGCCAGTCGGCCAGGATCTGCCAGTCGGCCAGGATCTGCCAGTCGGCCAGGATCTGCCAGTCGGCCAGGATCTGCCAGGATCTGCCAGTCAGCCAGGTTCCGCCAGTCTGCCAGGATCAGTTAGATCCGCCAGTCAGCCAGGATCCGCCAGAACTGCCATTCAGCCAGGATCCGCCAGTGTGCCAGGATCCGCCAGTGTGCCAGGATCCGCCAGTCTGCCATGATCCGCCAGTCAGCCAGGATCCGCCAGATCTGCCAGTCGGCCAGGATCTGCCAGTCAGCCAGGATCTGCCAGTCAGCCAGCATCCGCCAGTCTGCCAGGATCAGTTAGATCCGCCATTCAGCCAGGATCCGCCATTCAGCCAGGATCCGCCAATGTGCCAGGTTCCGCCAGTCAGCCAGGATCCGCCAGAACTGCCAGTCAGCCAGGATCCGCCAGTCTGCCAGGATCCGCCAGTCTGCTGGGATCCGCCAGAACTGCCAGTCAGCCAGGATCTGCCAGTCAGCCAGGATCCACCAGTCGGCCAGGATCTGGCATTCAGCCAGGATCTGCCAGAACTGCCAGTCGGCCAGGATCCGCCAGTCGGCCAGGATCCGCCAGTCAGCCAGGATCAGTTAGAGCCGCCAGTCTGCCAGGATCCGCCAGTCTGCCAGGATCCACCAGTCTGGCAGAGTTTCTCTGTCCAGTGTCTGTGTTCTTTTGCCCATCTTAATATTTTTATGTTTAAGTCTGAGATATGGCTTTTTCTTTGCAACTCTGCCTGATCACACAGTAATCCAGAACGGATGCTCTCATGCATGTTTCAGTGTTACTTGCCTCGAAGTGAGCATCGAAGTTATTTAGCTCGTCTGGTGGGCTCATGTCCCTTTGTAGTCTGTATCAGTTTGCAAGCCCTGCCTCATCTGACGACCGTCGGAGCTGGTGTAGTACGATTCGATCTTCGTCCTGTATTGACTCTTTGTCTTTTTAATGGTTCGTCGGATGGCATATCTGGATTTCTTATACGCTTCTGGGTAAGAGTCCCGCTCCTTGAACACAAGAAATCTACCCTTTAGCTCAGTGCGAATGTTGCATGTAACCTATGGCTTCTGGTTGTGGTATATACGTACAGTCACTGTGGGGACAACATTCTCGATGCACTTATTGATAAAGCCAATGACCGAGGTGGTATACTCCTCAATGCCATAGGAAGAATCCCGGAACATATTCCAGTCTGTGCTAGAAAAACAGTCCTGTAGTTTAGCATCACCTTCGTCTGACGACTTTTTTTATAGACTGAGTCACTGGTGCTTCCTGCTTTAATTTTTGCTTGTAAGCAGGAATCAGGAGGATAGAGTTATGGTCAGACTTGCCAAATGGAGGACGAGGGAGAGCTTTATACCCATTTCTGTGTGTGGAGTAGAGGTGGTCTAGAATTTTTTTGAACCTCTGTTTACACATTTAGCATGTTGATAGCAATTCTGTGAAACTGATTTAAGTTGTCCTTAAATCACCGACCACTAGGAGCACCGCCTCTGGGTTTTAGTTCCAAACTCGCTCTGTGGTGGTATGTAGACAGCTACGGAAAAAACAAATGGGTAAATCGGGAGGTCTGCAGCTTACCATAAGATACTCCATCTCAGGTGAGCAAAACTTTGAGACTTCCTTAGATATCATGCACCAACTGTTGTTTACATAAATTCATAGGCCCTCACCACGTGTCTTACCAGAGGCTGCTGTTCTGTCTTGCCGATAGAGTGCATAACCCGCCAGCTCTATCATCATTCATCAACGACTCGTTGAAGCATAAAATATTACAGTTTTGAATGTCCTGTTGATAGGATATACGTGCTTACAGTTCGTCACATTTATTTTCTAGCAATTGAATGTCAGCTAGCAGAATGGAGGGCAAGGGCAGATTAGCCACTTGTCGCCTGGTCCAGCTATGTAAACTCTAACATTGATTTATCCAGCAATAGTTGTCGTTCAAATGGTAACATACTTTATTTTGTCTTCTTTTAATTTATCTTAAATGGAAAGAAATCTTAAAGTAATTGAATGTAATCGGATTTCTTTACTGAGTTGGGTCATCCAAAATTTACGCTACTTATTACAATTTTGGACAGGTAACTTGTAACTGTAACGTATTACATATTTAAAGTAACCTACCCAACCCCCTGGGGTAATAACATATTGATGAATCTACAGTACACTGAACAAAAATATAAACACAACATGTATAGTGTTGGTCCCGTGTTTCATGAGCTGAATTAAGAGATCCCAGAAATGTTCACAAATTAACAAAAAGCATATTTCTCTCAAAATGTGTTCACAAATTAACAAAAAGCACATTTCTCTCAAAATGTGTTCACAAATTTGTTTAAATCCCTTTTAGTGGGATTAAACAGCATTATCATTACACAGGTGAATCTTGTGATGGGGACAATAAAAGGTCACTCTAAAATGTGCAGTTTAGTCACAGAAGTTTGAGAGAGCGTGCAATTGGCATACTGACTGCAGGTAAAACAATTATTGCTATCTATAAATAAGGACAAACCACCTGGTACCGACAACCTGGATAATAAATGATTAAGGTTGGTAGCGGAATACATTTCCACTCCTTTTTTCCACATCTTCAATTAAAGCCTAGTAGACAGTATGTGCCCTCAGGCCTGGAGGGTGGGGAAGGTCATTCCGCTGCCCATGAATGGCAAATCACCTTTAATGTCCACCTTTAATGTTCATTTTCTCTACCATATGCCACCTCCAACGTAGTTTTTGAGAATTTGGTCTCATGTCCAACATTCCTCACAACCGCAGACCAGGTGTATGGTGTCGTGTGGGCGAGTGGTTTGCTGATGTCAGCATTGTGAACAGAGTGGGGATATGGTATGGGCAGGCATAAGCTGCGGACAACGAACACAATTGCATTCAATCGATGGCAAATGTGCAGAGATAAAGTAAACAGGTCATGAGTCCCATTGTCATGTGATTCATCTGCTGCAATCACCTCATGTTTCAGCATGATAATACACTGCCCCATGTCGCAAGGATCTGTACACAATTCCTGAAATCTGAAAAGGTCCCAGTTCTTCCATGGCATTGCGCAGGTTTGTGATGGTCTGGATCGACCTGTACGACAGCGTGTTCCAGTTCCAACCAATATCCAGCAACTTTGCACAGCCATTGAAAAGGAGTGGGACAACGTTCCACAGGCCACAATCAACAACCTGATCAACTCTATGTTAAGGAAATGTGTCACGCTGTGTCACACCAGATACTGACTGGTTTTCTGATCTTCACTCCTACCTTTTTTTAAAGGTATCTGTGACCAAGAGATGCACAACTGCATTCCCTGTTTAGTGAAATCTATAGATTAGGGCCGAAGGAATTTATGTCTATTGACTGATTTCCTTATATGAACTGTAACTCAGTAAAATCTTTGAAAATCTTACATTGTTACGCTTATATTTTTGTTCAGTATAGTAAGAGGGTGCAGCAGAGATTAAGAAAAAGTGTAGTAGTTTAGAATGAAATTCACCTGTTTTACCTGGTCACCGGGGCGCCAGGGTAGCCTAGTGGTTAGAGCGTTGGACTAGTAACCGGAAGGTTGCAAGTTCAAACCCCCGAGCTGACAAGGTACAAATCTGTCGTTCTGCCCCTGAACAGGCAGTTAACCCACTGTTCCCAGGCCGTCATTGAAAATAAGAATTTGTTCTTAACTCACTTGCCTGGTTAAATAAAGGTTAAAAAAAAAATGGTCACCATCCCTTCTCTTTTACAGTATTCTCTATTTCCATCAGTTAGTTTTTCCTCGACCAGTCCTTCCTGCCCTTTCCCTCTTAGAGGGAACACAGAGAGAAAGAGATGGATGACACTTCCGCTATACATAGAAAAATAGGACAGATTTTCCATCATTGTCTTTCTTGCTTTCCCTACTCCCATTTCCTCTAACTCTCTACCCTCTATTTACCTACATTCTCTTTCCCAAGTCCCTTCCTATCTCACCGTCTCTTCTTTTCTCTTTCGTTAGGCTTGGGAGGTAGAAAGGGAGGTAGAAAGGGAGGTAGAAAGTAGGTAGGAGAACTGACTGTGGCCAGAAGAGGTACACAAGAACTAACACATGAAATATTGACTTCAGATTCATAGAGGAGAGATGAGGCGACTCAAGGAATCTCTGACAGGTTGTCCAGGTCCAATATTATATTAACACACCACGGTGGAAGGGTTGTGCTTCAACATACACCTTGAAAACACCTTGAAAACACCTTGAAAACACCTTGAAAATGTGAAAATCTACACGTCTTACATGCTTCTCAGTCACACTCAATGGGTGGGCCCAAAACTGCCCATACATTTGATTGCTCAACGTGGCAAGGTTCCTCAGATGTCACTGCGACCAATAATTATGGAGTTGAGAGTTGAAAACGAATTAACAAAATATTCCATGTACAGATGTCACTGTGCCTGCAGAAATGGAATTAGCGCAATAAAACATTTCCCCCAACAATGTGTCTGTTTAAACTAGATACTGTATGATTTTTCCATGGGCTGCATCTCAATCCACTTCATCCACCGATGTTGGCTTTCTACATCTGTGGTGGAAGTATTTAGTATTATTAGGATCCCCAAATAGCTGCTATCGAGGCAGCGTCTACTCTTCCTGGGGTCCAAACAGGAAACAACAAAAACAATGTAGACCTCCGTAAGAGCAGAGCTGTTTGTCAGACCAGGAGACATCCCGCAAATAGTTCTTCTCAAGAAAACATCTGTAACCTCCCAATTGTTTGGACGACAAAACTAACATGGAGAGATGAGACTCTGTAAATGGTATTCTCCACAAGTCTCACGGGACTCATCTGAAGGTAAGCTTTCTTATATCTACCTGATATAGGACAGACACTTCAAAATACAGGACAGACACCTCCTTTAGATTTATTTTTGGACCATTTGTTTTTCAATGCATGAAACTGTTATTGAATGTGTTTTATGGGCTAATAGCAGGCCAAATTCGATGTTTCATCAAATCTATTTTTTAAAAATATTATCTACTTACAGGGGTCCTAAAATAAAATATACTGTAAAATAGCAAAATAATCCTTGGTATACCAATAATTAAACAATTCCATACGTTTTCACTGTTGTTTCTGGTTACTGATAGGAATGAGGATTCCAACACAGTACATACATTCTTCTGATTCACAGAGTGCAGGCATGTAAAATATAGACTGTACTGGATACAGTGGAGGCTGACTCTACAAAACATTAGGAATACCTTCCTAATATTGAGTTGCACGCCTCAATTCGTTGAGTCCTAAACTCTACAAGGTGTCAAAAGCATTCCACAGGGATGCTGGCCCATGTTGAATCCAATGCTTCCCAAAGTTGTATCAAGTTGGCTAGATGTCTTTTGGTTGGTGGAACAATTTTGATACACAGAGAAACTGTTCAGCGTAAAATGCACAGTAGCGTTGCAGTTCATGACACTTAAGGCCTCCTGGGTGGTGCAGTGGTCTAAGGCACTGCATCACAGTGCTAGTTGTGCCACCAGAGATTCTGGGTTTGAGCCCAGGCTCTGTTGCAGCCCGCTGCGACCGGGATGCCCATGGGGCGGCACACAATTGGCCCAGCATCGTCCGGGTTAGGGAGGGTTTGGCCGGCAGGGATATCCTTGTCTCACTAGCGACTCCTGTGACGGGCCGGGTGCAGTGCTCGCTGACCAGGTGTACGGTGTTTCCTCTGACACATTTGTGCTCCTGGGTTGAATGTGCATTGTGTCAAGAAGCAGTGCGGCTTGGTTTGGTCGTGTTTCTTGACCTGTGTGTGGCTCTTGACCTTCGCCTCTCCTGAGTCCGTACAGCGATGAGACAAGACGGTAACTACTACCAATTGGATACCATGACAAGGGGGGTAAAAAAGGCAG